>NC_062544.1:156247685-156563212 GCF_016906955.1 Phacochoerus africanus | reverse complement strand
CCCTCCCCTCGATTGCTCTTCTCTCTTCTCCTTGCCAAGCCTTGTGACTCTCATCTCCAAATTACCTCTCAAAGCCACCCACTTCTCTCCACCTCCACTGCCACCATTCTAACCAAGTCATCATCCGGCACCTGTAACACTTCCCTCCATCTGCCCCCACAGTCCATGCTCTAACCTCAGAGCCACCCTTGTGAGACATAAATCAGGCCATGTCGGTCGCTGGCTCAAAGCTCTCTAATGGCCTCCCATTGCATTAAGGGAGAGCTCCAAACTCCTCAGTGTGGCCCCCGAGGCCCCATGGGATCAGCTACCACCTCACCTTATGCCACTCTGTTCCTCACACCTATGCTAAAGCCACAGTGACTGGGGACTTTGAAGTCCTCTCCCAGGCCAAGCCCTTCCTGCCTCAGGCCTCTTACACATGCCATTTCCTCTGCTCCCCTCCCCCCACAATCAATACCTCCTTGTTTCAGGTCTCTGCTTAAAGGTCACTTCCTCAGAGAGGGCGTCTCTGCAACCAGCCCCCTCCCCCAAACATAATTAGCACTTTCTTAGTACTATCTTTCAGTGCATGCTCTTATTTTCCTTCTTAGCATGTATCATAAGTTTTGGCTCTGTGTGTCTGTCTATCTCTGCTGCTTGACTCTAAGCTCTTTAAGAAAAGAACCCTCGGTCTTGCAGTCCTCACAGCAACCCCAGTGCTGAGAAAAAAAAATCACATAGACAGAAAAGCTCCATAAACATATGCTGGATGAATGACTAGTACATCTCTTCCTGTCCCCAGAATTAAATGTTTAAGGCATCTTCCTCAACACCGGGATACCCACACCTGCCTCGGAAGGCTGGGTGGTCAGGAGGAGCTCATGCGCTGTGTCTGGCTCGAGGACCCTCTCAGGGTATGGAGGCTCTTCCTGCCCCTCCTCCTGCCAATCTGAAGTGCCGCCTTCTCTCCAATCACAGTTTCTTACCTGCATGCCCTCCCTCTTCCATTGTTAGATGACAGGCTCTTCAGTGAATGAATCTGTGCCTTCCTTCACCTCCCACAAGCCCCCGAGTCTGGGCTCTGCACCCACTGATTATATCAGTGGACCCTGGACCATGATACCAAGAACACATTTCCAAACTGGTTCAGCCCCCATGCTCCCTACAGGGCTTTGAGTTGAGCCTGGCCCAGGCACTGAGATGCTCTGAATGGGGGAGAGGAGGGAGGGGGTAGGACACTCTGGGCAAGTCTAGTAACTGCTGAGCACAGGCTTTGTGCAAGGCAGTTCTTCCCTGTGCTCTAGGGTCTTCTCATGAAGGGCAGGAAGCATAAACAGAGTTAGAAGCTCCTATTTATTGAACACATTCTGATTGTGAGATGGTACACAATGCACTCAACATGCATTATCTCACTGATACAGATGAGACACATCATTTATGTATGTGCACCTGCAAAAGTATTTTCTAGGCAAAGATAAGTAAGGAAAAGTAGAAGAGTCATTATAAAAAATATACTACTTATTAAGGAAAGGCCCAAGATCTAACAATGATAGTGTGGATTGTTGAAGATTCTGTTTCTGGTACAAGATGGCAAGCCTGGGGGTTGGTTCTGTCCCCTGGTCAACTGAAAGAGTGGAGCAAACTGATACTCCCTCCACTCCTTCCTGAGTCCCGCCCCCAAACCCACTTCCTCTCAGGAGAATTTGACACACTCCAAGTTTCAAATTCTCACGCAAACCTTAACCACCTCCCAATCTGCCCAGAATGCTTCCTCTGCAATTTTTGCTTCTAACCAACTCCGAAAGCAAGTGCAGAGCTGCTTTTTGGAAAATGATTGGTTTTCAGCACATGGTGCCCATCTGCCAGAGCTGGATGTGCTGTGAAGGATGCAAATCTTTCTCACTAATGAACTTCACTCAACACCTCCTTGAGAAGCTAGTCCGGCTTTCCCCAGCACCGTCATTTCTCTAAGTAGGTCTCTGGGGACCTGCCTCCCCAGAAAGTTGTCATGCAACTTTCATGCATTAGAAAATGTATTTCAGCCACAAGTCACAAGAGTCGGATTTTTTCAATTCAGTTTGTTACTTCTCCTCTGTAAGTGGAGACAACGATGTGGTTAAAAACAAATGTCTCCCTAAAAAGCCCACTTGTAGGTAGATGTTGGGGAGGGCACTGGTGGTGGCTGAAAACAGCTTTGCCAAGAGCAGGGTTGAAAGCATTTGCAAATTTGTATCTATGTTTCTACTTTAAGTCATTAAAGGCTTGGTTAGGTTGCTTCATTTTCTGCTTTATTTCAATATTTAGATCAGTCATCTTATAGTTTCCGGGGTCGACAAAGGACAAGATTTGGTTAAAAGTCCAGCCTTTGCAGCTAGATGGACCAGGGTGGATCTAATCTCCATCTCTCCCCAGCTGCATCCTCTTGGACACGTTATTTAACCTTCTGAGCAATGATTCCTACATCTGCCAAATAAGAACAGAGTGCCCATTCTTCCTGAGAGGTGGGACTCAAGGTTAAATGAGATAATAAAGGTGAAGGGCTTGGTTCAGTGTCCCGTGAATACTAAGACAGCAGTAATGATTGCTGGAATTATCAGCAAGGCCATAATGCCTCACAAATCAGATCTCGCATGAACCCCAGATGCCTGGTAAGAGATGGGGGCACTTTAGGCCAGGACTGTAGGTTCCTGTTGACTTCCTGGGTGTGTGGAGCAGACATCCTAGACTACTGCCCTGAGAGTCTAGTTCACAGGGCACTCTGAGCTCAACAGGTTGGCATCTGTAAGAGCCACCCCCATTCTAACTGTAATAGGACCTAGTGATGCAGGTCTGGAGTTTGGATCAATTAATTTACAGGCTTTGATTTCTTCACTCACTTGGCTTTTGGATGGCAAGTCATACTTCATGGAATTTGTTTTCATCCTTAAAACTGGTTCTGTGGAGTAGGCAAGGTGAGCAATATTATATTATTTTCATAGAGAAGATAAAGGAACCCCAGACCATTTAAGTGATCAACCTTAAATCACTCTGTGTGATTCTGATTTATAACATGAATCTTTGTCCAAACAGCAAATTGTTTGTCCACTGACATTCCATCTTTGATCAACTGGTAGTGGCTGTCTTAAATGCTATGTGGAGAATTTTGTGTATAAGCTTCAGAGGAAGAAATGCCATGATTGATTAATGATGTCTGCCATGGCCATAGAAATGGAAGGTAGAGGTGTGTCCCAGTGCCTTTTCTGCTGGAATATGCTGACTTTGCAACACATTTTCATTAGGGTCTGCAGGGGAATCACATGTCATGGTAAGAGAGAGTCATACCTGTTGAATTCACATCTTGCTGAAACTTAAAGATAGAAACATAATAAGATTTTCTCATATATTGAGCTGTTTCATATTCTGTTCATTGTCATAAACTCTTTAAAAAGAAATTTCAGAGATATATGCATCAGTGTACAAAGATAAACAAGATAGGGAAAAAAAAAACTAGGAAGTTTCTTAGGGGAGAGGATGTGGTTTTGTGCTGAGCACATGGTAAAAACACAGTTCAGAGGCTGGGTGAAGTGATTTAAACTTTCCTCCCTTCATGCAGTGCTTTCTGCTGAAATTGCTTTTCTGCAAATTCATTGAAGCCACTTGCTGGCCCTTTTATTAGACAGGAAGGATTTAGGTTTTCAACTTCCATTGGCAAACCCACTTCAGGAAATGAAACCCTTATTTGATTTGTTTGAAGGGAATGAATCATAAGTTTTTTTTTTTTGTTTTTTGTTTTTTTTTTTTTAAAGAGCACTTTCAAGATTATCCAGCTCAGTGCCTTTAGTTTATAGATTGGGAATTTGAGTTAACAGATTTGCTCAAGACCACAGGGTGACTCATAGCAGAGCCCAAAGCAGGACCTTGGTCTCAGATCTTCCAACCTGGAATTCTCTTCCGAAAAACTGGCTTGAGGTCCTCTGGCTCCAGCCCACGAAAGAGATCCCCAGGAATGATAAATGTCCCCATTTTACATTGCTCTGTGACTCCCAAGAGTCTTCCAGTTATGACCACCTATGATTTAATTTGGAGTAGCCACAAAGCCAAGCCTCAGCCACAAAGGCCTTATGGAGCATTTGACCTTGTTGGCCAAACCGTAAGGCATTGAGTAGAGCTTCAGGGTTTATGCCTAAGATTATGTAAAAGCTACCAGATTGAATCCTCTGAATCTGAGTGCCAAGAAGGTTATATTTAATTATGAACTTGCATGCTACACAATCTATGGCACAGACCTTTTTTTTTTTAATGGATAATAATGAACCTCCAGAATGTGTGGTGAAAGAATAGCAGTGTGTCTAATCCCTACGGAATGTGAGAGATCCCAAGTCCTGCAACAGGAGAGACATATACTGTCTGATGTGCTCACCACACCAGATGCCCAGAGCCTCTAAGACACTGACCCAGAGCGGGTGTCATGGCTGTGCTCCAAAGCTGCCATGTCCAGTGTGAAAGGACCAGTTGGGGGTGGGGAGGGAACAGGTGTGGAAACTGAGGACTAGCCCTTTTACCTTTCTCCTCTTAATGGTGATCTTAAAACTATACTACCTCCCAGAAGATGGACCCTGCAGAACTGAGCTGATGACCCACTTTTCAATTTTATCAAGCAGCAGATACATCAATTAATGCTGCTATGCTCCAGGGTTTGGTAGTAAGGCTGAAATTAAATTTATAGATTACCTGCCTCCATGTGGCGCAAGGAGTCAGACACGCTTCATTTCCACCCCCTCCCGGCGCTGCCTGCTCCAGCCGCTCCCTTCTTGTCATCCTTTACCCTCTTTCCCTGTGCTCCTCTCTCGCCCCTAGCTTTTCTCTCACCACCTGGGCCACGTCGTCATGAAAAATACTGGTGTCCAACCTGCCCCCATGGCCTGTCCTCTCCCAATGGAAATAGGTCCGTGCAGAGCAGCAGCCCAGGGTCTTGATATCCCCAGGCTCCTGAGAATGTGTCCCTGTTGCCCTGCACGTTCTAGGGAGAGAGTCTATCACAGTCCCCTCTATCACAGAGTCTCTGTGAAGCACAGAAGGTGGCCGGCAGCAAATAGATGACTCCTGAAAGGGTCTGAAGGCTGGTTCCAGGAAAGACTTTCTCTCCTAACACTGCTGCCTCTTCAAGCTTTTTGAAATTGTTTTATTAGAGTACAGCTGCTTTACAATGCTGTGTTTGTTTCAGGTGTGCAGCAGAGTGATTCAGTTGTACATATACATATATTCATTCTTTTTCAGATTCTTTTCCCATATAGGTTATTACCGAGTACTGAGTATAGTTCCCTGTGCTAAACAATACATCCTTGTTACTTACCTATTTTATATATAGTAGTGTATACCCCAATGTTTCCCCTTTGGGGAACCATAAGTTTAGTTTTGAAAACTTTGAGTCTGTTTCTGTTTTGTAAATAGTTCTTTCATATCTTTTTTAAAACTAGATTCCACATATGTGATATCATGTGCTATTCGTCCTTCTCTGACTTTCTTCACCTAGTATGATCATCTCTCGGTCCATCCATGTAGCTGTAATGGCATTATTTCATTCCTTTTATGGCTGAGTAATATTTCTTTTGATTTCCCCTTTTGTAACCATAAGTTTGTTTTTTTTAATTTGTGAATCTATTCGGGTTTTATAAATAAGTTCACTTGGGCAGTCCTATTGTGGCACAGTGGAAACGAATCTGACTAGTACCCACGAGGACAGGGGTTTGATCCCTGAACTTGCTCAGTGGGTCAGGAATCCAGCATTGCCATGAGCTGTGGTGTAGGCTGCAGACGCAGCTTGGATCCCATGTTGCTGTGGCTGTGGTGTAGGCCAACAGCTGTGGCTCTGATTCTTGGAACTTCCATATACCATGGATGTGACCCTAAAAGGCCAAAAAAAAAAAAAAAAAGTTCATTGGTATCTTTTTTTTTTTTTCTTTTTATGGCTACACCTGGTTGCATATGTAAGTTCCCAGGCTAACGGTATGCAGCTTCAGGCCTATGCCAAAACCATCGCAACACTAGATCTCAGCTGCCTCTGTGACCTATGCCACAGCTATGGCAATGCCGGTATATTAAGGATTAACATACTGAGCAAGGCCAGGATTGAACCTGCATCCTCACAAAGACAATGTTGGGTCCTTAACCTACTGAGCCACAACAGGAACTCCCATTTGTATCATTTTTATAAGAGTCCACACATAAGTGATATCATATGTTACTTGTCTTTCTCTGTCTGTCCTAGTCACATCTATCTGGCTGTCTGCATGATAACTGTGATCATAAAATAATACCCCCAGGAGGGCATGGTCCATGCCCTGCTCTGGTATGAGAGGTCTGGCTACAAGCACAAGAGACCATGTATGCTCAGGATATTCTGTCTCTCCTGCTATGCCCAAAAGCTTGAAGAAATGGTTCCTCGAGTCTTTCATTCAGCTAGCATTTACCACTATGTTGGTGCTGGGGTTTCAAAATACAAAGCATAGGGAGTTCCTGTCATAGCTCAGTGGTAATGAACTTGACTGGTATCCATGAGGATGCAGGTTCGATCCCTGGCCTCACTCAGTGGGTTAAGGATACTGCATTGCTGTGGCTGTGGTGTAGGCTGGCAGCTGCAGCCCCAATTCAACCCCAGCCTGGGAACTTCCAAATGCTGCAGGTGAGGCCCTGAAAAGAAAAAAAAAAAATATATATATATATATATATATATGTATATATATATATATATGTATAAAAGCTAACTGATGCCCTCAAGGAGGCTGTACCAGGCCAAGTACATGGTCCCCATAATCTATATCCATTGCTCCTCCCCACTGAACAAAAGCTGGCTAACAACCCAGACGAGGCATCAAGTGTGCTCCCTCCACAAAGGTGGCTTCAGTATGTGCAGATGCAACTTCTAGACAAGTCCCCAGAAACCTTTCAGCACTGCAGCCCCCAAGCTCTGCTTCTGAGAACTGGAGCCACCAAGCAGCTGCTGACAGATTACCAAACAGTCCATACTGACCTTAGCCTCTGAATACAGTTCCACTGTTCTGTCAGCCTACCTGCCTCTTCCTGACCTGTCTAGCAAATTCCTCCTTCTCCAATATCAGAGAAATTCTCCCTCCTCTTTGAAGCCTTCCCTGGCTTGCTCGGGAAGGCTTCAGTTTTTCTTTATGTGAAACCTTTGTACTCCATGCAGGGAAACAAAGTCTGGTCTAGGCACATAATTTCTGGAAGCTTTGGGCACTGAGGAACCTGAGGACAGGGGTGCCTATGCAGGCTGTATCCTCTAAGATGGATAGAATAGAACTGCCTATGCCCTACATGTAAGAAGATGGGTTGCTGTTCCCCATCAAAATGTGGGGCATGTTTGTTCCCTTTAAATCTGGGCAGGTGATCACTGTGGTTGAAGGATGCTGTGTGACTTCCAGGCTAGGTTACTACACTGACAGCCTCTGCCTTCTACTCTCAGGATGCTTATTCTGGGCACCCAAGAGGAGGCTGTAGCTGGCCAGGTACAGAGATGCCAGCTAATACCCAGCATCAACCATGAGACCAAGGAGTGAAGGAGCCTTTGGGCGATTCCCAGCTTAGCCCTGGAGCTGCTCTCGATGACTACTCATGGGACAGAGAGGTCCCCACAGAGCCCTGCCCAAACTGCAGATTTATGAGCAAGGCAAACTGTCATTTTGCTAAGCCACAGAAGTCTTGGGGTGATTTGTTCTGTAGCATTACAGCAGTGTCTCTCAGCTCTATAGGTCCAGCTCCCAGCACAGGACATGACCAGAACAGTCACTTCATGAATGTTTCAGTGACTGGCTCTATGAATGGTCCTTTGACCTTCAGCCACAGCTGGCTTTGTAGCTTTGGTAACATGCATAGCCTGCTACTTGGTATTGCCACGAAGCTCTTGCTCAGAAGGCCCCGCCCCATTCTGTGATGCTGCCCCCTACAACCTCTGCTCCCAGGCTCCCTCGCTGAGCCTTTGGTCCAAGGGAGGCCTAGCTCCCCGGCCTTGCTCAGACAGCTCCCACTCCCAGACATGAGCACTGTGGGGGTGCTCGCTCACCCCTTCTCTGAGTAGCTCTGTGATATCCCATAGGAATGAAAGTGCTTCCATCGTGGTTCCATCTTGGCATGTTCTGACCATAATTTTTTACAGATCTCCCAGCCATAGGCCTTCAGGGACCCCCACCTCTGCTGCATGTTGGTTGGAAGCCGTAGTCCTTCATCCACCCCAGGAAATACCTGTGGGCGCTTGTGACACACTCTTCCCCTGTCCTGCCCAGAAGTGCCTCCTCAGAGGCCAGGTGGCCCAGGCATCAGAAAAGGACAACCTGTTTCATCTCTGAACAGCAAACAAAGAGAGCTGGCTGGGATGGTGCCATGCTGGAGGAAAGGCTGTGATGGCCACTGGTGTCTGCATGAGTCACGCAAGACAGCATAGCAGCTGAAAGTCTCCCCGATCTCTGTGATCCGTGCAGATGCTGATGGCCATTCTCCATCCTCCTCTGCTCATTGCTACTCATCCAACAAGCACTTATCAAGGCCCTGCTCCATTCCAAGGTGTCCACAGGCTCTGCTTTGTTCTTTCCTTTTAGCAACGAGTCTGTTAACCTTGTTAACATCTCCCATGCCCTCCCACATGTCACTGGGGATTCCTTTTGTGTGTGTGTGTGTCTTTTTGCCATTTCTTGGGCCTCTCCCACAGCATATGGAGGGTCCCAGGATAGGGGTCCAATCGGAGCTGTAGCCACCGGCCTATGCCTACACCACAGCTCATGGCAACACCGGATCCTTAATCCACTGAGCAAGGCCAGAAATCGCACCTGCAACCTCATGGTCCCTAGTTGGATTCATTAACCACTGTGCCATGACGGGAACTCCTCACTGGGGATTCTTAAGCGGCAGGTTGTCCTCCCTCAGGCACTTCTCCCCAGCCCCGCCACTGTCCCCCACAGCCACCAGCACCAGCATCATCCATGCCCCTCCCGTGCTCACTGCCCTTACCCTGAGGAAAGAATCCAAAGCGCCGTTTTCCATGAACTCCGTGATGATCATGACGGGCCGGCTCTTGGTGACCACACCCTCCAGGCGAATGATGTTGGGATGGTCAAACTGGCCCATGATGCTTGCCTCACTTAGAAAGTCCCGACGCTGCTTCTCCGAATACCCGGCCTTCAGCGTCTTAATGGCCACATAGATTTCCCTTTTGCCCGGAAGTTTCAAGCGCCCCTTGTACACCTCTCCGAACTCTCCTGCAACAAGAATGCAATTATTATCTGCTTCCTTCTCAGTCTATGGCACCATGAGGGGGAAAGGAGGCAGCTTTTTGAGAATAATTGTGTTTCAAGCAGAATGGTGATTAAAGTGGCAGAAAGGAAATAGGGTTCTCTAATTATAACTGTGATGTCTTGGCTCTGATCAGTTCATGGCAAACACAGAAAAGACACCCAAAGATGCTCTTTACCTGGGATCTTAGACAGCCTGGGTAACTAACGTGAAGTTTCAGACTCTCTATGAGTTTGTTTTTCCCCATGTTTGGTTTTTCATCTGTGTCCCAGCTGAACAATTGAAATGAAATGGTCAGTTTCACTGTGGCAGAATCATAACTCAATTTTAGCAGAGCCTGGAGCAAGAATGTGCAGGGGCTTGGGGACATGCTCGGGTACTTTAGTCCTCTGAATGAGATGTATAGCGTTTATGTTCCGACATTACCCTGAAAGGCTTTGTGTCTGTTGGGTCCCTTGGAAGACAGACATGGAGGAGGCAGGAAGGGAAGTTAGAAGACACCGTGCAGAATAAAGGGGAGAAGAAGCAGGACTGCCAGAGCCCCAGATCACGGTGCAGATCTGACATTATGAAAAGAAAGGAGGAAGCAGGAATGGGAGAGGAGAGGCCCAGATGCAATGCAGATCTGGCTGATGCAGACCTGAAGTCTCACCCCATCCAGCAGGGAGCTGCAGAGTAAAGAGCGCCTGTTCCAGAAAGGCCCAGGCCCCAGCTTCCCACCATGCTCAGTCACTGGCTGTTGCCAAAGAGCTAAGCCCCTGTGGGGAAGTGGAGACAGATCCCAAAGGTGCTGCAGCTGGAGGCTGGCAGCGACCTGCACTTCTGGCAGCAGAATAGCAAATGGTTTTTCCAAGCACACACGAGCCACACACCTCCACGGGTGCCACAGCACTGAAACATTTCTGCAGTGAAATCACCCAGCGTAAAAACAATTCTGGTGACACTATTTCACAGCTGCTTAAAAAATCTGTTGCATCCCGTTAAATGTGCTTTCAAAAGTTATCTTGTGATTTAACTTGGTTTTGTAACTTTGGTTCTTTCGTAAAGCAGTTTCACATCTACTTCTAAGTGTATCACTGAAACGGGTGTCAAAGGCCTGATAGGAGAAACATGGCTTTCTGCTGGGAAAACTTTCTTTTTCACTTTCAGCTTCTGGAAGAAGATGATGGAGCAAACTGTGAGCGATCGGATAAATTACTGGCCACATTAGAAAAGCAAGATAACATCTGTGATTTGGTTGGGTGTTTCCTGTATTTTTCTACTACATGGATTGGAAGGTAGCTGCAGGAAAGGGCTTTGGATGCAAAACTGCTCCAGAGTCAAGGGAGCTTGTTACAATCTAGGGCTGGAGTAGAAGTTGGCTTAAGCACCATTAGGAAGATTTCAACATAGACCTACGATTGACAGCATGTGTGCTATTGGGTTTTGACCTTTAATCACAACTGTTTGAGGTCAGACCAAGTCTCATTCACGTCTGTAGCTTGCACACCGCACTACAGTATCTGGTATGAGACAGACATGACAATAAAAGCTGGGGCATCATATTTACTACTATTTGTTTGGCTTTCACTTTTCCCATCCTTGGGTTATAAACTGTTGGAGGCTCTAGCCCTGTTCTGTACAAAGGAAACATAACTACCAGTATTTACTTTTTTACAAAAGGATATCCTTCTATAGCCAAACTCGCTATGACCATAACTGGGGGAGGGGGGGTGATGATTAGAAATAGGACATCCATCCTGTGGAAGGCCATAAGCTAATGAAAATTAAGAGAAGAGTGAAATGTATTGACTTCAAATAATGTCCACATTACATTTCTCAGTGAAAAGGAAATGAAGAGCAAGTTATAGAATGTGATCCGTAGTATATGCCTATGTAGGAGGTGCATGCATATGCCAAAAAAAAATTATGGAAAAAATTCACAGCAACTTTATTTTCAGTTTCATATTATTTAAAAATAGCTATACTAGAATGGCAGGGATAGAAGTGGGGAAGTACAGATTGGTAAACATAGTTACTTCTGTGTTGTTTAAATTGTTACAATAAGCATTGGTTTTGTAGCTCAAAGGAGTAAAATTTAAAGTACTAAATAACAATCACTTGTCCTCTATGTGTGTGCTTGTGTATGTATGCATACCTATATGTGTATATACATGTATATATATGTCTATATGAATCTGTGCATGTACTGTATATATGTGTCTATATGCCTTGTGTATATACTGTATATGTGCATGTATCTATAGGCATGAGTGCATATATTGTATATCTGCATGTGTCTATAGGCATGCGTGTATATACTGTATATCTGCATGAATCTATACGCATAAGTGCATATATTGTATATATGCATGTGCCTATATGATTGTGCATATGTTGTGTATATGCATGTCTCTATATGCATGTGTCTATATACTATATATATGGGCATGTCTATATGCACATGTGCACATACTATGTATATGGATTTGTCTCTCTATATGTGTATGGACATATATATACGTATGTGTGTGTGGATATATATGGAATCCATCTCTCTGACACCTCAACCTAGTAGGTATTCAATAACTATGAGCTGAATGAATAAAAATTGCATATTTAATAAGCATACTAATTGAAGAATATCAGTACATTTTTTTGTTGCCATACTAATGAGTTCTATTTTCTTTTAGTAAAAAGACCCAATTGAGAGTTGGAGAAAGTGTGCTAATATTGCTTGTTGGGGGAGATGATGCACTAATATGTATTGACCACTTACTATATGCCAGGCACTGTCTTGGGCTCTTTGCATGTCTTGTCTCATTAATCTTCACAACACCTTCATGAATAGGGCATTACTATGCCCATCTTACTAATAAGAGAGTGGAGGCACAAAGAAAACATAACTCCAAACCCTACTTCTGTGAGTCAGAGGCAGGGATGCCATCTGTGCCCATTGACTTTTCTTGCCATGCAACCTCTCAGAAGGTATGTTTAGTTAGCCATGCCACAGGAAACAGAGGTGAGTGGATGTGAAGTCACAATGCAGAGACCAGTATGCCCCAACTGTGCAGGTCCTAATCGCTCATATGCAGTTACTATCACAGCAACTCAGGAACTAGGGAATAGCAAACATGGTGGAACTACCTTAAAAATGTCATATTCATGGAAAGTTCCTATCTAGCTAGTCAGGAGAATATTTAGAATACTTAGGAATCAGTATAGTTATCAATTTCTACATCAGTATGGGGAGTTTGTAAAAGTGCTTTAGGTGAATATGCTATTCCCCCACCCCCCAACCCAAGCACTCTAGTTGAGGACTTCCATTCTATACCAGTGGTTCCCAAAGTTGGCTGCCCACTGCAGTGACCTGGGGGGCTTCAAAGTACAGAAGCCTGGGTCCTACCTCCAGGAATTCTAATTAGTTGGTCAGGGTGCAGCCTGGGCATGGACATATTTAAAAGCTGCCTGTAGGATCAGCTACATAATTTGCAGGCCCTGGTGCCAAATGAAAATGCAGGACTCCTTGTTCAAAATTTATTACAAATTCCAAGACTGTGATAACCGAGCATTAAACTAAGCCTGAGCCTTCAGGAGCATGGGGCCCCTGTGCAATTGCACTGCTCACAGGCCCATGAAGCTAGGCCTGGCTGCCCTGGTGGTTCTGAGGGGCAGCCAAGGTGGAGAGCCATAGGTCTAAAGGAACCATGCATATTTCAAATGGATTAGGGAACAGCCAAAGGCCCTGAAGAATCATGAATTCTACTCTCCACACTTGAATTCTCTTGAAAGCAGTGCTTGCATACAAGCTGCCTCTCATTGCACAGGGCCTGACACATGTGGGCTTTGTAGACATGAGCAGGGAGAAAGAAGAGAAGGAAGGAAGAAACAGGTGAAGATGTGGTTTTTTTCCATCTACAAAGTACAGCGCAGGCCACATACATTCCTTTCCTAATTGACAGGTGTCATGTCATTGTTTAATCTTTGTGGTTGATTGGGCTTCAGGTGCAGTGCTCCTAGTTCTTTCGCTCTAAATTATATCCTCTGTAGAGGTCTTATCATATCGTTTTTAGAAATTATAAAATGGGAATTCCTGCTATGTGGCAGCGGGTTAAGGATCAGGTGTTGCTGCAGCTATGGCTCAGATTTGATCACTTGGCTCAAGGACTTCCATTTGTCTAGGGTGTGGCCAAAAAAAAAAAAAAAGAAGTTATAAAATAAAAATGTGCTCTCTTGACAGGATTTTTGGAGCAGTGAAATTACTCTATAGGAAACTATAATGGTGGATACACATCATTATTCATTTGTCCAAACCCACAAAATGTACGACATTAAGAGCGAACCTTAGCTATGAACCGTGGGTGATAATTGTGTATCAATGTAGGTTCGTCATTTATAACACTCTGTCTGTATTATTTGTTCCACTCTGCTGGGGGATGTTGATAATGGGGAGGAGGCTATGCCTGTGTGGGGAAGAGGGTATGTAGAAATTCCTTTACTTTCCACTCCATTTTGCCATGAACCTAAACCTTCCCTAAAAAAGATAGTCTTTTTTTTTTTAAAAGCGCCCTCCTTGGGTAGGGAGAGATAGGTTCTGTGTGTCACAGCTCTCGAAAATCTGCTCCATAATCATTGGAAAGCAGTGGCTTCAAGAATGGTGATTCTGTAAAAATAGCTCCTTTTCTAGGTCTGACAAAGAAATGATTTCTTATTCTCCAAGCGCAGAAGTTTGTAAGCCACCACCTGCAAAGGAAGTCACTTAATCTACAGTCCTCACTTGGAGGCTGGGCTCCACCTGTGCAGCTGGGGCAAACTCTGGCCAGAAGAAGAAACCCTGGACAAGGAAGCTCAAGTCTATGCCAGCTCCCGCCCCCCGTCCCCCTACCCCATCCCTGCCCCTGACTTCAGGTGAGGCACTTCCCTGGTTCAGCCTCAGCCTTTTCAGCCTCGTAGGACAAAAAGAAATGATCAACTGTAGGGCCTTCCTCATAGGGTGTGGGGTCTGTGAGAAAGTGTTTTCTAACTACACACTGTTGAAGACACAGGTGGGTGGTGGTTTTTTGTGGGGTTTTTTTTGTTTTGTTTTGGTTTTTTTTTTGGGTTTTTTTGGCTTTTTGCCTTTTCTAGGGCCGCTTCCCGCGGCATATGGAAGTTCCCAGGCTAGGGGTCTAATTGGAGCTGTAGCCACCGGCCTAGGCCAGAGCCACAGCAACGGGAGATCCGAGCCACGTCTGCAACGTACACCACAGCTCACGGCAACGCCAGATCCCCAACCCACTGAGCAAGGGCAGGGATCGAACCCACAACCCCATGGTTCCTAGTCGGATTGGTTAACCACTGCGCCATGATGGGAGCTACACCACAGCTCACGGCAACGCCAGATCCCCAACCCACTGAGCAAGGGCAGGGATCGAACCCACAACCCCATGGTTCCTAGTCGGATTGGTTAACCACTGCGCCACGATAGGAGCTCTGGGTGGTGGTTTTAAAAAGACAAGCCAAGGATGGGGAGTGGGGATAGGGGTGGGCATAGAGAGTTGGGGGTAGACAGTGGGGGCAGGGAAGGGGGAGGAGCATGGGGTGGGAAGTGGGCAATGGGTACTAGAAAAAAGAGGAAAACTAGGCTTCTGCAGCCAAGTAGGACTTGAAGGAGGCTGATCCAAAACACAGCAGAACATCTTGTTGGGGGGGGGGGGACATCCCCCTGCCAGGTGTCTGGGCATGGAGGTTTCTCCAGGTTGGCCAAGGGCACTAAAGTCTGGGGGCTCTAGCCCCCCAGCACCCTCACGGGCTCCTAGGGAATGGATGTCAATAGGCCATTATTAGTAACAAAAAGAAAACCAAGGCCTTGTGTCACTTGCAATCTGACTACTGTCACCTGTGATCTTTGACTTCGAGTTCAAATATTATGCTCTGGGAACTACTTTTGCTTTTTTGGACACCTTTCCTATAATTAGGAACAGAACTTGAGGTCTGTTGTGCTTTGATTTGCTATCATCTGAACTCTAAAGAGATTCCTTTTACATGAGCTCCAAATCATGGCCATCCATTTTTGTCTTTTTTTTTTTTTCCTTTTTAGGGTTGGCTAGGGGTTGAATCGGAGCTACAGCTGCAGGCCTATACCACAGCCACAGCAACACTGGGTCTGAGCCACATCTGTGACCTATGCCGCAGATTGAAGCAATGCCAGCTCCTTAACCCACTGAGTGAGGCTGGGGATCGAACCCACATCCTTATGGATACTAACTGGGTTCTTAACCCATTGAGCCACAATGGTAACTCCCATTTTTCATCTTTTTAATAGAATTCTTAATATTTAGAAAGTATTTTCAACAAATCAGGTATTCACATCATACGCAAAATAGATACTTATAGGGAAGGACTGGGTAGTGATAATGGTTGGTTCTTTCTATGCAGCTCCTTGACAGTAATTTCAGGCAACCTACTTTTGGTCTGGCTGGACTGTGATTGGCATGCATCTTTGCAGCTGAACTTGGACCCGCTCCTCTCGGCTAGGACCCAGCTCTAGTTTTGGGCCAGTTTAGTGCCAGGGGCTCTTTGCAGTGGTTCTCAAATTGTGGTTCCTGCCCAAGAGCATCAGCATCACCTGGGGACTTGTTAGAAAATGCACATTTTGGAGCCCTTCCTATACCTACTCGATAGGAAGCTCAGTGGGTCAGGCCCACTGACTTGGGTTTTAACTGGCCCTAGGTGATTCTGATGGCTTGCTCCAGTTTGAGAACGGTGGCCCCCAAGGCTGTCAGGTGAGGGTTATTTAGCCAATTCCTGTTCTTGCCCTCCTAGAGAGCTACTGAAATGATTAAATGATTCCCTACAAGTTTCAGCTCATTGCCAGGTGCTCTTTCCTACCTTCTTTGACAAAGTGAGGAAGAGAGAAAAATTGGTTCAGCAGCATTAAATGCCTCAACTATTATATATAAAATCAGAAGGAAAGAATTTTCAATTTTTGAAAATGAAACATTCAGCCTGCCAGCAGGTATTTCAAGCAGTAGCTGTTGGCTATGTGCATCGTGGATCTACACACTACTTCACTCTTTTTTTTTAGCAGCAGCATTTTGAAGTCACAAACTGCCTTAGGGGTGGAAAAGGGAAAGCAGAGCTTCTCGTTACTAATTCAAGCTTCCACTAGAAGAGAAAATTTTAAAGAATTAATTTAAACAAGGTTTTAAAGTATGATTTCCAGCAAGTTTTAACACACTCACCTGTGTGTGCAAGATAGGTATGGCTAAACAAGGGTTAGTTAAAACCAAGACAGGCATTCCACCACCTCTTGACCCTGCACCCAGGACAGACATTACTAATGGATCATAAACCTATTTCTCCTTCTCAGAAAAACTCTGCACGTACCCATGCCCAGGCTGCTGGAGTTGGTAGAGTCAGGGAATCTAATTAATAGCCATGGTGCCTACAACACTTAATACCTTGATGGGATAATAAACTAGTTTTCTCTTTTCCCAAAGCTTTTTTGCAGTCATTAGAAAATCACACACCTAGATATTACTTATTATTTTCTTAGCATAAGCAAGCGATGTAATTAAAAATGCTAAATATCTTGGCTCTCATTACTCTCCTTCTTAAGGTAATAACTGATCATATTAGAATAGGAGGACTGGAGAATGGGACAGAAATATTCTAGGAAGACCAGGCTCTCCTCAGGGAATTTGGGACATCTTTGTGGCACCACTGTATGGGCATACTGAGTTCTAGGAGAGTATCATTCCCAGCCAGGAGGCTTGGGTATTCCAAACAGTTAGATACAGTTTGCAATGTCTCTATAAACTTAACTGCTCTCTTCCAGAACAGTAATGAAAATGGTAGATAGTGTGGGAGTAACATTTATCAGACTAAGATCAACCATATCTAGGTTTCAATTCTTGCTCTATGATTAACTCAACAGGCAATAATGGCTTTTAGCAAGCTGATACCCTACCAGTTTACATACGCATGCAGGCATACATGCACGCACACACACACACATGCACGCACACACACACACAAATGCTAACTCACAGGGCTAACATGGCTATTATGAGAGTTAAATTGGACAATACTTATAAAGTATGTACATGAAGACTCTAAAGAGTGCATGCCAGCTATACAAATTATAATTACTGATGACATCTGCTTAATTTGCTTTTCTAGAAATTCTCCTGGCTATGACTCATACCCTCATGCTGACCATCTTCACTCTGAAGGAGCCCAAGAGAGTCAGTCTGGCAGGTGACTTTCTACCAAATCATTCCCAAGAAACCCATCCTCTTCTTCAAAAAGAGGTGGTGGGCCTTGCTGGCCCCATTCCACATTCCATCTCTATACATCCCAAATTCCCTTTCCTTACCTAGTCCTCTCCCAGTAAACCTCCTTCTCCTTCACAATAAGCCAATGGTGGAAATGTTAAATTGGCAGATGCTGGAGTCAGGAAAGGATGTGTTAATTCATTAAAATGCAGTTGGCATGTTTCCTCTTGGTGACATCTCCTGGTGACAACTCTACCTAGATTTTCATGCATATGTCATACTAGGAGCTGCTACATACAGTTGTGTAGGTTGCTCATTGCACAACCAAGGAGCACCATTAATGCTGTAGGGATCTACTATGCATGGAGGCTCTGGTTTATGCTCTGGGCATGTCTACAGATAAAACTGATCAGAATTAAGCAGTAGATCAGAACTTCATGAGTCAACTGAAGTTGACTATGAATGACTCCTGTTAGTCAGATTCATGGTTAGAAAGAACCGACATTCTCCAAAGACAACAGATGGCCTCCTGCCCTCTCTAAAGAGACTTCAACAATTCCCATCTGCAAAGAAAAGAGGAGGGGTCAGCCTTCCTCATTCCATTAGGCTTTTTTCAGAGCATTGAATGACTCATGATCTCATGACCTCTCTAGTTTCTCTCCATTCTCCCAGACTCAACCCCGTTCTCCTAATTCTTATACCTGATAAGGTTTTCCCTCAAGTACATTCAACTGTATGCAACAAATATTTATTTGAGCATCTGAGTACCACATACCAGGCTAGGCATGGGACTAACACAAGCACTAAAGTTTTACCACCTCCATGGAACTTTGAGCATGATGATAAAAGAGGGGCACTAAACAAATAATTACATAATGAGTAATGAGCTAATTATATAGTTGACCCCTGGATAACATGGGTTTAAACTGCATGGGTCCACTTACATGAAAACTTTTTTTTTTTTTGATAAATAGGTAATATGTGTTTGGTTGAATCCAGAGATGTAGAACCATGGATATGGAGAACTGACTATAAAGATAGGCTCAAATTTTCAACTGTGCAGGGGTGAGGGGTGGTGTTGGTGCCCCTAACCCCTATATTGTTCAAGGGTCAAGTGTAATTCAATCCTCTTGGCTGGTGCCACACCTGACTCACAGTCATATATATATATATATATATATATATATATGCATTTACACACTGCAGAGTTTACTTCCTTACTGCCCTAGATCCCAGCACCTGCCACCCCAAGCCATCTCCACATTTCCAAGCTCCATAACTGATTTTCATGCCTTGGAGTTCCTATCCACCCTTTCCCATCAGCCCTTCCAATCCAATCTAAACACTGCATCTATCAGATTCATCTCCCCCACCCCTCATTCCCACCATCAAGCCCTTATTCCTCCTGTCCAGGGCTGCATGGTCTCTGGCCCCTGCTCTTAGCTCTCGGTCACCTCCCCTCCTCTCTTGGGGTGGGACTGCATCTGTGTTGGGTAATAACACATCAAACTAGTACTGTTAGGTGTTACATGTGTTTTTCAGCAGCCGCCACAGTCACAGGCATGAAATCAATGTTTGGTGAATGAGGATCTTTTTGAATTCTCAAACTAACCCTTCCTACAACAGACACAGCCCTCTCCTCTGGGTCTAAACTCAGCGAGAATGGGCCAGTTCCTCTGCAACCTCTTTGAAATTATCTTGCACATTCCAGAAGGCCAGAGTGTGCTGGTAAGCGTCCAACTACCAGCTCCAGAAAACAAAGATACAAGACCCTTGATTTGTAGAATGTGCCAAGTCTCATGGTGTAAACACTCCCCCTATGGCTGATGTCAAACCACCAACACAATATCACTGAAAAAAGATGCACATGACTGGCTCTCAAGAGGCAGCGTGAACTAGCTCCAGCACACCACTGCTGGGAGATCATGGTCATTTCTCTCCTTAAGTCATTTAATTTTTCCTCTTTGGTCTCATCCACTCATGAGTTTGACAAAAACTTACTTTTTCTATTAGTGTCCATCCTTGAAAGCTCAGGCCAAAGGTGGTTTCCTTTGTGAAGTCTTCCTGATCTCCCCCACTCACTCCCAGAACTCACTCTGTATTGACCCCACACATTAGACATGCCTGGGGGGTGGGCTGTGTGGAAGGGTGAGTGTGTTATGGGTCTGTTTCTCACCAAGACTGTCAGACCTCTGAGCGGGAGAGTGTCTGTTCATCTCTGGGACTCTACATACAGCACATGAAAAGTACACAAGAATAAGAGTTTGTTGAGGGAAGGAGGGAGGGAATAGAATGAAGGAAGGGGAATTGACTTTGAATCTTCTTCTCATGTTGTGTCACCATTTTGCCCCCTGCCGGAATCTGTCAGGTGGCTAAGGGAAATATTGCCAATTACGTTACATAAACGTTAATGCATGAAATTCTTTTTCTTTTTTAACTCATTCTTTTTTTTTTTAACTTGACCTTCACACCAGCTCCCTGAGCACAAAGTGAAGTCAGACTCAGTGAGGCAGGGTGTGGGAGAAGCTGGAGTGGTGACAGAGAGAAAGAATTGAGGACAGGGAGAGATTAACTCCAGCCAGGAGTATCTCCTATTGAAACTGCATCAAGTTACACGTAGTGAATTCATAGCCACAGGGATTAGCTCTGTAATTTATGAATTGAGAACAGATGGGTGTCTGGTAGAGGATGGTCAGCAGCAACTTGGCAGAAGTCTTCATCCCAAGCTGCTGGGCCTCTTAGAAACTGTGAAATGTCTCAATTCCTCCCCAGGACCAGGTGAGCCATGGTGAGGATGGAGCCCTCTCTGAGCAGAATGCACAAACAGGGCAGCGTCAGCAAAGGCTACACAGAGATGGTGGGTGAAGGATGGAGCAGGGCCACAGACAGTCTCTTTATAGGCATCTGGCAGTTAGTTTCAATTCCCTGGCAGGATCATAAAGGGAAAAGGTTCTTTACTCCTCCTCTGACAAAGGTATGATGGGGGCTATGTACTCTCAGGGATGAAATACAGTTCAGAACTCATTGCTCTAAGCACATGACATGAATGACAACATTAAAATCACTAAAACCATCCCCACATGACATAACAGAAACGAACAATGTGGAGAAACAGGGTGAGGGGCTGAAAGCCCTCCCCGTAGCACGCTTCCAAGTTTACTGGAGAGATCTTAGCCCCTACGAGTGATCAAGTTTATCCGGGATCCAGCCTTCCAAGGCATGATCCTTAGGTCTGCCAGCAACTACAGGGGAAGAGAAAATTATCTGCACAGAAGTGAAAGCTGTGATTCAGTAACATATTTCATTAAAGTCAATAGGAAATCTGTATAGACTCATGTAGATTAGATTATGGTCAGCCAGCTGGAACTCATGAGGGGTTGATAGGAAAAGAGTGGTTTGTCCAGACCAGGAGAGTTCCAGCACCCACCACAGTGATGCCACAAGGTTGGAGCTCTTTAAGAGGAAACCCAGAGCATGAACACAGTGGCTTAATGGAGCAAGCTTTCAAATGTGACTTCCAATTTCACAGATGGGTTTTTGACCCCTCAGTGTATTAAGAGAGGCAATGAATGGAAGAAGGGTGACTTTCCCCCTAAAGATTATATATGGAGTGGCTGTCTGGAAGATTTCATTAAACATATTTTATGGAGTTAAAATATTATTCAAAGAGGCAATCCCATAGCTCTCCAAATATTGACATGAAAAAGCATTTCCAGATGTAGGAACTACAAAGAAGAATAGAGCATATGAGTGAAGAGAGCCTGAACAATGGCTAATACAATTTAAAGAAGAGAAGACAAAGTTAGAAAGAGGACACAAAGCAAACACACCTTTTAAGAAGATACAGAAAAGACAGCAGAGGGGGCAGTAAAGAGATCACTTCCAAAGAAATAATATTTGGGGATATTTTATTCATTTACATTAATAACGTTGGAGCCATTGCCCAACTGACTCAATGACTGATCCTTTGAAGGAAGGTGAACATTTTAGATTAGTCTTTAAGTAAAATTTCCTAAGAGCATCTCAGGCAGTTACTTCTCTTTTGAGCTGGGTTTCTATTCCAATGCAGTGGGATGGATGATAGCACACATTTCTTGGGAGTGAAATTTGTCTCATGTTATCAACCATATCATAGATCTTTTCCAGAAAATGTGGCTACGGGTAGACTTTCTTTAGGGAACAGTGGTCCCTCTTCAGTACATCATGGTCTGTCTCCAAATCCACTGAAAATGAGGGGAAAAGATCTTGACCCAAAGCTATGGAGAATTGGTGTCAGTGAGTGGGATGCTAGGTCCAGCCTCTAAAAATTTCTATTCCTATCAAAATCTTCTCAACTGATTCTTCTCATCTGCATTTGGTGGTCCATTTCCAGAGCTACTTCTGCATCTTTTAAAACTAGAGCTGACTTCTCTGCACCACCAAATAAACTTGGACACCATGTAAAGATCTCCCAAAGATCCCTAGACACACACTGTAGACAGCTTAGATGCATCCTCTGGGGAAAAAGATGGTAGAGAAGACCCAGAGTGATGGGCAGGGGATATCTGGACATAAAGAGAGCAGAAACAAGGGAGGGGAGAGCCATACCTGCTCCGATGACCTCTTCGATTTTCACAAAAGAGACATCAATCTCCTTGGCAAACTCCCGGACAGCTTCATTGGGGTCCTCATAAGTGAAGGGGTCAATGTAGATCTTCATCCCTGGGGAGCCTTTTTGGAGGAGATAAGCAGGGTTAACATCCCAAAGAGGACATGGTGGTCATTAAGTCCTGGCTGATGTCTCCAGCAGTAAGGCTGTGGCTGGGGGCGGGGGTGGGGGGGGCGTCTCTCCTATACCTCAGGCTGCCTCTCTCCTTGCCTGACTTCCCCATCTCCCCTCCCTCTGGGCCACGCTAGCCTGGTTCTCTGTCCTCTAACTTCTCCTCCATATTTTCTTCTGTTTTTGAGCTCTTGATGAAATGTGGAGCAGATTACTTATAAGTGACAGATCGGGACCAGTTCCCACACCAGGCGCTCACAGAAGGCAAAGAAGCTGATTGATGCCAACCAAATGCATTAGTGGAAAAGTGGTGGTAAAATGGTAGGGTAGATATCAATATTTATCAACTTGACAACTTTCATGAGTGGAAGCCACCTTTAAGGTTATAACTGACGGCTGGGTCCAGGGCTGGAAGAGGGATGAGGGTGGATTATATCTTTTTTTAAAAAAAAAAAAAAAAAAAAGGAATTGCTATTAGAAAAATCTCAAGATAGGAGTGCCAAGCCAGTATACCAGAAGAGAAAATGGGAAGAGAACAGCATAGAAAACACTGAGAGAGAAAAGAGCAAAGTCTGCATAGAAAAAAATGAGGTGGAAAGAAAAACGGTAATTGAACCCCCATGCCTTTAGACACACTGAAGTATGAAAAGTGAATAAAATGGTGAATGAGAAATACATAAAGGAATATGGACTTTGTCACTGATGTTTACAGTGGCAAGATAAATAGGTGTGCATGGGGACAAAACAGAGAATTGTCACTGCAGGAAATAATGCATGCAAAAAGTGGAGGAGAGGGGACACAAAAAGGAAATGGAAACCCAGAAACAAATGGATTCATCACGACGTCATTTTTCACCATGGTTGGATGTGTCATTAAGGCAAGTATGGAGATTGTTTTCCTCGGGGGTGGTGTGCTGGGAGGTGGGCTTCCAAAGCTGAACAGCACAATCTGGCATTGCACCCATGTGGAGAGGAGCTCTTTTCCCTGTGGCTGATGCTGTCTGGTTCGTGGATGAGGCAGGTCAGCAGGGCAGGCAGGTGTGGAAAAGCGAAAGCACTGTGTCCACAGCTGGGAGGCTTGGGGCTGACCTTCAGGTTCCCCAAGCTCTGTCCTCTCAGAGCACACTCCCCACTGTGCTTCTTCTCCGTGATGCTCCCAGCCCTGAGTGAACTGCCTATTTTTGACGGTGACTCTACAATTCCCCCAAACAAATGCTGCCCTGCTCACCAATTCAGGCCAGAAGACAATCCAGAGGAAGAAGGCAGATGCAGCAAACAACTAAAGGGGGATGTGTTTTTAAAGCCAAAGAGAGCCAAGTGCCCCATCCAGAGGAATTGTTTTTTGTTTTTTATTTTTTGTTTTTTTCCGAAAGCTGGGTTATTCCCAGCCATGAAAGAAAACCATCCCAAGTGCAATAGGCAGATTGATCTATGGCAGTCTACATATCCTAGAATGCTCTCGGGAACCTTGGGGGTGACAATTCTGACTTTGGAACCTGATGAGTGAGTTTAGGACAAAGCTAATCCTAATCTTTATAACAGAAGGTGAATGGAGAGAGAATGAGAAGGGGGGAGGAGACTGTACTTTAATAACAATGGACAAAGGGGAAAATAGAGCTGGGGCTCATCTCTTTCTCTTTTGGTACAGATAAAAAGTCAACGGCTGAAACCAGATAGGAAGCCTATCAACTCAGGCCAGCATCTCCAGGCAATCTCACTTTGGATTTTCCCCAGATGCAACAACTTGAGACAAGGTTTAGAAAGAAGTGGTTTCCCTGAGAGGCTATCCCAAGGAGCACTGGCAGACGGGTGGGGAAGTGAATAGGAAAGGAAGGCAGCCTCTGAAAGGTGTGCCCTCAACGCTTTGGGGGACTGACACAGGCTTAACCCCCAACTCCCCTGGAAAGCTCTGGGAGCCAGTGCAGGTACCACATGCTTCAGAGTTCACCCACCCTAGAGTGGAGGGAGCTAGAGGACCACCACACAATTCCCATCAGTCGTTGGTTGGGGGCCGCTTGGCCTGCTGTGCAGGTGGGCGGGGAAGCCCCAGGACCAGAGAGGCACTTCGGGGAAGAAAGGAAGATGCTGCAGATGGAAGCCGACCATGATGTAAGTGCAGGAAACAGAAGACCCACTCGAAAAGCCGAAAGGGAAGCTGGTGTCAACAACCTGTGACTTTTCCCCAATTCTTGGCTGAGACAAGGGAGGTTAAGAACCCACAGGCTGAGATCCAGAGGTGAGAACAGAACCCCAAAGCCTCTTACTGGCTGGGCATTTCACAGCGAGAGCACATTCATCTCATAACAATTTCTCCTCTGCCAGCAGTGGAACAAACCGCTTCCTCCCCAGGTGGCTGTGATATTAAAGCCCGTACTGCAGGTGACATGCCTAACACAGTGCCTGACGTACAGGAAGGGTTCACAAGCTGATCCGCTCATGAGCATTATCAGTAAACTGTTCTAGGAAGTGTTCAGGGGTGGGGGGGGGGAGGGATAAGGAAGTGAGGGGTGGGGAAGGGGCAGGGGGGAATGTAAGCCGCTTAAGGTTATATTAGTTACTTCACTACTACTTTGTTATTTTCGATCAAGGGCTTTTAAACGATGTATGCTAAGCTCTCCTACAGGAACTCTTCCATGGAAACTAATTAAACCATCTAGAATGTGCTGTAATGAATGGTGTGCAAGTAAAGACATATGTAAGGATGAATGAGGATGGATTCTGAGTTAATGAGCTCCACAGATATTGGGCTGATCAGTGCTGCAAAGGAGCTATTCCCGGAAGGGAGAGGCTCATCTCTCCATAGTGCCAGGATTCATGTAGGCCACTGGCATCCAAACAAGTGCGCCTACGTGGGAGAGAGCTCACACTCTAATGACCGCGGAGGTTGTCCACGGGCAGGTGTGCTACCTTGCTGGTTTGTGGAATTAAGGAGTGTGTGTGTAGGTATGAGTGTGTGTATGGATGGATGGATGGATGTTAGTATGTGTATATGTGCCTATGTGCGCGAGTGTACAAATGTGTGACTGTGTATACGTGTGCATGTGTGTGTGTGCATATGAGTATGCATATGTGTGTATGTGTGTCTGTGTATGTATGTATGCATGTTAGTGTGTGTATGTGTTTGAATGTACACATGTGTCTATGTGTATCCGTGTGTGTACATGTATAAATGTGTGCATATAAGCATGGGTGTGTGTGCATGCGCATGTGCACGTGTGATGTCTCGACTGCTATTCTGGGCCGAGGGCTTTGGTCATCATGGAAGCCTTTCACAGAAAGGCCAAGGATGCAGCACGAAGCCCAGGGGTGGTGATGCAATGCCAATTTAGAACATCCTGCCATCTATGCAGCAGTAAGAATCTGAACTTGTCTTCTCTGAAAGTGAAGATATCATTGTTAGACTGGGGAAGGGAAAGTGAAATCAGAAGTCTAAAAAATGGCTCAAACCAAGTGCTTTTCCTCTGATGGGGGTCTGATAGGGCTGGCCTAGGAGTGGCCCTGGCCTTGACTCCTCTGCCTGGGTGCAGGTCCCTACATCCTGAGTCTGAAGAGTGACTTGGCCACACATGTGCTCTAATACTCCCCCTGCATCCACCTCATCTCAAGCTGACACATTTCTCCAGATCTCTCTCCCGCATCACAGCCAGCCTTTTTCAAGTCCTAGAAGATGATGAGGGAAAAAAAATGCCTTTAGCTAGGCAGAACAGGTCATTTGTCTTTTGGCTCATTTTGTGTTTCTGCATAAATCCTGCATCAGCCTGTTCCTGCTCCCACTTGCCAGTGAGCAGTTTTTAATTATCAGGGAAATGGTATTTAGTGCAATGAATCACCAGACAGTGAACAAGGAATTCTAGTCAGCTGCAGAGTCAGGCAGAGCCAAACATTTGGAGACAGGGCTCAGAAAATGTTCTCAGATTGTGAGTGTTGGGGAAATATTATTAATGGCAGTTATAATAATATCAGATGTAATATAGCTCTATAATGTAAGACATTTAATAATGTTCTGTACTATGCTTCATGTTATTATATGTTTATATATTTAGAATAGTTTCTTATTATTTTCATTATTTTTAACCTGAGTTACATTCTTTTGGCATAAGAGTGGTATGCACAGGTCTAAATTTTAACTGATGGTGCCAAGAGATGGAGAAGAAATCTTGAATTTTATGATCTTCCAGTTTAGTAATTTCTATTGAAAGCTGATTTGCAGATATGTTTGTTCTTTGATCTCAAAACTCATTTATGTTATTATGGCCAGGGTCACAGCCTGGACTGCTAAAGCTATAAAGGACCATAGTCCCAGGAGATTTGCAAAATCTTAAACATGAACCAAAGCTTTAAAGATAATAAATTTGGGGAGAAATGACTTAGCCAATAGCCAGAGCCTTCCTGCATGGCATGGAGCAGTCCTTGAAACAGAAGATTCCCTGGCCATTGTCAGAGACTCTGGATTGGGAGATTAGGGTGCTTTTAAAAGGGAAAAGGCTTGGACAAATTCTGGGGATGCTGGCATACTGTGGGGTGTATCTAAAAAGTCAGCTTAGAGTTCCCATTGTGGCTCAGTGGGTTAGGAATCTGACATTGTGTCCATGAGGATGTGGGTTCCATCCCTGGCCTACTCAGTGGGTTAAGAATCCAGTGTTGCTGTGAGCTGTGGCATAAGCCTGCAGCTGCAGCTCTGACTTGATATCTAGGCTGGGAACTTCCATACATCGCAGGTGTGGCCTAAAACAAAGAATAAAAATAAAAATAAATAATAAAAACGTCGGGTAGGAGTTCCCGCCATGGCATAGCACAAACGAATCTAAGAACCATGAGGTTGCGGGTTCAATCTCTGGCCTTGCTCAGTGGGTTAAGGATCCAGCGTTGCCATGAGCTGTGGTGTAGGTCACAGGTGTGGCTCGGATCTGGCATTGCTGTGACTGTGGTGTAGGCTGGCAGCTGTAGCTCTGATTGGACCCCTAGCCTGGGAACCTCCATGTGCCGCAGGTGCAGCCCTAAAAAGCCAAAAAAAAAAAAAAAAGTTGGGTAGACAAGTTTCTAAGTGCCAGGGTCTCAAGGTAGACTAGAATGGGCCGGAGAAAGACCAGCTATGAACAGGAGGTGACATCTGGGTATTAAAAGCTGAAGGAGAAGATGGAACGCTGCCATCTCAGCCCTCTCAAGCATTCAGAAAGTGTGAAATCAGTAGCATGGACAGCTTCTTGATCCCATGAGGGAGTCTTCAAGGTGCCTGGAAGAGCCCAGTGCCTTCCTGCTGGTGGAGGATTCCTAGAATCCCACAGCAGGGTCTGGAGAGCTAGTGCATTAATTAGGTTGTTTTCAGTCACTGACATCTAATGTTCCAGCAGGTCTGATGGAGCCATGGGCAAGGGGGAAGGCTGCCTCTTCATTCCCCATTCTAGAGCCAAGGCAGCCTTCGTCATATTCATGACTCACCTAAATTTGGTCCAGATATCTAAGCACAAGAAGGAAGCTGTTTAGGGATACGCATGTAAACTCTGGTCCCTGGGAGGAACCTCATCTAGTCCTCTGCCTTAGATCATTGATTGCCCCTCATTTTCTTAGTGCTAATCATACACCCAACTAGAACTGCACCAGGGACCACAGAAGCTACAGGGAAAATAAAGCTCATGGGGTTCTCAGATCATTGAGACATGAAATAACTGGAACAATGCTGGAGAGTCCAGAATGAGGACCCCACACCGTGAACCAAGCTATAAGTGCTGTAGAAACCTTAGAAGGTAGAGAACTATGGATGTCAGCTTTCAAGGTCAGAGTCCTGGAAGGACAGGTCACGTGGTCCTCCACTGCACTGGGGGAAGCCTGGAGTGTCATGAGGCACAGCTCAGAGACAGACCTACCATTGGACAAGCAAGGAGAGAGTGGCCAGCTTGAGTGTGGAAAGAAGTAGAGTTTGAGGCAGAACAGTGCTGACACACTAGCACAGGAGGGCCTTGACTACCACCAAAGGCATTGGGATTGATGCCACTGGACACAGAGCTGCAACTATTCCAACAGCAGGGAAGGGACATGCTGGGAGCAAGGCATCAGGGAGTTCATTTTGCTGGCAGCCTGCAGCATTCCCGTGCATTGTTGTGAGGAAGGGCTTGGAGGCTGAGAAAATACCTCTGAGGTCGTTGCAGTCACTAAGGTGCAAGATGACTGTTTTCAACCAGAGTGCCACAATGACAATAGCAGAAGAGACAAGAGAAATTTCAAAGGAAGAAATGACAGCACCTGGTGAGCAGTTAAAGCTGAGAAATTAAGGCAGGACCAGAAGAATCTAAATCAATGCCAAGACTTTCAGAATCAAGTGGTACTATTAACCAGGTGATGGACTTTGGGAAGGAAACCTACAGTTAAGGAAGTTTGCACATGCGGTTTTATTTTTTTTTTTATTTTTTATTTTTTTGTCTTTTTGCCATTTCTTGGGCCACTCCTGCGGCATATGGAGGTTCCCGGGCTAGGGGTCGAATCGGAGCTGCAGCTGCCAGCCTACGCCAGAGCCACAGCAACGCAGGATCCGAGCCGCGTCTGCGACCTACACTACAGCTCACGGCAACGCCGGAACCTTGACCCACTGAGCAAGGGCAGGGACCAAACCCTCAACCTCATGGTTCCTAGTCGGATTCATTAACCACTGCGCCACGATGGGAACTCCCTTTTCTTTTTTTTTTTTTTTTTTTTTTCACATGCGGTTTTAGACTCTGGTTGCATCCATGCAGTGTGCAAGTGTCTAGAAGTCAGTCCCCAGACTCAGAATGGAAGGAGTTGGAAGACTGGATCTGGCATTGCGGATGTGGGTTGGGCACATAGGAGTGGTAGCTGAGGCTGTTGATGAGAAGGCTGAAGACTGGGCGGTTTCTTAGGGCAAATCTACCAGGGAAGGTTGATAAGCACTAGACAGAGTTTGCTTCACCTGCTTCTTGGGGCCAAGGCCAGGACAGTGGGTTACTGTCTTTTTCCATGAAAGAATGGAGTTCATGGGTGCCCAGACAAGGCCAGAGGAAGAATCCAAGAAGAGGAGTCCTAGGGCAGGCAACAGGGCTGATGGAAAAGCACTGAATTGGAGGAAGCGCTCCTTTCAACATTTTGTTTGGAGGTTTCAAGATTTGTCCTTAAAACTACAGGTATTGCCAAATATGTGTCTCTATGACAAAGCAAGGGAACCACAGGTTACTTGCTTTGAGGAATGTATTTCAGGAAAAAGAGATAACATCTTCCTGCTTCTTGAGTATCAATGACCAGGGCAGGAAGGTTCTTGCAGGCAAGGCCCACTGTCAGGCAACCTGATGGCAACAGCCCAGGAGCTGGGAACTCAAAGAGTTAACCTGGTTTCTAGAGGTTCTGGCTTAGAGCCAGCAGCAGACACACGGGTGAAGCCAGCTCATTAAATTTATTTGACATTTAATAAGCACCCACTGAACACCTGGCCACCTTTTGCACCTGGGGGCCTGTCCTCTTCTTCCCATAGGCCCTCATTCACTCATGCTTAGTTATAATGCTCCTGGTGCCTCCAGGAGAGGCAGCCCAAATGGCCACATCCTCTCTCCCTTCTGCAGGCACTCCTGTCTCTACCCTCATGTCCATGGTGATTTAGATGGTCTTCTGCAGTTTGGAGATGTCACCCACAGTCAAAAAAGCTGGGTGTAAAATCTAGCTGAGTTTCTGGGTTGAAGCAAGTCCAGCATCCTACCTACAAGCAGGAATCTGCTCTACAACATCCTTTACTGATGTTGCAGGTGGGTCTGCAAGAGCAGAGAGCTCACCCCACTGTGCACAAAGCAGTCTGTCTCTGAGTTGGTAGGTCCAGTTGTAGGGGGTGTTCTTACTAGCACTGGGAACTATATCTAGTCACTTATTATGAAGCATGATAATGTGAGAAAAAAGAATGTATACATGTATGGGTGACTGGGTCACCTTGCTTTATAGTAGAAAATTGACAGAACACTGTAAACCAGCTATAATAGAAAAAATAAAAATCATTATAAAAAAAAAGTCTGCCTACTCTGATCTCTCACCAGTGTTTCCATTTAACCTCACAAAACAGCATCTCCTTTCCTTCACACCATGATGGGCTCATGACCCCTCTGGGTTCCTGTCTGCTTTTCTCCAGCACCAAATCAGCTGGTGTCTCTGAGGTGACACATCAGGACTTGGCACACTTCATGGTCAGGTGCTTGGCTGACAAAGTCCTTCTTGACATGGGGTCCTCAGAAGCAAGAATATCCCTCTAGATGTGTTCTCGCCAGCACAGAAGACAGCGTGTTGGTGTATTACCTCCTCTGATCTCAGCTTTAATTGTGACCACAGAGTCAGACTGACCTGAGTTGAGAACCTTATTTGGCAAATCACTAATTCCAAGATTCCAGATAGGCTACTGGATTTCTCTGAGGCTTTGTTTCCTTACATGCAAAATCTACTTCTTGGGACAGTTATAAGGATTAAATTAATTTAAAGTTACTGTGCTTAGCACTATAAGTGCTCAAAATTGGAGGGTTTTGGTAGTATTATTCTGCATTAGTAACAGGGATTGGCTTTTTTTAACAGCTATTTATCACTCCTATTAAACATGTGATCCACTAAATACCTCAACTTTTTCAGACAAACAGACAGCAAGCCAAATCTCCTCCTCTTTGTGCTGCTTTATTTTTGTTTTAACCTAAACACTAGATTCTAGATTTATCCCTCTAACATTTTGTCTTGCAGATTTCAAATTAGCATTCAAAGCTGTTATATAGCCCTGAATTTTGCTTCTGTCTTCCATGGTATTACTTTTGCTACCCAACTGTTACATACAAACTTGATAAGCATCCCTAGGCTTGCACCTGACTTCTGAATTTAAAAAACAATCAAACAAACAGGAGATTGAATAGGACAAGAACTAGAATAAAAAATGGTGACTTCCCTTCTGGCTGACAGAGTCACTTACCCACTTTCTTTTGGAATGAAGACTGGCCTGAACGCACTTTGCAATGCTTTCCCTTAAGATTATCAATTTTTTTTTTCTTTTTAAATAGATAGTTTATTTACCCCAAAGTTTCAACCCTGATATTGAAGGCTGGAAATTATCAAATATTTTTGCCAAAATAAAAATCCATTACATATACAATTCCTCCTGAATTTACTAAATGCATAACTCTAGCAAGTGAGATGAGGTCCCTATAACTTTTCTTTCCTTCCTTCCTTCCTATTTCCCCCTCTTCCTTCCTGTCTTTCTTTTTTCTTTTTATGGCTGCACCTGCAATATATGGAAGTTCCTAGGCCAAGGGTCAAATCAGAGCTTAATTTGCCAGCCTATACCACAGACACAGTAGCACCAGATCCGAGCCACAGCTGTGATCTACGCCATGGCTTGCAGCAACACCAGATCCTTAGCTCACCAAGCGAGGCCAGGGATTGAACTCACATGCTCACAGATCCCATCCCATCCACAGTAGGAATTCTCCCCATAACTTTTCTTAATAAAACTGTGTTCATTCCCAGTGATCACTGAGTTTATTAGTTTTAAATGCCCAGAACCCATCTGCTTTCCAGTCTCTTCAAGCATCTGGCTGGGATCAAGCTCACACTACTATTCTGTATTCCCCATGTTCTCTCCTCTTGCGCTATGTGAAAATTAGAGTGTTTTCCAGTCTTACAGTCTTTGGACACATCTCCCATTTGTTTTTGCTTTTCTCAAAGTTTAACAAAAGTAACTGTGCTTGTATCTGCAGTTGCCTATAATATGGAGATAATTCTGTGGGGGATGCTTTCTGAAAGCCCTTGACCCCTCACCAAGCCCTTACCTTCTTCTCTCCCCACCCTGCACACTCCATCCATCTCAGAAATCCATGCAGCATCAACCACCATCAAGTGCATAGTTATCCAAGCCCCATAAGAGCCTGGTAACATTTTCCAAATGTAGAAATCAACTGGAACTTTTCTAAAGATAGATTCCCCAGCCTACCCTAGCCCACCTGGATCATCCCATCCAGGCAATTTTTAGTCAGCCAGCACCTTTTGAGAACAGCCCACAGAAACCACAAGAACACACCGTCTGTTTGCCTCTTCCTGGACATGGGAAACCCATACTCCCACCCATGAACATGAACCCCAGGCTCCCAGGCTCTTCATCCCCACATCTAGCACCACATCCATGCACTTTCTCTTTCCTACCTGCCTTCCCTCTGGTCTCTTTCATCCAAATCCAAATCCCCCTTAACAAGCCTGTTCTCTGTGCTCAAGGCTCAGAGTGAGGACATAAGCCAGTCCCCTAAAGAGGACCTGGCCTTCTCAAATTGACCACATCTGCCATGCGTCAGGGCTAGAGAAAGTATTACATTTGCCAACATTTCTGTTATCACCTTCAGCCTTTGCATCAGCTTGAAAGGTGGGTCTGGGAAGGCAGGGAGCCGCCAGCCTCTGTATGGTGCCCTATGTGCTTCCTGCATGGGCAGGTGTCGTCTCAGGCACAGATGAGTGAGGCTGGGAGCCAGTGCAGGTTTTCTATCCCTCCCAGGGCAGAAGGTACTTAGATCTCCAGCTTACCACCCACATCCCACTGTGAGGTACATGCATGTAGGTGGCCCAGGAATGGCAACTTGTACACATTCAGATCAGGCATTATCCATATTTCTGCCTCCTGCAGTAGATCCCAGAGTGGGGACTCAACAAACTGCCAACCAGGACTCCTGGCATCAGCCCTCACCCCGTTTTGACGTGCTCCTAACCTCCAGGCACCTTAAGCCTCTGTGATAGGGAAAGATCCCGGGTTCAGCAGCCAGGTTGAGAGGGAGTGCAGTCTACTTCCACCACCCATGAGCTGTCAGGACATGGCAACATCATCTCACCTCTTAGATGAGTGCCTACCACCTAGAGTGGTTCTCAGGCTCGGAGACGGTCAGATGAGCGGCCAGAATAAAGTTCCCAATGCAGGGCACAGAGGAGGCTTTCCCTAACTAACCACTCCTACCCTCCCTGTCTCAGGCCAGGTCGGTCCTCCAAGAGACCCTTGAGTTTCCTCTTCTGCTATACGTGTGCTGAGTCCTCCCCCAGCTCCATGGCCCCTTGACTGTGATTCTCCAACAGTAATAGCTTTACTCAGAGTGACGAATGTCCACAGGAGAAAATGCACTAATGCAATCTGATGAGGGAGGCTGTGCGTTTAGAGAACCTGAGTGCAAAGAGGAGCCAGGTTTCAGGAACTGGATGAAAAGAAAACGGTTATGAATAGAAGGAAAGAGCATTTATAAAAGGAGAGGTGATTTTAAAAAGAAGGCAGACTTCTAAGGCTGCTGAGGGAGTCCACTCTGGTCCCTGAAGAACCCTGCAGCCCAGAGTCCCTGGGATGGAGATGGCAGAGCCTGTCAACACTGTGTCCTCAGCCATCCTCTCTGGTTGCAGCAAGGCCACTGCTACTGCAGACTGGGTGGTAGGTGTTCTGTGGACCCTGAAAACCAGGGGAAACCTCCTTCTATTGGCCTTAGCAGTGACAGAGTCCCCCATAAGAAGCCTGTGAGCACCTTGTGAGCAAACCTCTGTGCATGTGGGTGCCATGTGGCGGCCCAGCAAAGCCAGCACCTCCAGAGCAGGAGAATGGTCAGATCTCAGGTTGAAGTGGCCAAAAAAGCAGCCATGTGCACTCCAACCTGATGCTTAGGTTCTCTATGTACCCAGACTAAGGGGTGGTCACGATGCTTAGTTTGCCTGCCTTTAAAAAAGGAAGCTTCCTCCTAGGGCATCCTGTCCTCACCTTTGGGCACCTCTACATTTCTAGTCTTCAAAATTGCAGTCCTTTTTTTTATGGCCACACCTTTGGCATATGGAAGTTCCCAGCCTACAGGCTGAATCAGAGCTGCAGCTGCCAGCCTATGCTACAGCCACAGCAATGCTGGATCCGAGCTGCATCTGCTATCTACACCAGATCCTTAGCCCACTGAGCAAAGCCAGGGATTGAACCTGCATCCTCATGGACACTGTGTTGGGTTCTTAACCCGCTGAACCACAACAGGAATGCCAAATTCCTCCTTTTGAACCCAACATACAGTCTTCTGCTTTCAGGCTGGGCCATCTTTAAATGTTTCATTCAAAGCATTCAGAGGATGCCAAATCCAAAATAGACCTTATGGTGGCTCTCAACATGGGCAGGAGCGGGCCCAGAGCAGAATCCTGAGAGGTAGAGGCAGGGAAGCAGGGAAGTAAAGGAAAGCCCTACAGGTAATTCTGATGCACCTTAGAGGGGGCACCTTAATTTAAGAATTATATGAAGATTGGAGTCTCTGTCTTTCAGCTCAGGAAGCCAAGGCCCTGGCTGGAAGAGCAAACGCACAGGTTGATAAAAGTGAAAGCACCTGTAAATTTTGCAGTGAGGCATAGAGTCAGGACACAGGAAAGGAGAGAGAACATATTAAGATTTCCCCTCTAAAAACAGTGATGTTCAAATGGGAGCCCAGGTGATACCACCCCCCCTCCGGCAAAAAGAAAGCAGGGGAAATGGGACTCTTACGTATTGCAAGAGCTGGGCCTGTAGCACAAGAGGGCTGCTCTCTCAACACTCCCCATTTGGCTACTGCTGGGTGGAGGGGCTGCCTGGACCCCCTTGAGTGAGTCTCCACCCACAGCTCCTTCCCAGCAATGACTTCAGAACAGCTTAGAGCCCAGCTGCCAGGGGCTTGGGACTCTACAAACCCTTGGCAGGTTCTTGATCTTGGATTGATAGATCCTGAGCAACAAAGACTGATTTACAGGGTGGCCATTGTGCAGCCCCAGCCAGCACTGGCCTTGGCCATGTGAGAACAGGACAGGTTACTGAGTGAGCATCCTGGCATCGCTCTCTTGCTTTGGGGAACCTTGGATGAGAACTTTTTCCTTGGAGCCCATTTCTGTTCCCAGAGCCGCCCATCCAGTGAAGGCCTGCTTAAGGTGTGTGTGGGCTCAACCTGCTTTTCCTGCTCACCCACCCAGGGAACAGGAAGATGGGGCTGGCACAGCCACTGCAGGGCTAAGCTGGGATGTGGCTCATGGAAGAAGCCTGGGGCAGAGAGGGCACAGCATACAGTGTTGGGGCAGGTTTTTGAGGGCATCTGTGAAATTCAAAAGGACCTACATAGAAACAGGACATGTCTGCTGTAAGGATTCAAGCATTCTGCTTTCTGGAGGTAGGTGGCCCGACTGACCACCTGGGACCCTTTAGGATCCTGCAACGTTGTAATTACATAGATTGAAGAATAGCTCTGACACAGGATTGTACATTGGCGAGGGGACATTTTAGTTATGGAACTATTACATATGGGTTTTGGAGAAAAAGAGAATAGATAACAAGAGAGAAAAACTTTTAAAGGCACTGCTTAAAAGAAAACACTTGGGAGCAAACCCAACACTTGGGCCTCTTGGGCTCTGCTATCTTTTTAATTCCCTACATTCATGTTCTCTGGCTTATCTGTGAATTTGGTTAACACATCCCCCAGCTGCTCCATAGGATAAGATAAGGCAGAAGATGTTAATAGAGAACCCTCCATCTTTTCCCACTGAGTCTGATTTCAGGATTCATTGACTTGCTAAACTCAATCTTCTCCTTGCATGACATGTCCTCTACGGGCTTATCAATGCAGAAGATCATCTACCTGCCAGGCATCCAATGAGTGCCGATGATGGGCGGGCACAGATGGCTTTGACCCCTGGGGACTGAGGGGCTGGGTTCTGGGGGCTGGGAGGGGGCTTGTGGTTGGGACCTGCCAGTCTGGCTATAAGGAGGACCCCGAGCACTCGAGTGCTCCACTCAGTGGTTCTCCAGGGCAGTGGGCGTCTGCATCTACTCACCTCGGCCTGTGCTGTAATGCTGGAGTTTATCGCTGTACACAGCCTCTTTGCTGTAAGCCCGTTTCCTGTGGATACAAGGGAGAGACGGTCTCTTAGCCAGGGTGCTCCCCCATCTCTTTGCTCCTGGACCTCCACCCAGGCCTCCTGTCCTGACAGGGGCTCCCCTGGGCATCTCCTGGAACTGGGAATTGCAGCTCTCACTTTAAGTGGAGCTCCTGTCATGTCTGGCTTGACCACCAGTCCGGGCAGCATTCAGATCAAGGTCTTTCAGAGGCCAGGCAGGGCTATGGGTCTCCATCAGAGCATGGTGCAGAGGCTCTGGAGGATGCCTATTAACACTCTGGGCCGCACTGCGGGACTTCTGGAGGGGAGGCGGGGGCGGGCAGCTACAGGGCTGTGCACAGCAGAATCTGGGCTAAGCACCCAAGGCAGCAGCAACAGTATTAAAAATTCACAAGGCCTTCAGGGCCTGCTCTCCTGCAGGACTCAGTGTTTCTCTTTCCTCCTCAGCTCCCCTCCCGCCCACCTGCCTTGTGCCCTGTGCCAAGCGCCCTGGATCCCTAGCAAGTGGATGGGCTGCTGCACAGGGCATGATGTTCTAGTGGATCAAATGCAATTTTGTCACTATCACTCCAAAAAAACCATCCCGTGGAGGGGGGCTAAACATCTTGGCTAAAATGAGCATTTCAGGAAGAATGCTCAGAGCTTTGCCCAGCTCTTAGAGAGGATTTTATCTGGGGCACAGAGAAAAATAAATGATTTGGAGAATTCGAGGCTGCCTGTGGATGGAGATGGCGTGACGACTGTGGTGACTTTGTCCCCAAATGGCCAGCCCTGTCCAGTCTGAAGGACCTGGGAGGGGTCCACAGGTGGGGCTTCCTGCAGGAAGGGGTGGGGCAGACGGCCTACCTGCTGCAAACGATGGAGATGGCCACCAAGGACACGACGAACACGACCCCGGCTGCAGCCGAGCCAGCAATCAGGGGCAACTGCTCCCGCAGCTCAGACTTGTAGTCCTCTAGGTGAGAAAGAGGCATGAGAACCTTCCTGTATTCCCTGTGCTGATTCTCAGGGATGACACCAAAGATATCAGATGGAGAGATTAGAGAGGGAGAGGGAGAGGGAGCCTCTATGCTGCAGAGCTGTAAGCCTGACCCAAACTAAATCACAAATAAAAATAGCCCAAACCAGTAGTTGCAAACTATTACATTTAGAATGGATAAGCAATGAGGTCCTGCTGTATAGCACAGGGAACTATGTCTAATCACGTGCTAGAACTTGATAGAAGATAATATGAGAAAAGAATATATATATATATATACACACACACATATAAAACTAGGTCACTTTGCTATGCAGCAGTAATTGACAGAACATTGCAAATCAACTATAATAAACAGTTTTTTAAAATAACCAAAACCAAATGACAATGACAACAATAAAAGCAAAATAGCAGTGACAGAGAGGATCTCAGAACTGAGAGCTCATGACATTGGTCCCAGAGCAGAGGTGACTCTGGTCTACCCGCCCTCATTTGCAAGGTCTCTCAAAGGCCTGTCAGCCACACTAAGGACGTGTCTAAGAAGGGGAATGGAAACCACTGCTGAAGCATCGTCTCAAACACAGAGCTGCTAAGGTGCCGCACAGTCAACAGATGCACTGAACAGATATTGAAGAGCATCTGCAGACAGCCAGCACCACGCCCAGTGCTGCAGAGGATAAAGAAAGGCTGAGAAATGACCCAGCAACCTCAAACTCACATTCAAGAAGGATGGGGTCCAGGCTTCTGCCAGTGTTAGCCCCAGGCTGTATGATGAGGGAAGGGGGTGCCCACAGGCCAATGGCACTCACCCAAACCCTGGCTCTACGACAGGGAAGCTTGGTCAGTTTGGACAAAGCATTTAGTCCCTCTGACTCTCAGACTCCTTATCTGCTAAAATAAACACTTTTTAGTCAAATCATGTAAGCCATATTTCCCAGTGTCTGACCTACCATATTTGGTGCTCCGAATACAAATTCTTTTTTCCTAAATCCAAATAAGCCATTTGGCCCAGAGAGCTATCACTGTGGTGATTCTCTCACTTGATGTCAAGGAGCCATTATCAAATATTCAAGACTGAGGCAGACGGAAGTCAAGCTTTGTATGTTGTGTTCTAAGTAGGGTCGCTGGGTATAGCAAATAAAAATACAGGATGGCCAGTTAAATGTGAATTCCAGAGAAACAAATAACATTTTAATCTGAGTATGGTGCAAATATTGCACAGGAGACAATGAGGCTAAAACATGACGTGTTGTTTATCCAAGATATCACTGGAGCTCCCTTATGAATTAGTGGGTTAAGGATCAGCTATTGCCACTGCAGTGGCTTGAGTCACTGCTGGGGTGTGGGTTGGATCCCTGGCCAGAAACTTCCATGTGCCCTGGCTGTAGCCAAAACAAAAAAAGAGACTGACATTTAACCGGCCATCTTGTATTTTATCTGGCCATCTTAATGATAATTCCTCTTGAAGTGAAGCTCCCCGTGCCCTGCTTCAGAATCATTTGAGCCCAATTGTTAGACCTGACCTGGGCCCCTCCTCTGAATCAGAATCAGAATCTCAGAGTGAACAGCAGGATATCTGTGTGTTTGCCAGGCACCCCAGTGTTTGGGACCCATCCCTCAGCTCAGTGGGTGGGGGATAAGACTTCAAAAGACAAGGATGTTGTTCTCGAAGCTTCCCACTCTGAAGAAATCAATTTTAAAGACCGAAGGTAGAGTTTTAGTTTCCCTCCACTGGAGTGCTTTTTGTAACATGCGTGTTTTTAAAAAAAATTTAATTGGTAAAAACAATGCAAGGAACCATAGGGAAGAGAGTTCAAATGAATTAAAAACTTCCTAAGCCATGTGACCTTCAGCCTGTCAAACTGATTTCTAGAGAGTCAGAGGGTCTGAGAACCAACATCCTTGAGTTTAGAAATCTGCTTTTCCACCTGCAGAGCTGAAGGATGGTTCTCAAATACCGGGGCTCGTAATCACCCAGAGTGCTTGGTAAACATGTAGATATTCTGCTGTAGGAACAGGGTAAAAAAGTGAGGCAGCCAAGTCAAAGGTTAGCAGGTGGCAGCTCTAAGCAGCCTAGGACCACAGCAGCTCTGCCCCATGTAGAGGTCACCTGCCCAAAGCATGGTCACTGACCCTGGACAGGATCCCACGGGTCCTCTATGGCCCAATGACCCAATCGTTAACCAACCTTCAGACTCACCTTTGTGCCGCAGGAAGGCCTAAAGCCTCAGTGAATATAATTACTACTGATGTGTGAACCTCATTCATTAAGACAAATACTCTGGAATTTGGCCACTTACCAGAACTCTCTTCCATCCAGCCCCTCTTGGGTTTACAAAACTTAACTGCCAAATGTAAAAGGAATCGCCTTCTTGGGAGAAATCTGTTACTTCTTGATTTGTCTAGCGGAATTGCCAAGAGACCAGCGCTCAGAGCATTGTAAGTTTGGAGCTTTTAATCTTGTGTACCTCCTGATGCCAAAATGCCCATAAATCTAGATTGGTAAGCGAGGTGCAAAGAAGGGAGCAGAGTCCTTCAGGAGCAGAATATAGCCTGTGTTCTTTTCACACCAGCAGTGTTATTAATTTGATTAAACTGGCTCACCTTTCTACCCTAGCTCACCATCCTCAAAACATAAGCCCAAACTCACCTAAAATAAAAGCAGAACCAGCTGCAAACTCTAATCCTACAGAGAGGCCAGACCGCTCACATCAAAGCATCCAGGCATAGGTCACTGGGAAGTGGTGAGCTCTGCCCAGGGCGGCAAGCCCCCAGCTTAGGGCAGAGTTTTCACACTAGAATACCCACCAACACTGGCTTCTCAGACATGTTTTCAGGAGAAAATGGATATTATAATTTTTATATGAAATCATAAGATTTTTAAATCTTACCGATGACTTTTCAAATTGTTTAAAAATACAATATGAGTCAATACAAAACCTTGAGCCTCATCAAGTACCTCCGCAGAGAGCGCTGGTCTAAAATAAAACATTATGTAAGGGCAGAGTGTTTTCTATGTAATTTAAGTACTAAAGGAAAAGTGAAAGGCTTTCAATTTGGGAAGCTGGGAATAGAATGACATTTGGGAACCTGTCAGGAAACAGCTCGTCAATGAACAAATAAATATAGGTAGGTGGATAGAGATTAGATAGATAGATAGATAGATAGATAGATTGATAGATAGGGGAATCCATTCACTGTGTTAAGTGGCTAATGTAGAGACAGACACCCATACATCATGCTGAGTTTAAAGGGAAATAAGATTTTCATAACAATCGAGGGGAGTGGTCTCAGAGCACAGGGAAGGGAGGGACTTAATAAAGCCCAGAGATGGAAGTATTTTTGACAGATTGTATGACTTTGGGGATAAGTTGGAGAACAATGGCTGTGGTTCCATCTGGAGACACCTCAGGAGGACTCACTAGAGGTCACATATGAAGCTGCTTCAAATATTCTGAGAAGCCTGCTGCAGCCACTCCTCAAACTGGGTCTCCCCATTGTCTCCCTGGAGCCCTTGGCTCATGCAAAGAGCCTATGTGCTTGGTTCTCAGCTGGGAGAACAGAGGAGTGATGTGGGAGTGAGGGTGAACCGATGGCCTTGGTTTCTGTGGAGGTCTCACTGTTCTGCAAACGCAGGCGGCCATGTGGGGATCTCTCTGCGCATGCGCGCTATAGAGATGCTTCCAAGGCAACTGCCTAGTGAATGGCGTCTACAGCCACCGGGCGCAAACCCTCCCGAGGGAATTCCAGGGGAATCCAGTTAGCGGTTGGCATTCTGGCTGCGACCACAGCCCCCTGGGGTCTTTCTCTCCTCCCCCAATTGCCTGCCCTGCACCAGGTCCCCAGCCTGCCCCTTACCGTCCGTCAGAGTCTGGAAGCACATTTTGCCACTGAACTTGCCGTAGCCGGCCACGGTGCGGGCGCGCACCTGGACCACGTACACCATGCCGGGCCGCAGGCCATCGATCCGTGCGGTGTTGGTCTGGCTCCTGGCCATGGAGGAGTTGAACTCGTTGTGTTCCTGCAAAATAGCAAGGTGAAGGGGTCAGCAGCGTGCTCCTGAGCACAAGGGCCCCCTAAGTTCTCCATCCTGCAGATCTGCTAGAAGCTGTCCAGAGCCCTAGGACATCCTGGGAATGAGGACATGTTAGCCTAGACCTAAGGAATGACAAACCAGCTCTGGGCCACCGGGTGATGACTCTCTTCATAAGGGGACTGAGGGAGCTCCAGGGCCTGGCAAGGGGGTGCATGGACATTTTCTACTCCTTGCCCCTCTGGGCTTCAAAGCCAGAAAAATAAAGCACATCCAGCTTTGCAGAACCCCTCTCATCTCTGACCTCAGCATAAACAAAGGGGACCACATTCACAGCCGGCCTGCCTCTCTTTTTCTTGCTTCTGCTGAGCCCTGGTCTTGTCTTGCCTCGCCTCACTCAAGATCTTCCTGTCATTCCTCACAACGGCTGTTCTAGATCTCTCCTTAAGGGACCTCAAGTCCTTAGGAGTTCCCGTCGTGGCACAGTGGTTAATGAATCCGACTAGGAACCATGAGGTTGCGGGTTCGGTCCCTGCTCCTGCTCAGTGGGTTAACGTTCTGGCGTTGCCGTGAGCTGTGGTGTAGGTTGCAGACGCGGCTCAGATCCCGCATTGCTGTGGCTCTGGCGTAGGCCAGTGGCTACAGCTCCGATTCAACCCCTAGCCTGGGAACCTCCATATGCCACGGGAGGGGCCCAAAGAAATAGCAAAAAGACAAAAAAAAAAAGGGACCTCAAGTCCTTAGACAAATGACTGTATCCAGTCCGCTGAAGAGCTTGAAGCCATTCAGAACTACCTTCCACACTGTTTCTGCCTTCACCTTGGTGTGTGTCTGTCTGTGCCCCCATCGTCCAAGTTCCTCTCCACCAGCATCTAAGGAGGGCATGCCCCTTTTCCCTGGAGACCAGAGCCTGTGTCCCCAGTGCTCCCACTGCTCAGTGGGCCAGCCCCACCCTCCTGTGTGTCACTATCTCCAGTATCTTCTGCCCTGCCCTCAACAGTCCCTGCTTCGTGCACACATAGGTCCTCTAGTGGGCACAGACCTTGATTGTGTCTCCCTTTCCTCCGACTCTCCCACCATCATGAGTGCCCTTAAGGTGTCCTTGCTTTCCACTCTTCGCTGCTGATCTTGTGTAATATACGGTTTGCACCTGGACTTTTGTAGCCTCTCATCTTTTTTTTCTGCCACTTCCTCCCTACCAAATCCAAACTTCTTTTGTGAACAAAAATCTCTGATTCCCTAAAAGTATTGTCATAGAAAGACAAAGCTCCTGAATCTCACCTCATAGGCCTTTCATAACAAAGTCAATTCCAGTCTCTCATATCCCCCTACCTTGCCACCTTGCTGCCCCTCCAGGTACCACATCCCTGGCCACCAGACCTTTGCTCAGGCTGTTTTCCAGTCTGAAACACTTCTCTCCAGGGCTCCTCTACATTCTCTGTGTTCCTTAAGCATCCTTTTCTAGGGAAGGATCCCTTACCATTCCAGCCTAGGGACTGCCTTCACTGCTGCCCTCCATCCTTCACCTTGCCCTCAGCACCTCCACATACAGCATCCCAGTCTCTAGTCATTTCCACATGAGCACTGTGGAGAGGGTAGCTTATCCCCCAGTGTGCAGGCGCACAAATTTAGAGTCTGGTTATGCCCCTGTTTGCGCTAGGAATCTTAGAGAAAACTGGTGATATTAGTGAAAATAAAGATCTTGGGTCACCAAGAGGAAGCCCGAGGTCCCATGTGCAGACCTAGGTCACTGTGACCAGTTTAGCTACAACAGTCTAAGAGGCCTGATGACTAATGAGCAGAGAGCTGATGACAAGAGGTCTACAAGCCACATCCTTAGTCAAGGGACAGAAGAAACATGGGGAGTCAAACCAGGACAAAAGAACGAAGTACAGTGATAAGAAATTACCAGTGTCCTAAAATATGTAAAAGCTCCCTTCCAAAGGCAGAGATGATGTGATGTGTGAGCATTCATTCATTTGGCCTGGCACTATACACAGGCTGCAGGTACCAGGGAATGGTCCTTGCCCTTGGGTACCCAACATCTTGTGGCAGGGGGCTGAAAATAAACAGGATGACAGCAGTGCTGACAGATTGGCTTGGCAGAGGGCAGCTCAGGGGGTCATGGAGAGCAGCAGAGGGTCCCCGAGCCCAGACTGAGAAGGTGTTTGGGAGGGGCTCAGAAAAAGGATGACATGAGTGAGTCATGAAAGATGAAAGAAATCAGCCCCACGGATGAGTGAGGAGAGTGAGAATGAAATAGAATCACCCCTGAGAACAGAATAAAACCTGCAAATGTAAGGCTTAAAGGAGTTTAAGAGCCTGTAAGTAAGTAAGTGGGCATCTCTGAAGTGTAAGTGGCATAGAGGGTAGCCATCAATGACCTGGAAGCAGTTGGAAGGAACTGCAGTTTATAGGCCAGATCAAAGAGCTGAAAGTTACAAAGAGGTCCATGCTAACCCTAAATGGGGCAATAGCCAGAGTTCCCGTCATGGCACAGAAGAAACGAATCCAAGACTAGGAACCATGAGGTTGCGGGTTTGATCCCTGGCCTCGCTCAGTGGGTTAAGGATCCAGTGTTTCCATGAGCTGTGGTGTAGGTCACAGACACGGCTTGGATCTGGCATTGCTGTGTCTTTGGCGTAGGCTGGCAGCTACAGCTCCAATTAGACCCCTAGCCTGGGAACCTCCATATGCCGCGAGTGTGGCCTTCAAAAGACAAAAGACCAAAAAATAAAAATAAAAATAAAAATAAAAATAAAATAAATGGGGCAATAGCCATTGGCCTCTGTGAGGGATTAGCCATCCATCATTTGATCTATTCAAAAAGAAGGTGGATTCCCCCTCCCCTTTATCACCAGTCAAGATTCAGCAGAAAGAAGAAGGTGGCCCACTCTAGAACAGCTGCCATCTAAAACTTCTGTCATCACCATCTTGACACACCGGAAGCCTAAAACCATGAAAATCATAGTCTACCTTGGGAATTGGGTCAAAATCCCATTGCTGCAAAATCCAGGTGGCTGCCTGAATTCTCTGGTTTTACTGGAATTAGATGCAAGTATTCACTGCTTGAAATAAGGGAAGCATCACCTGGGTAACTCTTTTACTGAAAAATGTGTTTTGGTGTATTGGCATTTGGATTGTGAGGACCAGACATCAACCCATAATCACTTTATAGTCCATACATCCTTCAAGAAGTCCAGTGATTAAAATCCTTGATCCTCTCAAAACCATTAATCAACCTCAGGTGAATAAGTGAGAATGAAGAAAAGGCGGGGGGGTTCTTTTTTTTTTTTTTTCTTGGTTGCTTATGACTGATTTGATAAGCATGTGGGAGACAGAGGACAGACAGGCTATGGCTGTGGAGGGCAGAGACAACATCTCATTTCTCCATCTCCAACATGCTTCACAGGGCTCGCCCTGCCTGGATGCCCCACACCTCGGTGCTAAATGAATGAATAAAAAGCACTATTTGGACCAGTTATTTGAACCCATCGATCCGGTACAAGATAGCACCAAGGTCTGAAAGGGTTCCTATGAGAAAATGATCCTAAATTTGAAGGGTAGAAATTCCCAAGGCTAAAGCAGCCCGTTCTAGCTCAGACAGTTATTATGAAGGGCGAGTGCACATCTCAACGCTTAATCATCGAGACAGCTGAGAGCAGATGTAGATGTTCCCGCCTCGGTTTGCCTACAAGCGCTGATGCCAGGAGTGAAAAGTGCTACAAGACAGTAAACAAGAGAGCATGATGAATGGAAACGTATTAAAATGGGGAAGGAGATGAACATGGGAGAGGCCCTGGGAGTGTCATCAGCTCGATGGCATCTGAGCTCTCTATTAATGAGCTGTTGGAGGAAGCAAAAGCCTCATTGATTCTATTCACAGCGCTGAAACTGAAAGGAGTCCCAAGCACAAACCGAGAGGATGATGTGGTCAGGAGACCCAGGGAGGGTTTTGGGGACTTGGAAAACTATACTCTATGGCCAGCTACCTGTTTTTATAAATAAAATTTTATTGGATCCCAGACATGCCCATCTATTGACATCTGTTGCCCATGGCTGTTTTCCTGCTACAAAGGCAGAGTTGAATTGTTGGGATCAACTATATGGCCCACAGGCCTAAAATATTTACTACCTGGTTCTCTCAAAGAATGGTGCTGACTCTTTAGAAGAAGTAGCACAGGATGGAGGAATGATGGGTTTTGTTTCTTTAGACTGATTCCAGGACATTTGCTGGGCTAAGTTCTATTTGTGTTTGCATCTTCTAAAGACCAGGATTCCACAGCCTTGTGGAATCAGGTAGGCAAATCATTCTGGTTACAAGCATTTGGATTGAAAATGAAGATATAATCTCTTACTTCAGGGAGCAAGCTAACTTTGAGATCCTCAGCATCAATACAATTGCATCCAGTCCTATACTGAGCTCAGAAATATATTGAAATATAATAGAAATAAATAAATCTCTATAGTTCTAGTTCTGTGCTTCCCTCATTGTGACTTGTGTGGTCAAAGGCAAGTCATTGAATCTTTCTGTGACTTAGCTAGTACCATCATCCATAAATTGGTTACAGCGGGCTTTGAAGTATCTTTTATTTCTTTTGAGGATCAGAATGGATACATCTGTGAATATCTGGCATATAACAGGTACTCAATCTATGATGAATTATTATCATTGTGGTTATTATTTCAAAATACCCTCACAAGGTAATGTCTTTTTTTGGAGAGACTGGAGATGGTCAAGGCAACGTAATGGATTGTATAGTCAAGCACTTTCTAAGTGAGGGAGAGTCCTCTCATAATGTACTGAATGGTAACCAACGCTTGGGCTTGGTTCCTAAGGGAAGCGTTCTATCCTCTGGGACGATGATATGCTTCACTGAGGTGTGAAAGCCTCCTCAGGCCCTGAGCTGCTCTGCATGTGTGTCTGTTAATAATTAGTGCAAATTACTGAGATGTAGGGACAGGGCCTAAAATGGGAGAATAAGTTCCTTCATGGCCTCAGAAGTTTATTACAGTTTGTCCAGGGGCTTGCAGGTACGAGGGAAAACCTGTAGAGGAATCAGATATGGTTTAGGAAACAAGGAGCCAGGGACACAAGCAAGAGCTCACTGATGGGCTGAGAAGGGCTGACTGCCCTTGACTATAGAGCCAAGGGAAGGCACCCTGGGACAGAGGGAGAAGAGCTCCATGATGGGCTCAGAACTGAAACCATGAGATCCATCCCAGGGTGCCTGCCCTTGGCTCCATAGACAAGGAGGAGCTGGTGGTTTCTATGCATCCAGCCCCTTCCCAGCAGCCCCAGGCTGCAGGGCAAAGAGCCCAGACTATAGACTCCCTTGCTAGCTGTGTGACCTGGGCAAGTTGGTTTTGTTTGTTTTTTTAACATCTCTGTGTACCTGTTTCTTTAACCATAACAGCCATACCAATATTTAACACTCTGGGTTGTGAGGGGGAAAGAAGATGATGTTTAGAAAGCCGCTGGCACCCAACATGGGCACACTAGGGAGAAATGATTATCACTTTACTGATATGAGCTATAAGGCTTAAAGTTCATGTGCATGGGGGAAGGGGGCTGTGTGGGACATAAATGGTGATTCTGACATCACACTGTATACCGGCCACACATGCTAGACTATTGAACTGCTAGGTCAACTTTGGTGATGAAATGAGGCTATGTGATCGATGGGTCAGATGGGTCCCAAACACTTTTTGCTTGGTCCAACATTTACCTTTTAACTGTTTTAAAAAAATATCTAGCAAATAAGGGCCCCTAATTCAAAGCTGGATGGATATAGTGGTTGCTTATGAGGTGGTTATGAATCCAGACAGTGTAAATTACCCCCAATCCCCTCAATTATCAGAATCAACTGTCTACAAAACCTAGCATCCTCTAAATGAGTAGAAAGTGGCCTAACCTTCACCTCGACTGCAAGTTCGGCTGTAATGGCTAAAGGGCACGCCTCCTTGCAGGCTAGATTGGTGTTCCATCTGGCTTCCCACTTTCAGAGAGGTCAACGGGTACCATTTTACAAATGTGAAAACTGACCCAGAGTGACTCAGTAATGGGCCCACGGCCATGTGGCCGTCAGTTACAGAGGCTCCTGCGTCCCAGAGGAGTCGTTGTTTCACTGTTTAACATTTCCTCCGTGTTGGAGGCTGCAGGTCTCCATCCTTGAGCTTGTTCTTATTTCCACTAACCCACTGGATGATCCCACCCAGGCTCGGGGCTTTCATACCAAGGACACACAGACAACTTTCAAATGGTCATCTCTGGCATGGTCCTCTCCCTGGAACTCCAGGCGTGTACATCTGGCTGCCTCCTCTGCACCCCCATTTCAGCTATCTCGTAAACCATCTCAGACATGGGGCTGAACTGTGGCCCCTTCCCTCACCCCAGACATGCTCTGCCCACACTAATCCTCTTCTTAGTCAGGGGTAGGTCCACCTTTCCAGTGACTCAGGCCCAAACCCTCCCACATCCAAAATCCAATCTGTCAGAAATCCTATTGGCTTTGTCTTGAGTTTATATATATAGAAATCAACTATATGACACCAGCCCTCTGCTTCCACTCTGATTCAAGCCACCCTTGTCCTTGTCTTGGATTATTATAATCTAGCAGGTTGATTTTCAATGGAAAAGCCCAAATGATCCTTTTAAAAATGTGAGTCAGATTTTGTTCCTGCTCTGCTCCAAACCCTGCTATGGATTCCCATCTCACTCAGCAGAAAAGCTCAAGTTCTTAAGGCCTAGCATGAGTGCCTCCTCTGATTACCTCTCCCCTGTCTACTATTTTCCCATGGCTTGTATGAGTTCAGTCATGCTGGTCTCCTTCCTGCTCCTTGAACCCACAGTCCTGATCCTGCCTCCAGGCTTTTGCACAGGCTCTCTATTCCCCAGATATGGGCTTTGCAAGACCCTTACCTCCTTTAGGGATTTACTTAGAACTTACCTTCTCCAAGAGCCCCACCTTACGATTCTAATTATTTCTGCAGCTCACTCTTCCCCCAAACCTGATCCCCTTTACACTCTTCATTTTCTTTTCTTTTTTTTTTTTTTGTCTTTTCTAGGGCCATACTCATGGCATACGGAGGTTCCCAGGTTAGGGGTCCAATCGGAGCTGTAGCTGCCGGCCTACACCAGAGCCACAGCAACATGGGATGCAAGCCACGTCTGTGACCTACACCACAGCTCGCAGCAACACGGGATCCTTAACCCACTGAGCCAGGCCAACGATCAAACCCAGAACCTCATGGTTCCTAGTTGGATTCATTTCCACTGTGCCATGATAAGAACTCCCTACACTCTTCATTTTCTAACATACAATAGGGTAGCCTTATTTGTTATGTTCATTCTTCATTGCCTATCTCCTTCTACTGGAAAGTAAGCTTTTGAAGGGCAGGAATCCTTATTTTGATCACTAATATATCCTAGAATAATACCTGCCAAATAGCAGGCATTTAAGAAATACTTGCTGAACAAATAAATCAATAGATCTGGTGTTTGTACAAATATTGTATTGGGTCAGTATAGAAAGCACCGTATTTTCCTGGGGTTGTGCAACTGCTACAGTTCACCATGGTGGAAGGAAGGCCCTGCTTTCCCCACAGCCAGGGGTCAGCTCCACAGGGCACCATTTCCCTTTTTCTGGAAGAACATGGCCTACAGTAGCCCCCAGAAGCAGCTGCAAAAGAGCAGCCAAGGAAGATAATGTATAAATCTCTATTCCTATTCATTTTGATCTCATCCTTTTGCATTTCCATTTAAACATTTTAAACCACCATACATACATCACTGCAGAAGTCCATGCATATGATTTATAAATAAGCAATCTTATATTGGAGGTACCTGATGAAAAACCTTGACAAATACTAGTTTACAAAACCACAAATTCTTTAGAAAGTTCAGGGGACACCTGCGGGGTTGGTAGCAGCTGCATTAGTAGAGCAAGCACATGACTAAGAGAATGGGATTGGTCCTGTCCATCCGTGACAACCCAGCGAGCTGTCCAAAAGGCAGGATGAGGGGTTGGAAGGTTCTCTCCTGAGTTGGTACAGAATGTACCTGGACTTTGGAGGCCTTTACTGGGGCACACCTTGGGAGTTCTCTCACAGAGACTCTGGCCTCCATCACTAGATCTCCTCACCCCGCAGGACCCCCTCCAGCCTGGCTCCTTGTGCCCTCAGCTGACCACCACCCACAGAACAGTGATTGGCCCTGAGTCTTGCAAGCCTGCAGGCAGGGATGGCTCACCTTTTCGTAGTACCGAATCTCATAGTCCAGGATGATGCCATTGGGCTGCTCCGGCTGTGGCCATGACAAGGTGATGCTCCTCATGGTGGCGCTGACCTGGTGCATTATGGGAACAGTGGAAGGGGCTGCAGAGAGAGGAAGAGACAGGGCGGATGAACAGAGCCTTGACTGTACAAGAAATGCCGTCTTTCATCGGTAAATAGGGAGAGAAACATCCTTGGGTTGGAGCCCTGCCCTTTCTTTCTCATCAACTGAACTGGACTTACAGAACATCCTGTGGGTTTTGCAGAATGAATGGGGTTTGGATACCAAAGGAGAGAAAAGGTGATGGTTTAGGACAAGTGAACATGTGAGAGGGCAGGGGCTGGAGTGGACAGGGTGTTTTCCAGGCAGGAAGGAGAAAGGCTTGACAGAAACAAGAGGAGGTGGGCAGAATCACAGAAAACAGTGTGGCTGGGGGAAGCCACAGCCAGACATGGAGGGTGGGACCAGCACGACAAGTCCAGGCTTCAGGCAGTGGGACAGAGGAGCGATGGTTTTTGAGGTGATGGTGTTGAAGGAACCTCAGCCTTGCAGGAATGGGTTGAGCCATCACAGAGAAGAGAACCTGGAGGCAAAGGATGAGAGTGAGAGAGGGGAGCTGGCCAGGGCAGAATTGCTGAGCAGTGGAAAGGAATATTCTGGCAAACATCTCCTTCTGAGACTGTGTGGAAGTTGCTGCTGCATTGCAAAAGGAGGAGGGGAGACGTCTCTCAAGAAGACAAGAAAACAGACTGACAGAGTTCTTTTAGACTTCTGTCAGAGTTTTCCAAATGAGGGCACTTGCTATCAAGATCTCCCCAATATAAATGGAGAAATGATACACAAACCAAACATTTGGAAACAGAATAATAATTCCAAAATCTGTGAAGTGCATCTGAAATCTCTGTTTAAAAGGAATATTATTTATTTCCCAATTCAACATTTTTCACACAGGGTAAGTAAAACGAAAACAGTCTGGAAATAATAAATGAGGGTTGTCTGTCTAGGGGAAGAGGCAGGTTAATGGATGAGGCTGCCGTCTGCGCTCTGGCTCAGGGGCTGTTCCTGTTTAGCCCTGGTACTTCTGCAGTGATGAAGGTCGTTTGCTCACACGAACTCCACTTCACAAGGCTTTCTCTGGGGACCGTGGCTGAGTGACATTTTCTCTCCTGGATTTAAGTTAACAGATTCCCCTCCAAGAGCTGAAATTACAGTGCATGGCTCTCAGGTCACAGAGGGTCCCGAAATCTCCATGATCGTGGACTCTCAGATGAGTCGTGACTAGGTGAGCCGCCAGGCTCAGGGTGAAGAGGCAGAGCACTTGTTCTGAAGATGCTCATTGTCCAGGGGAGCATAAGGAGAGCCCAATGTGAGAGGTGCTGTGATGAGCCCTTAGAAGCAGAGTGTCTGCTTGGGACTCTGCTCAGTTCCCATTAGAGACTTTGTGATGGCTGTGAAAATGCACCTCTCCGAGCTCCGATTCTGGGGAGCACAAATGACGAATGGCCCCAGATCTGCATTCTGTGATCCATCACTGCATCCACTCAGAGCCCGCTTCCCACATGCTGCTCCTAGCCAATGACTCAGAGAGGCAGTCCTGACGCTTCTGATGGGCAACTTCTGCTCAAACTTTGCCCATTGGACTTCCCAAGACATCCTTATAACTCACGGCAGTCTAAGACTCTTCCCATCCCATCCTTACTCCTTTTCTCTCTCCTTCAGAGGGATCAGACCTTCACTTGGGCTGTGGCTCCTCCTCTGGTGTCCATTTCCCTTGCACATATAATCCCATTGGCATCTGCTTCATGGAGGACCTGAACTGATGCAGTCCTGAATCCCCCATCAAGTATTCTCTTTCTGGTCCTGCTGCATCCCCAGGGATGGAAGGATCACTGCCTCTAGAAACTGCTGCACCACAGCTGATTAGCTCTCACCAATTTTCGCATCTTCCTTATCCATACCTGAAATATGTCTTCTTCCTACTGATCTCAATTCTGCCAAGTGAGGTAATATAGACTGTTCCCTCTTCCATGGAATGACTTGTCAAATAGCTAAGGAATCTAGTTAGGTCTCCCCTGAGTTTTTTCCCGCTGCAAAGAATGGCCGGCTACTATGAACATTTCTCCCATGATGTGCTGCTACCCGAGGTGGCTTTTTTCCAAATGAGGCTCATGTTATCTAAAGTTCTTTAGGCATGAGGCCCAGAGGTGAACCCTATCCTCTCACTGCTGTTTTAACAACAAAGATTAGAGTGAAACTGGAGTTCCTGTTGTGGCTCAGTGGAAATGAATCTGACTAGCATCCATGAGGATGCAGGTTCGATGCCTGGCCTCATGCAGAGGGTTAAGAATCCAGTGTTGCCATGAGCTAGAGTGTAGGTCACAGATGTGGCTTGGATCTGGTGTTGCTGTGGCACAGGCCAGTGGCTATAGCTCCAATTCAGCCCATAGCCTGGGAACCTCCATATGCCGCAGGTGTGGCCCTAAAAAGACAAGACAAAAAAAAAAAAAAAAAGGAGTTCCCATCGTGGCACAGTGGTTAACGAATCCGACTAGGAACCATGAGGTTGCGGGTTCGGTCCCTGCCCTTGCTCAGTAGGTTGACGATCCGGCATTGCTGTGAGCTGTGGTGTAGGTTGCGGATGCGGCTCGGATCCCACGTTGCTGCGGCTCTGGTGTGGGCCGGCGGCTGCAGCTCCGATTCGACCCCTAGCCTTGGAACCTCCATATGCCGCGGGAGCGGCCCAAGAAATAGCAAAAAGACAAAAAAAAAAAAAAAAGATGAGAGTGAAACTAATATCTACCATGATCTATGTACTATACAACTATTAATGTAAACATTAGCTGTTGCTTCCAGAACATGCCCCTGCTATTTGATTTTGAAGCCACAGTCAATATAACCTTAGGTTTTCCCATGGCATTTTTCTCATCTTTTTTCAATAGAGTTCACTTTGGGTTTTGACTACAGGGGTTGACATGGATCTATGTACCTCGATGGTATCAAATTTGGCTCATTCTAGTAAGTTGAAATAATTTTTGATGCTGACTCAACCATCAAGTACATCTTCTCTTGCTCCCAATGTTCTACCATGGCTCAAATCCATTAATTAACTATTTAAATAAACATTTATTGAGTATCTGTCCTGTGCCAATCATCATTCTAAGTTCTCGAGATCCCATAGTGAACAATGTAAAATTTCCTGCCTTTATAGAGGAATTCTAATGGAAGGATTAAAAGAGACTAGACATAATAAATAAATGAATTACAAGGTATGTTTAAAAATATTAGCTACAATGGGAAAAAATAGAGCAGAGGAGGGATGCAGAACACCAAAATGTAAGAGGCCAGCTGTGGGGAGGCTGCAATTCTAAATCATATGGTCAGCTAGGCCTTGCCTGAGAAGTAGGTGCAGGAGCACAGTAGGGATGGAGCCAGGTGGATGGAGAAGGGCCTATAAGAGAGACAGAGATCCGAGCAAAGGTTCAGGGCCTTTGCAGGGCAATAGCAAAGAGCCAGTGGAACTGGTGCACAGATGAAGCCACAGATGGTAGGGCCTCAAAGGACCCTTGAGGACCCAAAAGGATGTTGGCTACTACTGAGTGAGATGGGGACCTGTGGGATGGTCACCAAGAGGGGCGTGACCTCATGTGAGTTACATGTTACCAGTATCACCCTCTGCTGTATCGCGAAGGGAGTGCAGGGGCTGTGAGAAAGCTGAAAGAACTGTCCTAATGCTATGGCACTAATCTGGCTGGAAGATCATGGGAATGTATACCAGGCTCAGAGCAGTGGGGGTGGCGAGAGGGAAAGGGGGTCATATTCTGAAAATACTTAGAATATCTCAATGGATGTGGGATGAAATGGAAGTGCCAGTTGGCTCCAAGTTTTCTGGTCTGGGCAGCTGGAAAAGTGGGGCTGCCACCAGCTGAGATCAGGGGAGACATAGGTACCAGAAGTTTAAGAGGAAAGAACAGGTGTTCCACTTCAGCCCTGCTCCTTTTCAGACGTCCTGGATGGCCCAGAGTAGAGGCTGAGTAGGCAAATGCGTGGAGAAGAGGTCCAGACTGGAGATATAAATTTTAAGTCTTTGAATGTATTTCAGAGATACTAACATTCATATTTCATAGATCCTGAAAGCACCAAAAATGACCGAGATCACCAAGAGAAGGCACAGAAGGGAATATATAATATAAGATTCAGGAAATGAGGGGAAAGCCACCAAGGGGCCCGAGAAAGAAAGGCCAGTGAGGTGGAAGGAGAACCAGAGTCTGATCGCCTAGAAATCTGGAGGCCATCAGCGCCTCCAGGAGGACAGAGTGTGTGGGATGCCTGCCAATGTTGAGTCACTAAAAGGAAACTAGAAACTGTGTGGATTTAGTACGGCTGGATGGGTAACTGGGTGGCAGGTTGGGGACTTATTTTTTTTCTGAGACCTGTGTACACTGTGCAGAGCCCCGGGAGAGGATGAAGACACTTCAGGGAAGGTAAGGCAGCGTTCTTGAGTCAGTTGGGATGGTTTGAGATCCTGCTGGGCCCATCAGGATGGGGAAGAATGGTCCCCCTTGATCATCGCTTCCCCACTGCCCCCCAGACTCCAGCGCACCGAAAGGACTGCCCTTTCAGGCCTGTGTGGAAACACGATTCTATTTACATGTTGTTAATCATGTCAGTGCTATGTAGGTTTTCAGGATCCTTCTGTCTTGAAAGCTGAAGCATTATGTTTTAAAAATTGGAAAGATTAATCCCAATGGCCTGCGGCTTTTGATGGGCTTGGTTCTTTTCTTTGCCTCTAAAACTAGGAGAGCAATGAATCAAAACTCAATATATTTGCCAACCACTGTGCCAGGCCCCTGCTCTAATCGCAGGGGACAGAAGGACAAATAAGAAAGTCACAGTCACACCTGAAGGTCTAGGTTGGGGTCAAATGGCAAAGAGGTAATCACAGGACAAGGTGATCCGGAGGCAATGGATCCACGAGAGGAAGGCTCCTGTTATATTGATGGCAAGGACCTCCCAGTGGCCAATCCTCAGCACACGGATCCAGGAGAAGCTGCCAGAGGGTGACAGTCACCACCACAACATTTCTCAGGCTTATGGCAATGACACCTTAATCACAAGCCCCATGGCAGGCTGTTCATCCTCATACAGGTCACTCTACATGTCTTACATTTTCATTGAGATGGGATTTTGCACAGGGGGGAGAGTAAGAAAGTATTACTTTTCCTCCCTGAAGATCAAGCGAAGCTGCCGTTTGGTGCTCTGCCGTCGGCAATCACCTAACCTACAGTGACAAATTTGCTTTTCTTTTTCCTCCTCCAATGACAAATGCCACTTCTAAATCCGGTATCTTCCATACTATGAAACCCTCAGACAAAACAAAAGGAAAAAAAAAAGGAGTTCTCTTGTGATGCAGCAGGTTAAGGACCCAATGATGTCACTGCAGCAGCTCAGGTGGCTGCTGTGGTGCGGGTTGGATCCCTGGCCTGGGAACTTCTGCATGTCATGAGTGTGCCCTCTCCCAAATATATATATATATATATATATATATAGTTAAAATAAAAAAGACCTCAGGTATCCACTCAAACATAACTTCTTCCAGAAAAACTAAAGTAGATTAAGGAGGAATGGAGAGGCTAATTCCAAGCAGCAGACCCCTGAACACCAGGGCTGGAACAGGACGTTCTGGCCAGCTGTCCTTCCTCCATAAACCTGCATCCTCAGATGAATGGTTTCCCTGAATGCTTGAAGGAATCTCTCTCTTGTGAGCACACAGAAGAACAGTTTGACTAAATTAAACATGCTACAGAGAGAAGGAAAAGAAAATTATTGAAATTTTAGCAAATAAACAGAGAACTTTCTTCAGAAAAAGTAAAGTTGAATTAGTTTCGAGGCTATTTGTTTGTTTGCTGTTGTTGTTTTTTGTCTTTTTAGGGCCGCACCCATGGCATATGGAAGTTCCCAGGCTGGGGGTTGAATCAGAGCTGCAGCTGCCAGCCTATGCCACAGCCACAGCAATACCAGATCTGAGCTGCATCTGCGACCTACACTACAGCTCACGGCAATGCCGGATCCTTAACTCACTGAGTGAGACCAGGGATCAAACCTGTGGCCTCATGGATGTTAGCCAGGTTCATTACCACTGAGCCATGATAGGAACTCCTGTTTAGGAGCTATTTGGGATGAAGGTTCTGAAGGATCAAGAAAGATGCGTTTGGCTTAAAGAGGCGGTGCTCAAAAAACACAAACATAATCAAAATTGTCCTGTACTCCTTGTTAGCAAAATAAGAGGCTGATACCACAGGAAGCCAGGATTCAAAGAGAAGAGAGAGGAAGCAATGTCAAGTGTCCTGTCAGGCACTGAGGAAAATCAACGAGGGTTCAAACAGAATCAGAACCAGGAGCGTCTGAAAGAGCATTGACAGCCAGTGATAAGAGGCCCTTTAAATGTGTCAGAAGCAGAGGCTTCAACGTCATTGGTCAAGGGGCTCAGGGATAGAGAGAATGCAAAGGCAGGCTGAGCAAGTGAGTCCTTTGTCTCTGTTTTTCCCAGGGAAAAACTTTGGGGAAAACTTAGTCCCAAATTGCTTTTGAAGCAGACAGATCTCAGATAGGATATCACATATAACAGAGAGAGCGCATGGAATGTTCTTGCCGGAGCTGACAAATGAGATGTGGATAAATTGCTGGGACAGGATGGCCCCAGCTGCAGGTTGCGAAAAGAACTCACAGGTGATATGGGACAAGCATCAGCCCAAACTGGTCACAGGTCACTGCCAGTGGCATCATGGATGGGGCCGGGTGGACGACTGGGCAGCCCTCCATTTGTAAGGTGGGCTCCAAAGGAGATCGTCAGGCCTGCACCCCTGTGAGTCAGGCTAGGTCTGGGAGGGTGGGGTGCATCTTGGAAGTTAATATAATGACCCTAAATCTGGACCCTAGAATCTTAACTATGGAGCCTCGATTTCTTATCTCGGATTCTCCCGGACCATACATTTTATGTTTATGACATTCCTTGACCCTTTAATTTGATTACTAAGTCAAGTTCAGAGGTTTCTCTTACCTATTCTGTTTTCCTTATTTGGTGGGGGCATTTTCCCCTAGCAATTAAGCATCTCAGATTCCAAAATGTGTGAACAAATTGACACTTTTTTCCCTAGGACAACGACTAAGTTCTAAAGCATTATCTTTGCTTATTAAAAATTACTTCCTAATATCTTCATTGATTTTTGTGTCAAAAAATTCTTTCAACAGCTATCACCGTAATCCATTTGGAGTTATAATAAATGATGTCAAAATCTTTTATTTAAGGAGTCAAAAATGTTTATCAGTAATTTTGAAGAAAAATAATAGCAAAATGCATACATTCAAAATTAAGTTGATCTGTCGGAGTAAAATGTTTGAAGAGGTTATAAAAATATGGCATCTGGATTTTCAGAGTCCAGCAAATCTCATTTAAAGGGGAAAACAGTGTTGCTTCTACAGGTGGAAATCATGTCAGGGATAGCTTTGCTATGGGGCCACCCTGCACCTGCTCTAGAGCAGGGGTGCAGGTCACAGCTGAGTCCCCTCTACCTGGGCTCGGGTAACAAGTCCAGTAAGTGTCCTGGAAGACAAATGGCTTCTCCAGTTAGGGGCTTTCCTATCTGAACATCCCGAGGAGGCTTTATGGAAAGGGAAGCCCGTTGCCTCCTTCACAATAGCTCATGCTGGGCAGTGTAGGGGAAAGGTTTACAGGGCGGGGTGGGGGAGGTCCTCACAGTGATCTCTCGGTTATGCAGCTGCCCCAGCCTAAACAGTGTGCATCTGAGGTTTATCACCACTTCCACCATCGTGGGCACTGCTGTTTCTAAGACAAACACGCGTTACTTCATGGGTTGTGTCCAGGTTTTGACTCTTGTGAATAATGCTGCCAAGGACATTCATGGACCCATGTTTGCATTTTTCTTGAATATATATGGAGGAACTGCTGGATCATATGAGCTTTTTTTTTTTTTTTTTAGTTTTTTTTAATGATTTTTATTTTTTCCATTATACTTGGTTTACCGTGTTCTGTCAATTTCTACTGTATAGCAAAGTGACCCAATCACTCTCTCTCTCTCTCCTTCTCTCTCTCTCTCACACACACACATTCTTTTTCTCACATTATTCCCCATCATGTTGCACCATAAGTGACTAGATATAGTTCCCTGTGCTATACAGCAGGATCTCATTGCTTATCCATGGATCATATGTTAAAGCTAACCTCTTCTATTCTTTCCAGAATAGTATTTCCCAGCCAAATCATCCTTGGACTTACCACCTTCAGTCTATATCGCAGACCCTAGCTATGAGGAAAACAGGCGGCTTGTGGTGGTAAAGAAGAGTAAGGAGCCTGGGGTCCTAGTCTAGGGTGGGAGGACTCAGCAAAAACAGAGAAGGGCTGTGCTCAGGGCCCTACAGATGCTGCAAAGAGACATGGGTTCCTAGTCTGGCTCTGCCATCTGTTTATTGTGTAATCTTAGGTTAAGATTACTTAACATCTTTGGACCTCAGATTCTTCCGCTGTAAAACAGGACTATGAACCCTGATGTTATGAGACTCTTGGGTGTTCTGAGGCTGTGTGGCCCATTGCTTCTTCCAATTAGATCCAGTCTGCCAGGCCATGGGACTTGTCAACCACCCCAATGTCTCCTTGTGGGTCCAACCCTGCTCATAGATGCAAATCCATCCCTGGACATAGTTCCCCAAGGTAAATATGAAAACCACAATCCAGTGACGAGCCTTGGGTATTTGTTTGATAAATTTGAGGGGATAAATAAACATGTAAACCCAGTCAGAGTGGAGCGGTGAATAACAATGGGCTTGGAGAAAGGGCAGGCTAAGAGCTGGGTTCCCCGGAGGTTGGTGTGATAAATGCTCCAGGAGAGAGATGGTTTCCGGCAACATCTCACAACGACCTCAAGTTTTTCTGGGAAATAATCTAGGGAATAAATGATGGGTGCCTTGTCCTTGAAGACAAGGGGAGACTGTGACTGTGGGGAGGGGATCAGTCATGCCCTCTGATGGTGTGACTCAGGCCCACGCATCACGGATGTTCCCTGGGCTCTGTGTCCACCTTCCTCCTGGTCTGGCCACCTGCATCACCTTACACCTGATAGCTTGTCCCAACTCCCTTGTCCACCTCCAGGCCTATTTTTTTTTTCTTTATAGGGCTGCACCTTAGGCATATAGAAATTCCCAGGCTAAGGGTTGAATTGGGGCTGCAGGTGCCAGCCTATGCCACAGCCATGGCAATACCGGATCCAAGCTGCATCTGTGACCTACACCACTGCTTGTGGCAACACTGGATCCTTAATCCACTGAGCAAGGCCAGGGATCGAACCAACATCCTTATGGATACTGTGTCATGTTCTTAACCCACTGAGCCACAACGGGAACTCCCTGGGCCTCTTTAAACTATACTGCAGCCAGACTAACCATCCCCAAGCTCATTTTACCCACTTCCCCTAATGCTCAACAACCTTCAATGGCTCCCCATTGGGAAATAATCTTGGCTCGTTCTCTAACATTTCACAATGTGGCAGTCACTGGCCAGTCCAAGCTACCTCCCACTGTTCCCTCTCAGGAACCCGCTGCTCTCATCTTGCCAGGTCCCAGCAGAACTCAGTTTTGGGGATCTCATCTTGCAGGACCACCCTCTATGGCCATCCTTCTCCATAACCCCACCAGCCTTCAAAGGTCATCAGGCCACAGGCTGCTCTGGCTTAGCGGCATCAGATCATGCCCATCAGAGTGCGCTTGCCCTCCTCCCAACTCAAAGTCCTTATTATAATTTTTTTTTTTTTGGTCTTTTTTAGGACCATACACGGGGCATATGGAAGTTCCCAGGCTAGGGGTTGAATTGGAGCTCCAGCTGCTGGCCTACGCCACAGCCACAGTAATACCAGATTTGAGTTGCATCTGGGACCTACACTACAGCTCACGGCAACACCGGATCCTTAACCCACTGAGTGAGGCCAGGGATCAAACCTTCGTCCTCATGGTTACTAGTCAGATTCGTTTCCACTGCACCACAACAGGAACTCCTCAAAGTCCTTATTTATTTATTTATTTATTTATTTATTTATTTATTTATTTTGTCTTTTTGCTATTTCTTGGGCCACTCCCGCGGCATATGGAGCTTCCCAGGCTAGGGGTCTAATCGGAGCTGTAGTCTCCGGCCTACTCCAGAGCCACAGCAACGCGGGATCCGAGCCGCGTCTGCAACCTACACCACAGCTCACGGCAACGCCGGATCCTTTAACCCACTGAGCAAGGGCAGGGACCGAACCCGCAACCTCATCGTTCCTAGTCAGATTCGTTAAACACTGCGCCACAACGGGAACTCCCAAAGTCCTTATTTTTAATAACTCTCACTGGGCTATAACTGCCACCTTGGGACACGGTGTCTTGGGATCTAACTTTCTAGATGCTCATCTCTGCTCTCCATCACTGAAATAAACTCTTTAGGGCATCAGTCCTATTTTTAGAGTCTTCCCACTGTTTTCAGTCAAAGTTTGCCCTTTCCTAGAATGATTTCGGGCTTTTCCCCAAAGGCGCTGCAAGTAAAAGGGGTCAGAAAATCACATAATTGCTCCAAACATGGGCATTGGCCTTTAAAGGAGAAAGATGTGGAGGTAGGGGAGGTGGGATTTTGTGACTCTGCAGCCTGTACCAGGGAAAGACTACAGAGTGGGTCTGAATATACCAGTCCCAGGAGAATGGGGATGCGTGGGCTTCTAGAAGGTGGAGGCAGAAACTGGGGAGGCTGGGGCCCTTCCCATCTCACTGGGATGTTGCAGCTGAAATGTCAGCCTAATAGGAATGTTTTTCCAATTTCTTTTCTTTTTCTTTTTTGTCTTTTTAGGGCCACACCTGCAGCATATGGAAGTTCCCAGGCTAGGGGTCAAATCGGAGCTGCAGCTGCCAGCCTATGGCCACAACCATAGCAATGCCAGACCCAAGCTGCATCTGTGACCTACACCACAGCTCACGGCAAGGCCAGATCCTTAACCCACTGAGGGAGGCCAGGGATCGAAACTGCATCCTCATGGATACTAGTTGGGTTCGTTACCACTGAGCCATGATGGGAACTCCTAATTTCTTTTAAGTGGTGGAATCCTTTCTCCTAAGAAAAGATTCCTTGGAGCACCAAGTGTGAAACAGAACAAAGTGTACTGCTCTGGGTGAATCAGAAGCAGGGGTGTCAGAACCCCAGGGCCAGTCCATTCCCTGTCTCCCCAGCCCAGACTCTGCAATGTTCACCAAGAGATCCAAAACTGCTGGACAGCCTCCAGAAGTCCTCTTGAGACCTCAGATGAATGTCTGTGAATTCTGTGAATTCCTAAAAGGCATGAAGGGTGATGAGGATGGGAGTGAGGAGTTGGTGGCGGGGGGAGGAGGGGGTACTTTTTTCCTTACATGAAACACATCCTCAGAAAAATCCCCCAAATCAGTATTTAAATGTCAGCTAAAGATCAGGCCTAGTAATATTGATAACAAAGAATTTGCACATGGGTGAATTGCACCAATTATGGATTGTGCATAGAAGAATCCTGTTTCTTCTGACATTCCTATTCTAGGAAATAACTTTGTTGAGAAAATACTGCTTGGATAACAGGACGGGGAGTTTGAGGTTGGTAGGTGCAAACTATTACATTTAGAATGGATAAGCAATGAGGTCCTACTACACAGCACAGGGAACTATATTCAATCTCTTGGGATAGAACATGATGAAGATTGTATGAGAAAATGTGTGTGTGCATGTGTATGTATACACACACACGCATATATATATACATACGCACACACATGCATGAGACCAGTCACTATGCTGTACAGCAGAAATTGGCACAACACTATAAATCAAGTATACTTTAATAAAAAAAAAGTCATTTCATTGCACAAATATGCCTGAATTTTACATTAGGAAGCCTAACTCATTAAATATTTTTGGTGCAGTAACACTTCTGGTCAAAGTAGATTAAACAAATAAGCAATTAGTTTGGAGACTGGGTATGAATACAAAAGCAGAATTCATTACTTTTCTGTTTTCCCATGGTGTGGACATTTGCTTCTTTGCTTTTGCTCTGGGCTATACCTTGAGATGACCTTGACATCTGCTTCCAATCTCCCTCTCTACCTTGAGTAACCTGGGGACAGAGGATAGCTTTGGTGGGTGGCATCAGTTCAAGACTTATGTAGAATATTGGCTGAGACTCATCAATGGGCTCAATGGAGTGGGAGTGGGAGGGAAAGTGAGAGCTTCCAGCCTGGGTGGCCAGGTCAGCTCCACACTCCCAGAGAGGCACCTCTTTCCCTGGTCCATCCACTAAGGGTTTGGTTCTAAGCCAAGGGTGCATGTAACAGTGGGGACTGGAGGATGGGGCTGCTTTGGGCATGAGGGTTTACAGCAGATAAATATTACCTGTGATGTGGGGTAGGCTTTTTATTAGGATCTTCTACCTGACCTGGCTAGCTCTCAAAATGTGCTCCCAGATTAGCATCTCCTGGGAACTGGTAAGAAATGCAGAATCCTGAGCCCCACAGCCAGCCTGCTAAATCAGAAACCCTGGAAGAGGGGCCCAACAATCCAAGTTTTAACAAGCTCTCTGGGGGATTGTGATGCCAGCTCAAGTTGGAAAACAGTTTGCCTAGAAATCTAAAACCAGAATGTTAAATTTTATTTTTTAATGGTTGCCTTGTGATTTTATTTCTCCAATGACATTAGATATCCATTAAATAAATTTTTTTATTATAGTTGACTTACAGTGTTGTACCAATTTCTGCTGTACAGCAAAGTGACCCAGTTATACATATATACATATATATTATACACACACACATACATTCTTTTTTTCATATTATCTTCCATAATGATCTTTTCCCAGAGACTGGATATAGTTCCCTGTGCTATAGAGTAGGACCTCATTGCTTATCCATTCTAAATGTAATAGTTTGCACCTACCAACTCCAAAGTCCTAGTCCATCCCACTCCTTCCCCATCCCCTTTGGCAACCATAAGTCTGTTCTCTATGTCTGTCAGTCTTTTTCTGTTTTGTAGATACATTCATTAGTGCAATATTTTAGATTCCACAGATAAGTGATATCATATGGTATTTGCCTTTGTATTTCTGACTTACTTTACTTAGTATGTTAATCTTGAGTTGCATCCATGTTGCTGCAAATAGAATTAGTTCATTCTTTTTTATGACTGAGTAGTATTCCATTAGTGTGTGTGTGTGTGTGTGTGTGTGTGTGTGTGTGTGTGTATCACATCTTGGTTTTTTTTTCATTTTTTTTAATTGAAGTATAGTTGGTTCGCAGTGTCATGCTAATTTCTTCTGTATGGCAAAGTGACCCAGTTATACATAAATATATACAATCCCCTTCTTATCTTCCATCATGCTCTAGCCCCAGAAACTGGATATAGTTCCCTGTGCTGTACAGTAGGACTTCATTGCTTAGCCACAGAATGTCAAATTTTAAAAGGACATCCGAAGTTATTCAGTTTTCTGTCAATTCTTATAATTTATAGATTATAGCACTGAGGCCAGAGAGAGAAAGTGGCTTCCCTGTGTCCTCAGCAGGCTAGAGCAGAGAGTGCAATAGCCTGGCTCCTATCCCTGAGACTGATGTGGGCTCCCTCTAACCCCCTCAACACTCAGCACCCAGCCTTTTTTGAGCCTCTGGAGGATGCCTAGCTCGGGGAGGGTGTGCAGTCAGGGTCACGGCATTCATGGATGGACACTGCTCTCTGGGACTCCACAGAGGGGGACATGCACAGAGCCCTGGAGGAGGATGAGGCACTTTGGCTTATGTGGTCCTGGGGTCCCTCTGCCCTTTAGGTCATGCTTGCCTGGCACTTTCCCACTGCTCCATCCTCCTGATCATGGAACCAGAAGGTACACCAGAATAAGGCAGTGAACCTGAATGCTGTAGGAGGCTGTGAAGGGGTGTGTGAGCAATGGGGGCTCCTGCCAGGTGGTGCCATCCTAGGCAGGGACACCAGGGTGGCCTTGAGGACCATAGCTCTGCCTTCTACAGGCTTGTCAGCCTTCCTGGTGTGGGGCCAGAGTGCTGGCATCTCTGGTTTGTTGAATGTTTGTTCACAGAAAGCAGTTCCAGCTCTGGAGTGGCCACAGCAGAGAGCAAAGGACATCTGGGGTGCCCAGTTACTCCCTGGCTCTCACCCACATGTGTTTTGCAGGGCACCTAGCACCACCACCCAAAGCCTGACATCATGGCCACCCATACCAGGCAGGGGAGCTATGCCGGCAGCCACTGTGACCAGCCTCCCTGGGTCTGGAGGTCTGTTTTCTGCCCTTAGGGCTGAGAGCCCTGCTCCTGCAGGCAGGTTTCCATGTGCAATGCCCAGCTGTGAGCCCCTCTGCACACCACCATCCCCAAAACCTTCCAGGCCTCCTTCCCCTTGACCCTGACTTCCTCCTCCACCAGCTTGAACACCTCAGCCCCAGGCCCTGCAAAACCACTGCTCAAGAATCAGGAAACTACCCGGCTCTTCCCAGAACCTCCATGCCTGCCTTGAGGAACAGCAGCATCCCCACAGACACCTCTGCCCTGCAGTTCTTTCAAGTGTGGCAGGTTGTGACTTTACACCCAGCACACCTCAGGGTCAGAAGGGACCTGTGTCCTCCTCGTGCCCATCCACCACGGCTCAGCATCTCCTGAACTTTCAGTACCAATACCCTTCAACTGGGCTGTTGCTTCCTCCCTGAGCTTAGGGCGGCTATGTGCTCCCTCCACCATCACACCCTGCCTTACTGACGCTTGGGCTTCCATCTCTGTCTTCTCAGTCCAAGCCTTGCCCTCCATGGGTGCCTCCAACGTCCACCTGAACAGCGCACACTCACTTCCACAGCCCCCACAATTCCTCCATGTCCGTCCCTTTCTGCCAGACAGGTGGACATGGTGGCCCCACCTGAATTTGCTCAATTTTCAAAACCACATATTCAAGCACTTTTTTTGGCTGTGCCTGCAGCATGCAAAAATTCCCTGGCGAGGGATTGAACCTTCCCCACAGCAGTGACCTTAGCCACTGCAGTGCCAACACCAGATCCTTAATCCTCTGAGCCACCAGGAAACTCACCTAAGCACTCTTCTTGAAGGCAAGCATCCTGCCCACGGCAACCTCTGATGAATCCACTGCAACTCTTGGCCTCATGTGACCCTCTTGGCCTCTGCTTCCTCCCAGTGCAAAGCCCCCTCTTAATTTATACCCACATCATCCAGCTCAGGTTCTATTTTGCAATAGTGTCATTGACAATACTCCCCCTTAACCTCAGGCATGAGTTGCCTTTATCTTTCCAACCAGCAAAACTCAAATAGCCAGAGACCCACCATCCTCCTCCTCTAGGGTCTTCTCTGAGCAGCCAGGCACTGCTGAGAAGGCCACGGAGCAGGGCAAATGGGCGGTTTTGTAAATATAAGATCACCAACTTCAAATGAGCTTCAAAACATTTTCTGGACATGCTGGATTTCTCTGGTCAATTCCATCTCCCATTCTCTGTAATGGACTGCCACATATTTTTTATCCTCCTGCAACCTTTAACCCCAATGCATCCTCTGTCACTCTCAGCGACCAAGCTTATCTCTCACCTACAGAGAAGATAAAAGCCTGAGTGTCCAACTGCATATTTAGTACCTCGATGTGGGTACTCAAAGTCTTCACAAAATCACACATGCGCAGAACCGAACTCAGCCTCCCCTGGGAACACCCCACCACCACCCGGCATGTTGCCCACGTATTTTCAAACCATCCGCTCATTCTCCTGCTTTGGTTTCTTTGTTTTCCACCTTAACTGCTTGTAAGAGAGCCCTAGGAAAGCTGCTCACCAAGCCAGACTTCCAGGGCCCCCTCCGCAGAGCTGAGGGCCTGTGGGAACACGGTTCACCTGTGCCTCTCAGGAGGCACCCACTCACCGTCCCTGAGCCCACCTCCCTGCTGAACTGCAGCGCCTCCTTGGCAGCCTCAAGGCTGCCTGTCTGTGCCTCAAGGCTGCCTGTCTGTGCCTCAATGACCCTCCTGTCTGTGCCTCAAGGCTGCCTGTCTGTGCCTCAATGACGCTCCTGCAAAGCCACTTGCCCTCCTGGTCCTCACTCCCTTCTAGGGCATCAGATGAGCCCGCAGACACCTGGAGGTCCTGTCTCCACCCAGCCCCCGACAGCCCCACTCCTCACAAACTTTCCTCCCCACATGCAGACTTCTTACTGCAAACAAATGCCAGCCTGCTGGGTTACGGGTGCCACCAGACTGTGTACATTATATCAGGCTGGCTCGGGCATCCAGGGACAGAGGACACCATGCCCAGCTGCAGGTATTACTCAAGCAGTGAGACTTGGTCTTTTCCCTTGGGAGCCCTCAGTCTATCAGGAGATATACAGCCCAAGCACACAAACAACTCCTGTGTATTCAAGAACTCCTTGTGCCCGCCTTATAGCTAGTACAGCTCAGAGAAGGACAATACACACATCAGGGTTTTCAATGGGGTGGATGAGGCCCCAGGGGCATGAATGGATGCTTGTTCCCCTGAGCTCTTCCAGAGAGATAAAGCATCTGCCCTGTCCAGAAGAAAGAAAGAAGGGAAGATAGGAAGAAAGAAGGAAGGAAGGGTAGGAGGAAGAAAGGAGAGAAAGAAAGAAGGAAGGAAAGAAAGGAAGTAAGGGGGGTTCCCGTCGTGGCGCAGTGGTTAACGAATCCGACTAGGAACCATGAGGTTGCGGGTTCAGTCCCTGCCCTTGCTCAGTGGGTTAACGATCCGGCGTTGCCGTGAGCTGTGGTGTAGGTTGCAGGCGCGGCTCGGATCCTGCGTTGCTGTGGCTCTGGCGTAGGCCGGTGGCTACAGCTCCGATTCAACCCCTAGCCTGGGAACCTCCATATGCCGCGGGAGCGGCCCAAGAAATAGCAACAACAACAACAACAATAATAACAACAACAAAAAAAAAAAAGAAAGAAAGGAAGGGAGGGAGAGAGGAAGGGAAGAAGGAAGGAAGGGAGGAAAAAAAAGAAAGGAAGAAGAAACATACATTTCAAATGCCCAGGGCTCAATTCTATAGCTGATGTTGTCCTGAGACTCAGCTCTCAAGGGGAAACTGATCCCAAGGCCTGGGGGGCTGGCAAAGAGTCCCCACTGCACTGGAAAATACTTGTGGTCCAGCATTGCTTTTATTTATCCAGAACATTTAATGTGCCTTTTTTCCCCATCTTTCACATCCGCTCAGAGAAGATGTTAATTTTCTGAAATTAAACACTTAGCTTGATTACTGTTTTGTTAATTGCTGCATTCAAAAACCCCTGGTGCTCCTGCCTGTTTAACATGGATGGTGCTGTGAAAATGATAGGCGCGGAGCTGGCATGCAGGTGGACAGACAGCAGAGCTGGAATGCCACTCTGTTACCCCTACTTGCGCCTGCTCCAGCAGCTGGGGCCCCGCCTTCAGGGGAAGGGGAGCCCGAGCCTGAGCAGAGTGTCTCCCACAGGGCCGTGTTTTAGGAGGACAGTGCACCCAGGAAGTCCAGGTCTCACTAACATCTGGGAGAACATCTGGGAGAACATCTGGGTGGTCTTAAGCGCCTGCCCAGAGATGCCTGAGGAAGGAAAGACCACCGAGAGAGCACAAAGCCACACCATTGGCTGATGCCTGACATAAGTTTATTTAATAACTTAATAACTCATTCATTTGAACATTTCTTTTTTATTTTTCTTTTTATGGCAGCATGTGCAGCATATAGAAGTTCCCAGGCTAGGGGTCAAATCAGAACTGCAGCTGCCAGCCTTCCCCACAACCACAGCCACACCAGATCTGAGATGCATCTGGGACCTGCTGCGATGTTGGATCTTTAACCCACTGACCAAGGCCAGGGATCGAACCCACACCTTCATAGAGACAACGTCAGGATCTTAACCTGCTTGAGCCACAATGGGCTCACAATGAACATTTCATAAATGCGGTGATTTCAGGCAGCCAGCTAGACACTAGGGAACATCAGCCTCTCAGATGGGTCCAGGACACCCTCTCATGGACCTGACATTTGTCAGAGGAGCAAGGAGCAGACACTTCACTGGACTCCTCCCTCCCACCCCCTGTGCCTTGGCCACGAGGCCAACAGAAACCATCTCGTAATCCAACAAGAGGTTCCCTCGGTAATGAGGGTGATAACAATCTCATTTGGACTTTGAACAGGGGAGGGAATTTAGTCCATCTCATTGCCAGCAGCCCTGTTTTCACTTAACAAGCCATGTACTTAGAATGTCTTGCCCAAGATGCAGTAAAATGAACAACTAGGTCCCCAGAGCCCACGGGGCCCTCCAGTCATCCTCAGAGCAACACAGCTGTTCTCAGGCTGTTAGCATCACCAGGCACTACTCAGGACCTGGAACAGGGAGCGTTCCTATGCCCAACTACGGGGTGGCCCAGCACGTGATGGCTATCCATGAGAAGTTCAAGTTGGTCAGGCAGGGGAGGTGAAGCTATCCCACCCAGTGTAGCAAAAACTGCCCTGGATTGAAATGCTCTGTGGCAATGGCATGTGGTCATATCCTAACTTTTGCAAAGTGAGAGCTGGCACCATAGCAGGTTGTGGTACCCAGAGCCCAGCTAAGGACTCCGTGGGTGACTTTCTGGGCCTCTGATCCCAGTCTCAGTGAGTGCTAGGGAGCAGAAGGTAAGCTCCCCCAGGCATAGGCTCTTGTCTGTGCTGTTTGCCCCTGTGTTCCTTGTGCCTGGAGCCGTGAATAACACACAGAAGGTCTCAATAAATATTTGCTGAGTGAGTGGGAGCCCCTAGAAGCAGGAGCCAATGAGTCAGCATGTGGAAGACAGTCACAAAGACTGGTGAATGACTGAATACATTTCCAAAGTTAATGCGCTTAAACACATACACAGACACACACACACACACACACCCTTTGAATGGGGTTGAATCTCACTGTGTTTCCCCGAGTGCATCAGGGCTCATATGAACATCCTAAGACCAAGCTTTCCTTCTAGGAGCCACAGAGGTGGAAGACTTGGTCCCCTGGCTGACCTGGAGGAATCACCTGCCCATCTGTGGACCACCAGGATGTATTATTTTTTTTTTTTTTGTCTTTTGTCTTTTTGTTGTTGTTGTTGGTTGCTATTTCTTGGGCCGCTCCCACGGCATATGGAGGTTCCCAGGCTAGGGGTTGAATCGGAGCTGTAGCCACCGGCCTACGCCAGAGCCACAGCAACGCAGGATCCGAGCCGCGCCTGCAACCTACACCACAGCTCACGGCAACGCCGGATCGTTAACCCACTGAGCAAGGGCAGGGACTGAACCCGCAACCTCATGGTTCCTAGTCGGATTCGTTAACCACTGCGCCACGATGGGAACTCCCAGGATGTATTCTGATCACTACACATCAAGCAAACATTTATATACCAAAGCTTATAGGCAGGGACTAAAGACCTGGCAAATATTTATCCAGGCTCAGCGCCTAGGGCTGTGTGTCCCATCCCTCATGAAGCTCGGGTAGGTTGGAAAGTCTGATTCTCTGCAGAGGCCACCATCTAGTGGAGAACCCAAAGCTGCCTGCAGTGGAAGGTCATGACTCTGGTGAAGGGCAATGCTACGTGCTGACCTGCTCAGCTCATCAGACAATAATCCCTGTTTGCAAAGGGTGGGACCTCTCTGAGGCTGCTTGGAAGTTCCTTCTCAAGGCCAGGACTGAACAAACAATAAAAACAACACTTTGGGAATTAACAATGAGAAAAAAGCAATGAAGTAGACTATGAAACTGAATTAAGAGCAGTAAAATTTTCATTTACTTATGTTTTTTAACTTTTCCTTATTGACTTCAATGAAAGTTTTCTTTAAAGTCATTCCCATCTTTTTGAAGTTCTGACTTAATCTTTTCTCTGCTCTGGAGCGAATTTCACCTGCTAATTTCCAATGAGACCAGCCCTTAAAAATGAACTAGATTCAACATCTGGATCTTAATGCTCTAAATTTTTACAGGCAGTGGTGTAATATTGTTTTAATATTTAATTTTGAGATTTACATAATATCTTTCCTCCAAAGAGCTCAATATATTGCAATATCATAAAATTCCTTTTCCTCTTCAAAGATTATTCTTTATGCATGCAAATACTATATTTAACCAAGGAATAATGCAAATTAGGGGATTGTTCAGAGGAATTGGTGAGCTAGGTAATTCGTTTGTGGGAAAAGCAGCGTCTCTGAGTGACTTTAATTGTGTAGGAACTTCAAGATGCCTTAAAAATGGACAAACGGCAGGGGCTTGTGACAATTAACACAGCAGTGAAGTATTTTTTAAACAAAATTAAGTAACGGCTTGTGCGTGGGTTGCGGGCGCAGTGGCTGTTTGCATTCCGCATGGATCGGCACAGCAGGCCATACATGAGCTGTGTGCAATATAAACGTCAAATATAAATGCTGCCGACGCATCATGCAAGTAAGGTGCAAGCGCTGCTTCCCCAAACATACAATAAAGAGAGACCGCCAGGCTCCTTGGGACGCAGCAAGAGCCTGTGCTGGTGCACACATTCTGTTCCATTCCTGCTCTCTTCATTAACTCCCCAGGACGCAGATTTCACTGCTCTCCTTTCTGCTGTCTACTTCCTCCGTGAAGAATGGGTCAACTGATATCTGCTATTTATCTGATCTAGATGACATCAGTCCCAAACAAAGAGCCCGGGGGCCTTGGAAGTAAACAGCCTAGGGAAAAAAAAAAAAAAAGTCCAGCAAATTGCTCTCCAGTTCAGGACATATTCTCAGCAATGATGCTTATCTCCCAGTCCATCACATGGTTTGCAAAGTGATTTTCTATCCCCTGTCTCATTTGCTGGTCACACAGCACTAGGAAGCAGGTGTCATTACTCCCACCTTACAGTTGAGAAAGGAGGGATCATGGCAATTCAAGGCCCTTGCAGAAGTCACATGAGGAGCAGAAAGAGGAACCAACCCCAGGACTCCCCTCCCCCCTGCACTGCTGCCACCGGGAGTCAGGGAAGATGACTGCCCCATGGTGCAACACAGCACACGCACCATTCAAGCTTGGGTAAATCAGATTAGCCCTCTGAATCAGGGGTTGCGAACCACAGCCAAAAGGCCAAACGCAGAATTGGATTTGCCTGGCTCTCAAGTGTTTTGAAATTTTCTAATTAGTTGTCAACATTTTAAATCTGGATTTTCAGCTTTGAAGGTCTGGCAGCACTTGCTGGCGCTGAGTCGGGGGAAGCTCCAGGGGAGCACTTGCTGGCGCTGCCCAGGTTCACTTCCCTGTGGTCCCCACCACGCCCGGTGGCTTGACTCCTGGCCCTGCTGTGCTCCTCTCCATTTACCTGCCTGGCCTCACGGGTCTTCGAGTATGTTCTCTTTGGCTTAGATGGTCCCGAATTTACTGACTTTATTTTATCACACTCCAAGTTGACTTTATAGATGGGCTGGGCTGATTTGTCTTATTTATTTTTTCCAAGATTTCCTCGGAGGTCCTCTTTCCCAGCTCTGACATTCTGAGTCTAGTTGGCAGAAAAGAGAGGTAAAGTTTGTCATTCACTTTAATGCTCTCTGACAGCCAGATGATCCGGCCATCAGTCTGAACCTGGGGCCAGGTGCCAGAGAGTGACTGCAGGAGTTAGTGGTGATAACAACCTCTCCGCAGATCTCTTGGCCACTGGAACAGAGAGAGTTCCACCTGATCTGGTCTATTTTAAACTCCAGGCAGCTGTATTCAGTGCAAGACTGCATCCCTAAGGACCTCACGTAAATCTGAGCTTGCATAATTCATGACCATCCCTGACCAAAGATGATGGACATTTTTTTGACAGCTAAAGTGGTCCAGCTATGTGGCAATAGCTTAGAGGGAGCTTATGACTTACACGGCTCACCATAATGCGATTTTTGATCAGTCTGAGGATAAAATGGCCACAAACCTGAGTATGAAACCCAGAAACATCATTTCGCTAACTGGGAGATGCTGAGTACATTCCAAAAGCACTCTGACCCTGGTTTCTTCAAATGACCCAAATCATTTTTGTAAAGAACTCTGAAGGGGGATGGCACATGGGAAGTGCTCAAAAATGGTAGGACTTTGCCCCTGCCTACAGGCTGGGTGGGGATCCTATCCTGATACTCACCAAGTGATACAGGATCTTTGAGCAGTCTGACTGTATATCTGACTGGAGTCATCACAAAAGGAGATGAAAGTTCTCTGGAACTCGGGATTCAAAAGACCCTTTGGCATCCACCCCCATTGTGCTTATTTCTGAAGGAAGAACTATACGTAATGTGTGCCTAATGGACCACAAAATGACTATAAAATCTCCTTAGATCACAACCCTGGGGCCAAGAGAAGCCTACTGGTGACTTTCTCTGACAAACTAATGCCTACAACCATAAGCCTTTTTGTCGGGCACCAAATCAGCTAAGATGAGCTGCCGGCCTCCATGGGGCAGGACTCACAAGAGCAACATGATGCAGCATCGATGATGCACATCAGGAAAGAAGAAAGAAAAGCATGACATTCTGCCTCTGCTGCACAGTGAGGATGGTGCGCCCAGCCACAGATGTGGTCCAGAGCTCCTCAATAAAGGACGGACCAGTCCAGAGCACTGAGCAGCCTCCCAGGAAAGAGTCTGATGTTCAGATCAAGTCCAGAACCCTTGGCAGCCAACTTGTCCACCCGCCTCATGTGACCCTTACATCCGTTGTCAGGATCCAATTCACCTTGGGAACAACTTGTACCCCTGGACAAACACACACCTATCTCCCATCTCCACTCAGAGAGAGAAGGAAGCCTTTAGTGTGTTAGTATTACAGAGAAAATTGTGGAAGGATAACCAGGCTGCATACTGGGGTCCCTTCCTCTCAGTAGGATGGCATTGGTTGGCTCTGAAAAACCTCTGTACCCAGAAGCTATGACATGGAGTGCCAGAGGGACTGGCCACCTCTTAGGGAAAGAAACAGAAGACAGAAACAGAATGGACGTGTAACTGACCCTTTTCTAATCCTCAATTTCCCAAGCCCCTTTTGAGTCTCTGCTTCTTTATCAGAAGAATGGGAGCAATAATGCACAATTCACAGGGTAATTACAAAGATCAAATGAGTCCACACATTCCAAAATCTGCTATCAACTCAAAAGAAACACAAGCATGAGGTGTTAACTATAACTATAACTCACCTGCTCTTCCTTTGGGACCCAATCAATAGCCCCCGCTCTTTTCAGTTTGGGCTGCTCCAGACACAGAATAGATAATAAATGCTTAGCAGTTGACTTAATGATTGATTCCAGGACTGCTCTTGGTCAAATTCTTTACCTGCCATCTACCTACTCATGACCCAAACAGCAAGACAGGTGTGGCCACAGGAACTGAGAGGGGGCACACTATCCTGCCCTCAGGATGGGGGGCAGGGTCAACCTGGATCTCACCCAGAGGGAGAGAGCTCAGGGGTGCCCTGGGAAGGGGACAGACATGTCCTGACTTCTTGGTGATACAGAGGCTCATCCCCTTCATCCCTTAATGGACCTACCTGAGTCATTAAGGTTTTATGATGCCTCTCATTTAGTCTCCCTTTCAGTTCTGATAAAATGTGGAGCTTCCATTCATGTTTCTAAACCCTTCTTGCAGAGGTACAGGCCTAAGTGTTGCTTCGGAAAGTTCTCTTTTTAAACAAATGATCTCTTGATTGAAAGTAAATACTCAGGAGCTCCTGTTGTGTCTCAGTGGGTTAAGAATCCGACTAGTATCCAACCAAGGATGCATGTTCGACCCCCACCCTCACTCAGTGGGTTAAGATCCAGCATTGCTTCGAACTTTGGCAGAGGTCACAGATGTAGCTTGGACCTGGTGTTGCTGTGTCTGTGGCACAGGCCTGTACCTGCAGCTCCAATTCAACCCCTAGCCTGGGAATGTCCACATGTTGCAGGTGCAGCCTTAAAAGAATGGAAGGAAGGAAGGAAGGAAGGAAGGAAGGAAGGAAGGAAGGAAGGAAGAGAAAGAAAGAAAGAAAGAAAGAAAGAAAGAAAGAAAGAAAGAAAGAAAGAAAGAAAGAAAGAAAGAAAGAGAAAATATGCATTCACCTGTGACTCACCACAGCAGGACCATGGCACCATGCTCCTCAGAGCTCCATAGTCCTCAGATGAGAAACCACTGGTTAACCTGACCTTGATTTTATAATAATCTTGTGCCATCAAGGAGCAGTAGCAACCTTATCTCATTAACTGTAAACTTTCTGATACCCAAATTCCAGAATTTCCCAAGAGAAACCATAGACTGGATGGTGACAATGGGGCTGGGACCCCCAGATCAGGGAAGATTAAGAATAAAGGGCCCCTCAGAGGGGGAACAGTGGGCATGAGAGATGCTCCTGGAGTGGCAAATGGGTGAGGACAAAAAGAAATGTTTGTAATATTGGGAATGCAGGGTCCCTGGTAGGAGCCCTGGTCCCTCGGCCCCACTACAGCCTGGGAAAGTGCAGATGGCAAGATGAGCAGATGGGCAGGTTCGGGAATAGCAGGGTGAGGAAAGGGAGGGGCAGAAATCAAAGCAAACCAATATAAGTGGCAGGTTTGTTCACACATGCTTCGAGAGGGAGAAAAGACAGCCAAGCCCAGTGTAACATGACAGCCTGGCAGGATTATTATTCCCAGAAGCTGGGACACTAAAATATTTCAGCCAGTTTTCTGCCTTAAACTCTCCAAGGGAAATACTGCTAACAAAGGCTGCCCATGTTCCGTGCTCACCATGAGACAAAAATTACCATTCTCTTCTCTTTGGCTAAGACAGGCTGTCACAACCTTTGTCTCCATGGCACCAGGGCTGTGGTCACCAGCTGGAGGCTTCCACACTTCCACTCTTATTTTCTCACCACACACGTATGCATGTAAACACGTGACCACACCGATACATACAAACAGGAACACACACACACACACATGCGCACGCACACACACACACTCACAGCAACAACGCAGCCATCTGGACAGCCACGCTCTCCTATGACACCTTTTTTTCTTCTCAGTTCTGACAGCTTAAACCCAAGAATCATCTGCCATCAAAGATGCCTGGTATTAAGAGAGGCAGGGCGAGCCTGAGGATGGGGAGGGGCGGGGTGGGAAAGGAGGGAGAAGGCTAGAAGAGGTCCAGAACTGGAAGCTACGTGGAGGGAGAGAATGCAAAGAGAAACATGCAAGAGAAGCGCTTGACTCCTGCGAGCCCACTAACAAGCTGCCCTTTTAGAATTTGTTGATTGAGAAAAATCCACAATTCCAAAAAAAGATCATGGTCCACTGCCCACAACCCCCATCACTGCCTACAGATCTCGTGAAGTCCACTTCCCCCCTGCACCCCCTTGCATCTTCACCCCAGAGGAGAGATTGCTCATTTATCAGTAACTCCGTTGGTATTGACTGCACGTGGACAGCACGTGATCCTTAGAACACACCACCTTGCAGCTCTGTACTTCGTGTCTATGCCCTAGAAATCCATAAGCTAATGAGTTTCACGGGAAGAACCATGGCATTCAAGTATCACTGTAACCCTCCCCGTGTCCAAGCCATAGCTTCACCCACAGTAGATGCCAAATGACTGTCCCTTAATAATGAGTGAATAAATAAATAAATGAGTGAGTGCATGAATGGACTGGTTAAATGGACATAAAAAGAAATGGGTCGTTGCAAGAGGTGTGAAAAGTAATAAAGGGAAAAGGTCAGGAGAACAAAAGATATAGAGATAAAGACAGGAACATGTGTTCTGGGCTGTGCACACCACAGGAGGTACTGGCCATCGGCGTGATCTATTACCAACTAGCTGAAGTCTCTGTAACCACGGAGCATTCATCTGAGCCAGCTGTAAAGAGAATGCATGCTTGAATCACATGAGTTTAATTGAAAAATAATATATGGAGGCAGTACTGACTATCACGTGATTTCCAGGAAGTTTCTTTCACTGGGTTTTCTACTAAAGAAGGCACTGCGGTTCTCAAGATGGTACATCCATCCCCTCATCCCCTGACCCACCCATCTCTCCATCTGACCATCCATTTACCACCCATCTGCCTATCTGTCCTTCCATCCCTCCAGGGACAGGTGTTGCATCCCAGCTGGATGTGCAAAGCACTGGGTCCTACCCTGGTTTGGAGCTACGTCTTTGCTTTGGTACAGGGTCAAGATAATCCCTTAGAATCCAGTTCACTCTCGGAAGTGAAACTCCACACCCATTTCCTCCATGGTCACACATGCCCATCACCTGATCCCTCCCCGCCAGGGAGGAGGTCCGAGGGCAGACGAACAGCATGGGTGCGGCTGCAGCTTGGTTCCTGCACAGAGATGGCAACGAGCCAGCCCAAAAGACCAGACGGCAGAGAGAGCGCCGAAGTCTCTGGACTTACCAGCTTGGTTTGTGGTGATGTTGACAGAGACGTGCTGCGGGGGGAAGGGACTCTTGCTGGACACCCCATTGACGGCCTGGATGTCAAAGGTGTAGGGGGTGTGGGCCCACAGGCTGCTGATGGAGACGCGGCACTCGGTCAGGCCCAGCTGCCTGGGCACAAACTCCACATTGTCGTCGCAGCGGGAGCAGCTCCGGCGGTCCGCCCGGCACTTTTTACAGATGATGTTGTAGGTCACATCATCCCTCCCACCGGTCTCCCGAGGAGGGTGCCACTCCAGAATGATGGATGTCTCGTTGACGATGGAGATGACATTGCGGGGGCCGGAGGGGACACCTGAAGGGAGACCAGGACTCAGTGAGGTTAGGTGGAAGCTTTCTTGCCCAGCATTTCTCTATCTGCCTTTGGTATGTTCCCATCCTCATCACATACACCATCCACTCTCGTCCCTCAACCCCAAATCTCCACGCTCCAATTCATTCTGAGAAAAAAAAAATAATAGAGATGACCACCCATCCCCAAATCCCCTTTTAGTCATCACCTCTTGGGCTTTCCTTCTTTGAATCATTATGTGCCAAGAGAGAGGGGGATGGAGGACCTGGGTGCAAGCCCTTTTGTTCTCAAGACCTAGCTGCATCCCCCAGCAGGCTTTAGCATCAATAACATGCATGTATAGCAGGCACTTCTTGGACTCCTTGTCTCTCCTTAATTGGTTTGGAACTCAAGAGTAAAGGGGTGGAATGACCCCCTTAAGCCCCAACATATCCCGGCATCCTGCATAAGATCTCACCCAATCTGGGATCTCTATGGTGTGCGCACAGCAGTGGGAGCATTTCTCTGTAGGACAGGCTGCCAGAACATCTGGAGGGATGAATATTCACATTGCACAAGCCTGAGTGCATGAGAACCCAAGCCAGGTTAGGTGGGAAATTCCCTTGGCCACCATTTTTTGACCCCATGACATGAGAAGAGCACAGGGGTTTCCCAGAAACTCTGCTAGCTACTTTGCAGGCATTTAATCCCTCCAAGAACCCTATTGGGAAGATAGGATAATTAACTACATTTTAGAGCAACACTGAGAATGGGAACTGGCTGTAGATCATGTGGTCTCTGAGAATCAGAGTCAGTAAGGACACCACGCCTGCTTGATTCCAAAGTTCACAGTCTTCACTAGAGCCCTGTGATGCCTGCTAGTGAAGCTATCTTCTCCTACCATGTGAAAATCTGGCCTTACACTAATAAGGCACTCCAAATGTTGGTGGTCAGATGTGTTTGTGGATAACAGGAGATCTGAACAGACTGACTTTCTTACAAGCAAGCCAGGCTCACCGGGACTCAAGGAGGACGAGGCTGAAATGCCTTTCTGGCAAAGGCTGAAATGTCTTGTTGCAAAGAAAGCCTGCTACCTAGTAGGAAGGCAAAATGTTGCTGAATTAATGGCCGCAGTCCTGAGCACCTGGAGATTAAATTGGAAGGTCTCCTTCCCAAGAACAGAACAGATCATAGAGTCAGGTGCCCAGGCTGAGCTCTGCTTATCCTCAGTATCTCCCTGATGGACATGCACCCTGCGTGGAAGCCCTGCTTCTAAACGGCAGGTCTGCTGGAGCCACTGCTCTGGATAGTAATGCATTCAGCATTAACGCACGTGACCGTCGCCAGATGAACGAAGACATGTGTAAAGCGGTTCATGCTGGGGACAGGAATCAAATGCCAACACACAAAACAAGGGAATAACAACAAGGTCGGGGGGCACCTGGGAAGGATTCTGTGTTGAATCAGTCAACAGCAAGCAGCTAGAGCAGAAAGCAAATACGAAATTGGATTCTATTAAAACATGAAAGAAAATCAGTACTGTACTATAGAAAGCCCATTAAGGCCTGAGCTAAAGCACGACTTTCATGCACACCTGTGACAGGGCAGGATTCATGAAGCATTTTTACTCAAGTCTTGCAAACAGCATTCAAGAATTCCCCACCTATCTGCCCAGAGATAAACATCCATCTCTTTCCGAAACAGCACACAGCAAGTCCAGGGCAGGCAGTTGGGACTGCCCTAGGTGGGCTTTTACTGGGCCTGGCTAGTGTCATCTGACACAGCACTATTCATTAGTGTCCATATTGGCTACTGCCTGGCTTAGACATGTCTGTTTTCTCAGAATGATGAGACTCAGACCACAAGTTCCCAGTGGTCAAGGCCATTGCTGCTTATCTCACTGTCACAGCAGAGAGCCCAGCCTCAGCCACAGCCCACTGTTTCTCATACTCATAATGATTATATTCACCGAGCGCTTACTGTACACCAGGCATGGGGTAAATCCTTTAACCATGTTATCTGCCTGCATCCTCGGACATCTTAAGGTTATCACTCAGAATTCAGCTTTAGGAGTTCCCACTGTGGATCAGCCGTACCAAACCCGACCAGTATCCATGAGGATGCAATTTTGATCCCTGGCCCTGCTCAGTGGTTTAAGGATTGGGCATTGCCCTGAGCTGTGGTGTAGGCCAGCAGCTACATCTCTGATTGGACCCCTATCCTGGGAACCTCCATATGCTGCAGGTGCAGCCCTAAAAAGACAGACAGACAGACAGCAAACAGCTTTAGGTAAAGGGGCAGAGAGAGATGGGTGACCACCCACATCTCCCATCCTTTGGAGATCTCCTCCACATCAATTACCTCCATTCTCCCTTGAACTTCAACTTCATCCTCTCCCCTGACTCCACCTTCTCCATATGAACTTGCATAAGTCATTGCCATTTTAAAACTAAAACGCAGTCGCCTGGTGTTTCTTTGTTCATATTATGTGTCCTCGCTTCATTCTCCAGCCAAGATTTCTCAAAGTAGAGTCATCCTTGTGGGCTGTCCTCTCTCCCTATTCAGCCAACTGCAGCCTGATTACTCTCCCTCACTCCTCTGCCACACTGGCTTTTTTTTTTTTGCCTCCTACTTGACAAATCCAGGGAACAAAATTAGGTCCTTACTCTCCTGAAACCCTGTGTTGTCACCAACCAGAACCATGTTGGGGAGCCCGACACATGGGCTGTCAGCTCATCTCCCTTTTCTTGGATCTTTTCCTTCCTCTCTCCCCTCCACCCCACATCAATGAGTCTTGCCCATTCAATTCTCCGACTTCCCTTTGCATCTCTCCCATTCATTCCCTTCTGCCAGGATGTGAGTTCCAAAATGGACAGGGGATCTTAGCATTTTCTTCTCTCACCCCAGTTATACAAACCTTTACCCTCCTTTCTGTGACCTTTGAGTCCCCATGTGGTCTTGCTGCTCTTGATCTCATCTCTGGCCACTTGGCCCTTAATCTTCACATTGTGACCAACAAGAAGATTCCTGTGTTGCCCTGTGCATGCTAAATTCTCTTCACATCCTGGGCCTCTGCACTGCATTCTCTCTTCTGTCAGGAATTCTTTTCCATTGATCAACTTGATGAGCTCCTACTCACCCTTCCAGATCCAGCACTCATTCCACCAGGAGTCTTCCCTGATGCTCACAGTCACAAACCGCCTCCCTACCCTCGCCTTGGGGCATCCATAAGCCCATTTCCAGACACCCAACTCAGAATCCACCATTGCACTGCAATGGGCTCTTCCTCTGTGTCCTCACCATGCTGTGGTCTCCTGGGTAACAGGGGCTGGTGGCTTCTTTATCTCCATGATTCTCATGGCCAACAGTTTGCCTGGGAGGCCCCAATCTACCAGTTCTCAACCTCTGCTCAGCGTGCAAGGTTTCAGGTCCTGTGTGTGCATCCTGTGCCAGCATGATGGAGGATGCCCTGTGGTGGGGCCGAGGGAGGATGCAGTAGCAGCAGCAGTAAGGACCCTGCTCGTTACTCTGGGTGGTAGAAGCTTTGGTGACAAAAAGGTGGCAGATGAAGAGCTGGTTTGGAGCGGTCTGAGCTCTGTCCTGAACCATCAGTGTCCATGGTAGCTGAAGAGACTCATTCTGGCCAATACTTTCTCCATGTTCATTTTCTTACCACTCAAAAAGAAAAGCAGTGGGTTTCCAGGAAGAGTTTCTCATGTTTATTTAGAAATGGCCTTCATATGAAGCTGCCACCTCTCATCTATGACTGTGCCCAGAGCTAATGCATCTGTGGAGCATGAACAGGGGTCGGTGGGAGCCTGGCTGCTGAACCCAGGGCTGCACACATCTGAATCCATTCCTCCCACGGAGCAAGAACTGACATTAATGGCCTTGCCTGGAGAGTGGACTCGCACAGCTAGGACAACCTGAGCATGTGCCTTGTCTCAGTGGCTAGCACAGAGCCTGGGCTCACAGCATGTATTTGTGGAGGTGGTGCAAGACTAAACCCCACTCATTATTCATTCATTCACTCTCTCGCTCCTTCAACAAACACTCCCTGCACTGTTTCGGGTACTTGAGAGATAGGAAAAAGCAAACCAGCCGAGCTCCTGCTCCCATAGAGCTTACATGATTTGAAAAAAACTGATAGGAAAGAAGGAAACACAGAGAAAGAAGATGGTTTCAGATGATAAGAATAAGTGCCAGGAAATAAAGCAGCCCCCAGGCTCAGATTACCTCCCTGCAATTACCTCCCTTTTCCCACGAGGCCTCTTCCAGGCCAGGCAAGCCAGGCCCAGTGTCTGGGTAGCTAAAACAATGATGGCCCCAAGTCTGTGCTCCATTGGCCTGATGACAGGGGTACATTCCTGCAGGTAGGCAGCTGGGACTCTCCTGTGCCTCAACAGAGTGACCAGAGCAGGGTTGGCCTCTGAATCAACCTCCCTAGAGGAAGTAACAGGGCCACTTGCTTCCCATCTAGGCTTCACTCCTGGGGTTTAGGGTCCTGCCCCTGAAGAAGCATTTGTTTACACCAGGGTCACCAGCAACATCCTCAGGAAGGAGTCCCATGGAGATCAGTGAGCAAAAAGTTTAAAGGCGGAGTGGAGAGGGAAGCCACAGGGAGAAGAAAATCGGCTTTCTCTGTCCTCAGAAGCCCTTGGGAAGTACACTGGTAGGGCTCAGAGCCAGGGTCTCCTTGTCTAAGCTCCCTGCTCTCACGTCTGCATCCTCGTTTTTCTTAATTATATACAGACAGGCTTTTTGAAGCCTCTCTGATCTGTTGCCACGGTTACTACTGATGAAAGCTTTCTGCTAAAAGGGCTAGGAAAACTCAGTCCTTTTAAAGGATGGGAAAACTGCTGAGCTGTGATTCTCTGTCTGGGTGGGAGGAACACAGTGGATTCTGGGTTAAGGGGATGGGTCTCCAGTGTCTTTCAGGAGGTGCCTGAGAGGATGGGTCAGCCCACATGAAGCATAAGCAGCACTGGGACTGCAAAGAATTAAGCAAAAATGATCTTTCTAGAGCCATGGGACTAGCCCAAGTGTTGTCATATTGAGAAAGAATCTCCTGCTTCTTAATGTGCTTTGGGCCAGATGATTTTTTTTTTTTTTTAAGAATCAAGATACTGGGTGGGTGGGAGAGAGGAGGTGAGTTTATTTGTAGGCATAAAGCTGAAAATAAGAGCACTCTTGAGTAATCAAAGGGAAAATCTGCTGAAGATAGGTAAGCCCTGAAAGCCAGTTCCTTTATCAGGAATCTTAATAAAGCCAATATCCTGGTTTCAGAATTTAGATGTGATTTTCTGGCTTGTCCAAGGTACAGAGCTGGCAGTGTCCAGCTAACTGCACATGACTGCAGCCAGGGTTTGTGTCCCTGGACCCCTCCCCACAGGGACCAGGTGAGGGTAACTACCACAGTGAGGCAATGCTCTCCTGGGAGACCCCTCACGGAGGCTGGAATTGGCTGCTCTGCATCAGGTCAGAGGTGGGTTCCCCCCTTTTGTATGCATGACCCCTTTGAGAGTCTGATGAAAGCAACCAAGCTTTTCCTGAGAAAAAGGAACATGTACCTGAACATGTGCATGTTTTCAGAGACCCCCAGGGGCTCTCTGAAACCAACCAATGAACATTTTAAAGGTCACACCAGCTAAGGAAAAAATATTTCTTGTTGGAAAACCATTGGAAGGTGAATTTCTAAGACTTAATGGTCTCATCTAAAAGGAGGTAGTTTTGAGGATTTAATGAGATAATGAGTCCAAAGGGTTTATCTGTGTGGCTGGTACACAGAAAAACTCAGTTAAATGTCAGCTTCTATTATTAGTAGTATTGTTATTATTGGATGGTCTGGAACCCTGACTTGCTCATCCAACTAAGACTAATCTAATTCAGTCTCTTGTTCCTTGAGCAGAGGCCCTGATGCCCAGAACTGTGCTGAGAGCCATGAAGATATAGAGGTTAGAGCCCATATGCTGGGGAACCTATATGCTTATCAATGAATCAAGACTCCTCATTCATGGAATACTGGGAATTGTGGACACACACAGTTGAGGGTCAAAGCAAGGGTTTCAGACATAGAGTTACAGATGGTAATGGAAAGTTAAGATTAATGCAGAAAAAAATATTCAGAGATGGTATCTGGGGGGCTTGCCCACAAGATTGGGGCTGTATTTGTGGAAAACACCTTGAAGTTTATCTGCTCTAGTCTATACCCTTTAGGCCACCTAACCTGTGCAACTACACCCTAGTTAGAGCCCTAGTCTTGGGTACGGGGTCGTGTCTCTAGGATGTTCCAGCTCTTTTTACCTCCTGGACTCAAAGCCTGTATACACTTCTACATCTGCTTCCTGGCCTCCTGAGAGGTGGTCTAGCTTTGACACGGTATCCGTTATTGCTTGTTCTCCTTCCCCTTCTTTGCTTCTACAGCAACCTCTGTCTTCTACTCAATCTTTCTTTAGGAGAAAGCATTGAGATAGGGTCTACAAATGAGCCAGCAAGAACATTGGATACTCAAGACTCATGCCTATTGTGGGACAAAAGAATGCAGAGGTAGTGTTCTCATTGTGGAGAAAAATCAGGATTTTAGTTTGGAGAACTAACCTCATCTTTCAAGGTGAGTTGAAGGTTAGAAGGGGATAGAGTAGGAGATCAGAAAATAGCATCAGGGATAGGAGATGGCCAAAAGAAAACTGTGTTGTGAGGGGCCAGAAGAACACATGAGGGGAGAGGTCCAGGACTGGTTATCAAAAATGACAGTACTATCAAGACATCGCTTTACACACTGCTCACCGTGACATAGGTACTTAAAGGAACCATGTATGAGTTGACTGGGAGACTTCCTAGAGAAGGGAAAAGGTCTTTGAGGTTTTATGGAGAAATAGATAGAAGTCAAGGACAAGAGGCAAACACATAAACAGGGGCTGTGGAGGTCTGAAGAGGTCTTCTATGAAGGCAAAATAGGCAGGAAACCAAGTCAGGCTCATTGTAATGCCTTTGCCCTCAATATACCACATAGAGCTAAAAATAAGATGGGTTGAAGGGTTCACATAAGCCATAAAAGGAAAAGTTTGCAACTGTCAGAAAGATAGTTGAGTTGCCAAATAAACATGAGATCAGCTTCATGTTCTGTTGCAGTTCCTTCTTTGGTAATTTGTTAATGGAAAATAATGTCAAAACAAAAACCTCTGTTTATTCTCTCTGGCCGCCATGTGTAGCTTTGACATTCAGCCTACGTTGAGCGCTCTCTCTCTCTCTGCATTTGCTTTCCCTCCTGAGGCACCAATTCCTCTTCCACCATTCCTCCACTAGGTGTAGACTTCCTGGGAGATACTGGACAAGAATGACCACTGTGCTAGAGAAAAGGGTTGTGAGGCCATGCACTGTGCTTGTTCAGAACCTTGGAGAGGGGCATGAGCCAGTGCTCCTACCTCTTTCACTGGGGTTCCCTGGATAGGAGTGGACAGTTTCTAAAGATTCTCTGTCAGGCACCAATAACACCACAATAACAGTGGCTGGTGACAGCAGGGGTTGTAAGGTATTATCATTCGAGAGTGGGGACCATATCAGAAAATCAAGAGTAAGTTATCAAGGACTTGGTAGAAAGCAGTGTCATCAAGTAGAAAGATTGCTGAAGCATCCTCTGCTCAACAGGGAAGCTTAAGAGGGGCTTGAGATCTTTTGGAAAAACAGACCAAGGGTTGTCCTTAATTTGTGAGTGATGAGCAACAGACAATTGGAACACTATTTTGCTCACTATGGGGATGGAAGTGCCTGAAGTTTTGAGGTGTCTTTTCAAAAGAGGGAAGTTGTCCTCAAGGTCAGAGGCACAGGGCTAGAAATCTGAGTCACGTCTGTCCCACTGCAAGCTCAGGCATCCTTGCTACCCTCCTCAAATGTAGGCTGTCCCCACTGAGACAAGGAGAGGGTCAGAAATGTGGGGAAATCATGTTGCTTACTTTTCCTTGCTGCCCTAGGATCCCAACATTCCCAGAGACAATATTATGTCACCTTTTGAAGCAGTTTAAAATGAACCCTAGGGACATAGCTTTCCTATGGACAGACACCTGTGCCATCTGCAGAGATGTTGGAAGGATAAGGCTTTGACTTGGTGGAACTTGTTTGCTTCCTGCCACTGAGTGAGTGATTAATTTTGGTAGTTTGCCTAGAATAGATTCCTACAAAGATCATCTGAAAGATCAAAGAGATGACTATGGTTTCCATTTTAGTGGGGTTCTGTATGGAATTTTATTTTTTACTTTTTTTTTGTCTTTTTAGGGCCACACCCGAGGCATATGGAGATTCCCAGGCTAGGGGTCTAATTGGAGCTGTAGCTGTCAGCCTACACCACAGCCACAGAAACACCAGATCAAAGTTGTGTCTGCAACCTACACCACAGCTCATGGCAATGCCAGATCCTTAACCCACTGAGTGAAGCCAGGGATCAAACCTGCGTCCTTATGGATGCTAGCTGGGTTCGTTACCCCTGAGTCACAATAGGAACTCCTGCATGGAATTTTGAATTGCACTTTAAGAGCAAACCCCACATGCAAAGTACTATCTTAGGCATTTTCATACACTACTTAATGAAATCTCATTTTCCTAATATCCTATGAGGTAGGAACTATTAGCCCCATTTTACACATAAGGAAACTGTAGCTCAGAGACAATAAATAACTTGCCTAAATCATGTGGAAGGTGAGTGCCAGAATCAAGACTTGAGCATGGGCCTGGATGGTTCCAAAGCATAGCCTTAACAACTCTTCCACCCAAGGTACAGGCACCTAATGGTGCAAGGCACAGGTGAGATGCAAATGCAGCCAGGTGCTGGGGGATAGGAGGTAAGTCTCCCATGGAAGCAGGAGAGAACCTGCTTCTGAACTGTTTCAGTAGCTTCCCTGTAGAAACAAAGCGACAGTGGCTCCAGGGCTGTGCTGAGCACGTCTGTGTGTGTTACTCATTAGGGTCTTGGAAACACTGGGCCTGTACTCAGGCAATTCTCCTAATCATAACAGTTTAGGGATAAGAAGAAATGACTAGTCAAAACAAGGAGGGACCCTGCTGAGAGGGATTTCAGGAGCATCAAAGAACCCAGTGTTGCACGTTTCACCAAACACCAGTGTTTGTAGAAAGTACTTCTTGTTTTTCCTGCTTCAATGGAGCTAATTATCTGGGAGAGAAGGGCTGGGTTTAACTTTCTTGGAAAAAAGACAGCCCCTCTATCTGACCTAAGCGGAAGCCTGCGCATCTGGGTTTCCGCAGAACTGCAGGAAACCTGGAGCATGGCTGAGGTCCTGCACCCCAAGAAGGAAGCAGTGTGTCTCAATAGGAAAGGCTTACAGCCATCTTGCATGCTGCCTGTGCAAGGGAATGACAAGAGGTAGAATCTTCTATTTGTGGCCCAATGCGAGGCCAGAGAGAGGGAGGCTTGGACTGACCCATACCCCACCCCCGCAGATTCCTTGGGGCCATTTCAAGACAAGGAGAGCAACAGGTCATGGCATCTTAAAGATATGATCTTCAAGACCTCCTTCCTGCCCTGAAATGAGTCCTTGGAGCTTTCTGAATTGGTACAAGATTCACAAAGAAAGAAATCGAGGCTGAGTGCTAGCTTTGTGACCTTAGGCAGGTCACTTACTCTCTCTGAGCCTAATCCTTCATGGATTCTTGACTGATCAATCCATCTGTGTTATTGAGACCCTATGTAAGACACTGTGCTATGCCCCATATGTAAGATTATAGTTTTAAAAGTTCATTGGCATCTACCCTGAGGAGCTCAAAGTCTTCAGAGGAGGTGGGCACCTGCATAGCAGCCACACAAACCACTGACTGACAAGGCTGGTGGAGAAGCCCACCCTCTTCCCACTGATGGTGGAATCAAACAGAATACATGATAAAGGAGTCAGTGTATCTTAGTGTACTCTAAAGGCATAAAAGACTGACTGCTATAGTTACCCAGGAATCTCTGCCTATCCATTCACCTTCTACCAGAGAAAGAGCGACCCCATGCACACCTGTACAGTGAAGGGAAGACACTGTTCAGAACATTTGACCTGAAAGCCCCCTGAAGCAAGAAGACATTGTCCTGCCTAGCGATTTTGAGGCCCCATGCAGACCCTCATTATGGGATCTACATTCCCAGGCCCTGCTCATGGCTCTCTGACTCAGGTGATCCCCTCAGAGAAACATTTCCCATAAGTCTTCCTGCTGAAAGATCCATACACGAAGCCACATCTTGCCAAGGCAGGCTCCAAGGTGTCTGCTATCATTAGAGGCAACAGTCTAAGCCAGAGTCTTCTTGAAGTCAAAGAACACTGGGACATACTTCAGTCTTGGGCACCACAAAAGGATAAACCCTCCTTGGGCAGAGCCTCCCACAGAGCTACCTGTTCAGGCATGTCATTTCTAATTGATACAAACTTAGACCCTGAACCATCCCAAACCACTTGTTTGATTCCACATATCCTGACACAGTCCAGAGCCTGGTGATTCCCCCCAGGCTGGGGTGCGTGTGGAGACGGAGATCTGGATAGAAATCCAGGACAAAGAAACTGATGCTATGTCTCTTGAGATATGGTTGGCATCCACTGGATCAAGGTCTGTGAAGCATGAGGGTCACATGAAGAATGGAAGCCTTACAAATAAAATACTCTCAGCACACATCACACAGCTGACCATGAACTCTCAGATACTATGTACTTTGGACGGAAGGATGCAGATTTCCAAGGTAGATTCTAAAAGAAGATAACCATCTGGACCAGACAGGACAAGCCCCTGCTGTGTATGGGGAGTGGAGTAGGGCAGTGGTAGCTGGGATGTAGCCTCAAAGCTACTGCACAATCAGCAGTCTTATCTCTCCTCTGTCTGCAGAGAGTGGTACCCATGAAGGAGTCCTGCATCTTCACAGTGCTTCAGAAATGACCAAAAGTCCCCCCCCCCACTGTGTGACAGAATTTTTCCAATTGTCATAATTCTTCATCATTTTTAGAAGCTGTACAGCAGAACAGCATCAAGATAACAGCTGGGAAGGGACTATGAGTTACATAGTCATGGATTATTCATTTAATTTTCCCTGGGAATACACAGAAGAATCTTCCCGGCACTGTCATATGTGGTTCTAAAAGAGTCTTATGCTGCTTCTTTCTAGGTACAGAGAAAATGCCCAGGTTCCAAAGGCAACAATTAAAGGTCAAGGGGAAAAAAAGAGAAATTGAAAAGGGCAGATATACCTCCCAAAAAGGCTCAGGTCATCCCAAATCAAGCCCTGACTCTGACATCATAGACACACTCATTCTTGGCCTGGGAAGGAAACTTGTAGGTCACAACATGTCCCTAGTGGTGAATGCCCTCCATAGTCCCTACTTGATTGACCAGCCTCTGTTTGATTCCTCTAGTGATAGTAAGCTCACTATTCTCACCATCAGGGAGTCATCTGCTAACAATACTCATAACCGGTTCGAAATGTAACAAAAAGAGTCACCTATTCACAATAGCTGCAAACCCCATAAAATTTGTAGAATTAAATCTCACAAGGCCTATGTAACACTTGTAAGACAACTATAAACTTTATTTAAGTGCACAATAGAGGATTGAACACATGATACTAAATGAACAGATACATATCATAAGGTGGCAGTTTTCTCCAAAGTAATCCATAGATTCAATGCTATCCCAATCCCAGTTTCACAGGATTGTTTAATGAGTTGTGCCAAGCTGATTTCAAAGTTCATCTTGAAGGCAAAAATGCTTAAGAATGGGCAACACCTTTTGACAATGAATAATATGTATAGACTTGGTTTACCAATTATTGAAACATACTATAAAGCTACTACCTTTGGAACAGCTTAGAAGTGGTCCCAGGAAAGACTAAACAATCAATGGGAAGGAATAAAGATGTATGGGCACTGAGTATGGAATAAAAGAGGCCAAATGTTAGTGAACATTTGGACAATTAAGGTGGAGTTGATGTGATGTTATTTTTAATAAGAGAAATAAGAATAACAATATCACATCTTATACAAAAATAAATTTTGGATGGAAGAAGGAGCTAAAAATAAACACTACACGAAGAATTAAAATAAAATATGAGAGTGTTTTTATACAATATAGTGGGAAGGACATACACAAAATCCAGGCCAAAAGGCAATATGCAAATCCCCAACATCAGAAAGAAAAGGATTTGAGCTCAAAAATGAAAAACCTTGGAGTTCCCTGGTGGCCTAGGGGTTAAGTATCAGGTGGTGTCACTGCTGTGGCTCAGGTTTGATTCCTGACCCGGTAAGTTCTGCATGCCATGGGCATGGCTGAAAAAATGAAAAACCTTAATAATGAGGAAAAACTGCAATCATAAATAGAGTTAAAAATATGTGGAGGGCTGGGGGGGGCAAATGTCATATATACTTAATAGGCATCTAGAAATCGATTTTTAAAAATAGAAAAAGGGCAAGAGTTATAAACTGTCAATTCCAGAAGACAAGATAAATTGGTCAAGAAATGTATGAAAAATACATACTAATTCAGAATGAGGAAAACACCAGTCGAAATTACTAGGCGGTCAGTCAAATTGCCAAAAGCCAGAAGTCTTGATAACTTCTAGCTGGGCCAGGGTGTGGAGAAGCAAGATATACATCACCAGTAGGGGTGTAACTTGGTTGGGTCCTCTGGGGAAGCACTTTGGTAGTATTGATTGGCTTTCGGAGGCTATGTGCCCAGCAGCCCAGCAGTTCCATTTAGAGGTGAATTTCCTCCACAAATACAGGCTTATGTGCCTCCAAGGTATGTCTGAGCATTTTCATGGCGGTTTTGCTTATACGAGTGAAACACTGTGTTGGCCCAAGTACCCACCAATGGAGGACAGCATGACAAAGCAGGTGGCTGTGCCTCCATGCCCCAACCCCCGACACCCCCACGCAATGTGGTGCACAGCCTTCCTTGTGCAGGCACAGGGGGTGAAGACACGGTGCAGGCTAACCTCGTCAGGGCTTCATGACGCCCTTTCAGGGGCAGGAACATGAGCCTGCCCTTCGCTTAGGTTCACGGAGAGTGAATTCTCACCCAACCCACACGTCCTCCTCTTCTGGCCAGGAGACAGCATGCTCTGTAGGGGAACAGAGCAGCTCTCTGTCTCTGCTCACCGAGCACTGGCAGGGTTTGGTGGTGGCCATGGCTTCCCACTGGCCACCTGCCACCCACTCCCCAACCACCCATCTTCTGTGCATGTCTGGTCCAGCAGAGCCAGCTAGCACCAAGCTGCATCTCACTATACAGCCGCCATGCGGGCCTCATTTGACTCCACACTGTGGAGCATCCTTTATTGTCATGTCCAAGGTGAGCAGAGCTTAGAGGTAACCCAGATGAGCTGCTCAAAAGGTCACCTTGGCAATCTCCTTGCATGTCTAAGCCCCCAGCCATGAGGGGCTGGGGGAAGCAACACACCATTACTACCACTGCCCTGACCTTCTCTCTATAGGATGGGGAGGGGGGACAGAGTGACCTTTGTGTCCAAGTGGCTTCTGGTCCTCTGCCTATCAATATGTGAGACAAGCCATCCTTCTTAATGTGGCTTCAGAATCAAAGCACCTTGAATGAATGGGACAGAGTTGGTCTCTGGCACAAGCTGGAGGGAGTCCTGGCCCTTCCACAGCTGACTTCAAACACAGCCTTCTCTTCCTCTGCAAATCCATCCATGGTCATTTTACCCACTGGGGAGTCCAGCCTTTAAGCCCATAGCCTACACCCTATCATAACAGTTCCCAGGTGTCTGGCTCTGACTAGACACTTTACAGCCAATTGTGTGGAAAGTTTCTCAGAAGACCAATGTGGAGTTTCAAAATAAATCACTCAAAGTGCTGGTGTCCTGGTCCTATGCCACACATAATTCAGAGACTACATGACCCATTTCTTTCCACTTCACCCAACTTCCCACACAGTTCAGAAGCCCTCTTGGCAGGCATCACTAGCACCTCTTTGTACATTTCCAGTTGAGGTAGATCACTAATTACTCAGGTGGCTTTGCTCTCCTGGACGGTGTTCAGAATTTACCTTTATGGTAAGTTGAGAGTGGCTCCCTTCTAAATCTTTGATGGGGATCAAAGACAGCTGGGACCCCTGGTCTTTGTCTCACCCAAGTGAAGCCAGCAGTGATAGGGTCTCTGGCTCTAGGTGCCTTGCTGTGTCCACATATGTTACCATACTAGGAAATCTGGAAGATCACAGCCCTGGTTCAGGAAAAGGTTGGCTAGTACCAGATATCCAAGATGGTAATTGGAGGGTCAGGGAATAAAGATAGGGTGGAGCCGGGGACCCCGTCCAGTGTAATGGAGATGAGGGTGGGTTCTGAACCAAGCCACTGGACAGGGTGAATGATCAGTAATGGACATACAGTGGGTCCATAAGGCTTCTAGGGCTGAGTGGAAGGGTGACCTTGAAAGGTGATGGCAAAGAGGACATTGGCTGCAGGACTAAGAGTGAGTCCCAGACACAACCCCACTGTGGGTCCTGGGCTTGGCTTCTGGTATCAGAATTAGATCAGGATCTGATTCTGGGTTACACGGAGAAAAGGGGGGGGGGCTAGAGGATCCAGCTGTGACTATAGCCACAGCTGGAGACTGCCTATAAGGAGCTGGGGACCAGGATGGTCTTCACGGGTGATACATGGATTTGTGATCACAACATGCATGATGGGGGTGGAGACGGGGGTGAAGGTGTCCAGCCAGCCTAGGATGGCTCTCCAGGAGCAAATGCTCTAAAAATGGCCATTTCCCTCCAACCTGTTTTCTGTTCTTTCTGTGCAATTCAGATATGACTCAAAACAAAGACGACAACTTATTGAGTGCTTACCATACATCTGACACTAAGTTAGGTATACACATCACCACAACTGGCACAATAATAAAAAAAAAAATACCTTCATGTTATGGAAAAGAAACAGAGGTTCAGTAACAAAGGCAATGGAGGAGTGGTGCCAAGAGTCAACTCTGGTCTACCTACTCCCGATAGCAGGGTTCTCACCACCTGGCTGTGTTGGGTATCTACCGTGTAAGGCTGCAGAGGGGATACAAAATCAGATCAGCACATTAGGAGCTTCCAGTCCAGTGGACAGAGAAAGCCCTACATCTGAATAGATCTGAATAAAATATTCAGAGCATGCATCTTCTTTCCTGGGGATGAGGGAAGATGCTGGCAGAAGAGAGAAGATGTACAGCCTTGTGCCTCTGACTTTCTTCTCCTCTGAGGAGAATTGGAGCAGAGAAGATTTAAGAACCATGAGCTACAGTTGCCATCAAGTTCCAGCATCCATCCCAGACCAGCTCCGTCTGGGACCAGGGCCTGCAAATTAGACATCAGAGCCATCGCCTGAAGGCCACCAAGGATTCTTCACAACAGAGGGTCCAAGAATCATGAAGAAGACAGCTTTGTTCTGATTTTCAAAACAGAGAAGAAAGTAGATTAAATAAATAGATGTTACCTCACCCTCCTACACACACATTTCTGAAACTTCATAGTTAAATCAGTGCTTTGTGAGCCTCAAGGAAACAGTGACAAAAACCAGCATGGGTTTCAAATTTAAGTCAGGCCACATGACATTATTTCTTTGTTTAAAAGTTTATGAGCCTTTAGAGGGAAAGAGTATAGAGAGTATACCTAGATTTCAATAATGGTAACTGAAAAAAGTCCACAGACTCTTGGGTACCAAAGGAAGAAACGTTAGCTAGGCAATAATTCCAGTGCCTGAACTTTAGTTGCTTTGAAAATAGCACAAAAGTAGGATGGGCAACTCTAATAATAGTCATAAAATAAAAGAGCTTACTTTTACTGAATGCCAAACACAGTTCTCAATAGTATTACTACACTTATACCCTTGACGACACAGTCAGCAGACACTCATGCTATACTCACCTTATGAATGAGGAAAGGAAGTTACAGAGAGCCATGTTCTAAGCCCCACATCACACAGCTGGCAAGTGGCAGGGCAGTTCTTGGACCCAGACACTGGAGCACAAACATCAGAGCCCACACTCTTGACCAGTCATGCCAATGCTTACCACTTGAAATCAGTTTTCAAAATCATCTCTACTTGGAAGAGCATGGTGCCCAAATTCACAAGGCAAATGTCGGAAGTTACATGTTTAGGTACCAAAAAGGAAAGACTTGAGTGGGGCATCTTCTGATGGGACAGAAAAAAAAGCTTTGAATGTTTAGGGGTCAAAAAAGTCTGTTTGGAGCCCAGGGTGTGAGAAGCTGCAACCAAAGTGGACCATCAGCATATCCCAGCCACAGGAGAAAATCCATCAAGTATCCACTGGACCTGGTGAGGGGGTGAGGATTACATGTTTCATTCTGTCTGCTGTATCTTAGGGGTTTTTTTGGGGTGTGTATCTTTTTAGGGCCACACTTGAGGGATATGCAGGTGTCCAGGCTAGGGGTTCAATAAGAACTGTAGCCACTGGCCTAAGCCACAGCCACAGCAACACAGGATCCGAGCCATGTCTGTGACCTACACCACAGCTCACAGCAATGCCAGATCCTTAACCCACTGAGTGAGGCCAGGGATGGAACCTGTATCTTCATGGATGCTAGTCAGATCTGTTTCCACTCAGCCATGACAGGAACTCCTCTGACTACTGTATTCTGAGTTGTATTGATAAATGTAAGGGATTCAGAAAAGGCCAGCTAGGACACTGAGGTTCAGGAATCATATGTGTTGGGGAGTAGATAACATAACATATGTTTGTCCCCCAGTGGTTGATTAATGAAGATGAGAAGGTTGTTAAGCATTGGAACCCCTGATTCCACCTGCCGGACCAGGTCCTCAATGATGGGCCAGAAGTGAGGAGGGGAGGGAGGCAGTGCCGATCCAAGGTCCAGAAGATCTCTCTTACGTGACGGGTGATGGTGCCTAGCAGAGGGGTGGAGCCACCCTGCAAAGCCCATCAGCTGTCCATCACCACAAATATTCAGAAAACTAAAAATGGAATGACAACCCCTCAGGGTTGCTGGAGAGAGAAGGCTGACACTGAGGGGGTGTTTAGGTGGCAGGACCTGTGAAGCTGCTCTGAGTGTTAATCATCTGTGACTCCAAATGGCCATTCAGATGAAAAGCTGAAAGGGAAACGTTTGCACCTGGGCCTGGCTATTAGCTTAAAACTTCAAGCTATATGATGCCCCCTAAGTGTTATCCCCACTTGGGTCGAATAACTGTGAAAAGAAATTGTAAATTACAGAAATGTGAAAGCCCATGTATACAGGCAGTGCTGACCCTTCTGGAAACAGCAGTGACAGTTATAAATAGCTTTCCACTTGCCGTCACACTTCCTCAGTTCTGCGCCCAGGTGTATACACGATCCGAATCCAGGCACTCTGAGAAACCGCTCACTTTAGGACTCTTGTTCATCTGTGACCCCTGTTGGAATTTCACCTCCAAGAAAACACAGATTGTCTCCCCTTCAAAAAGCACAAATGATATATTTTTATTTATTTATTTATTTATGGTCTTTATTTGTCTTTTTAGGGCTTCACCCGCAGCATATGGAGGTTCCCAGGCTAGGGGTCCAATCGGAGCTGTAGCCACCAGCCTACGTCAGAGCCACAGCAACGTGGGATCCGAGCTGCATCTGCAACCTACACCACAGCTCACAGCAACGCCAGATCCTTAACCCACTGAGCGAGGCCAGGGATCAAACCTGCAACCTCATGGTTTCTAGTTGGATTTGTTTCCACTGCGCCACAACGGGAACTCCACAAATGATATATTTTTAGTTGTGGTGTAGATCACAAACAGGGCAAAACCAAGCAGCTCCTTTGCGTACAGAAAGAGGCACACAGTGGATCTTTTGCTAAAGCCCTGGTCAGGAACCAGTGAGGCTAACCTTTAGTAAAGCAACTTCCTCTTTTAATAGGTTGCAACTCCCAGATGAAGATATTAATGCTTTTGAAAAGTATTTAAAATCATCCCCTAATATGTTGGCATGGATACTAGTGAGCAAGCAGTCCCCAGTTGATAACACTGGATTTCTGTGCCCTGCGGTGTGTTTGTCACCCCACACGGCTCGGCTCCAACCACCCAAGAGATAAAATGGAATGAAACTGAGCCAGAGCAGATGGAAGAGGTTCTGAGAGCTAGTGAAATCTCCCTTTGAAACACTTGAACACAGACACACACTCACATATTCACACTCACATCTCACAGACCCCTCCTCTTCCTCAGGCGTGTGTTCACAGTCCCTCGCTGTCGCTCTGTCTCTCTCTCCCCAGCCTGGTACATAAGACATTGATGAGGAGGGGCAAGCCCTGTGGTTCCAGTCTGCAGGAATTCACTCAATGGCTTTTCTCCCCAGGAGTCATAAAGCAGAGGACAAAGAAACATGACCTAATTCTAAAGCAATGCTCTCCAACTTTAGCAAGCTTCAGAATCACCTGGAGGGCTTGTTAAAACTCAGCTCTCTGCCTCCTCCCATGCCTGGCTCCCCATCCCCAGAGTTTCTCATTCAAACTCTGAGAATTTGTATTTCTAACAAGTTCCCTGGTGACACTCAGGCTGCTTGTCCAAGGACTGCATTTAAAAACCACTGCTATAAAGGAAACCATCACTGGCTATCTTGTCAAGCATGAGCCAGTAGGACCCCAAGGCTGGTGGGAGGAGATTCTGATCTGATGTCCTTACGGACTTTTCACAATGGCACAAATGCCATAAGACCTGGAAGCAGAGGACGTCCTTCTTTCTCTGTCATCCCAAGGCCCTTTCCATCCTCTGGGGTCTGGTACTGTCTTCCCCATTCTCTGCCCCCCACCCCCACAGCCTGCCTGGAAAGACTAGGGTCTGGGCAATGCCACATTCCTGGGCAGGTCATACAAGGAGCACATCCCCTGCATCATAGGGATCCTCATGTTGCCCTGAGATGGTTGGGGTGAGGGAGGGGAAAAGCTGCAAGCCACTTAAAGGATGAAACAGGAGCTTAAGGAGAGAAACGGGAGTAGGCAGAGATGGGAGAAGAAAGAATGGATTCTTATCCTTATCCGTGGGCAGTGGCTTTAAGAGAGTAAGAGCAAATCACCATCATTGCCATGACCATCTACAACATTCCCCTAAGAGCTTCCAAATCGCAGCCCTCCCTGTGTGTGAGGTCGCAGTCCTGGAGGCAGACACACCCAAGTTTCCATCGGGGCTTCCCTGACATCCCATCTTTTAATTCTCACAAGTTCCTCATTTGAGTTCCATCCTGTCCTGTTCTGCTGATGACAAGCCCCTGTTCACAGAGTCATCACATGCCCCAGGTCATACACCTTCGGGGTCCACACCCAAAGCACCTGCCTTGCTGCTCCGTGGCTTCCTGGCCACCTCTCTGAGTCAGAAGAAAGATCAGGGGTGGTCTCTGGGGGACCCCAGAGGGCTGGTTGCCAACATGCCCCCTCATGGGAGGGGATGATAGGCAGGGCCAGGGGACAAGGCAGTGACCTCCAGAGCCCCTTCTTCACTCCACTTCTACGATCAAAACTACAGAGAGAAACCCATTGTGTTTGAAGAAGAAATGAAGAAAGAAGACAAGCACTAGCTTGCCTTTGTGATCCATCAAAGTTCTCCCATGAGGGTGACAGGGAAAAAAAAGGGTTCCTGTGGTCAGACATGTAACAAGGTAATTATTTTTACACCAATCCTTTCACATAGTTTTTCACAGATAGCAATTTTATAAGGCATAATTATCTATTTTCACCTGCTTCATAAATTCCCCCTTTCCATCTCGTCACCCCGTAAATAGAAATTATTTTAAACTAAAGACATGCATTTTGGTTTCACATAGCTATGCATTTCCTCATGGATTCCTCGTTGCCATCTCTCTCTGGCCAGCCCTGCCTGTCACACTTCTAGGACCATCAGACCATCCTGTGAAAAAGCATGTTTGACCCTGGGCAGTCACTGAGCCCCTGATCCCTGAGAACTGAGAGCCCATCTCTTGGCTGCCACTCCTGCCCAGCTTCTCAGCATCTCTCAGTCCTGGAGGACAGGGACCAGCAGCACCTGGAGTCTGTGATGCTCTATCTGCATCTTCCTCCTTCTCCCACAGCACATCTGCTCCCAGTGGCCATCACCTTCTCATCTGTTTCCATCGGGATCTCCAGGCCAAAGTGAACAGCGACTGTGATCTGAGCCACACATGGATTCTGCTGTGACACTTGGGGCAGGTGTCAAACTTGTACTCCCCCTGAGGACATCACTTTTATTTTCAGATCTCCTATCACACTGGAAGCCTCCATATCTGCTGCAATCTTCACACTTTCCAGGGATGTAACCAAAGCAAGTTCTAACACTGAGAATTTACTACAAACCAGGCACTGTGCCAAAGACTCCATGATACAATTTTGCTTAATCCTCATAACAACCAGAGAGGCATACATTAGTATGAGGTCGGGAGAGGAAAATAAAGAAAGTTAAGAGATTAATGGAAGAAAGTTAAGAGATTAGCTCAAGGTCACAGAGATGGTGAGAGACAGAGTCAAGGTCCGAACTTTTGTCTGTGACATGCCAAGCCCACCTTCCCAATGCTACAAGCAATTTGATGACTCGATCAGCTGTCACGGGACCCACTCAAGGCTGGGGTGGTTTGGGATGCCAGGACTCCCAGGGGGCCTCGGGGCCTCTGTGCAGTGGTCCAGCAGCAGGAGGAAGGTGGAAAGCTAAAGGTCAGAAAACCTGAAGTTCACAGTTGGCTCTTCAGCCCACACCTTCCCAACCACTCCCAGCTGGTGGGGCTGCACCTTCCCCTTGACCTCGCCTCCTGCTCGCTGCTGTAAGTGGCCTTTTGGTGACTCCTCCTCATGAAAGGTGGTCCCCACTGTGTGTTCCACATAGCCTGGCTTCTTTCAGAGGGTTTCATTCTTATTAGCAGGGAGGAGTGGGGTCACCTGTGACCTGCCTCTAACAATCCCCCCAGCTTCCACCCATCCCACCCATGGCTTAGGCTGTCCCTCTGTCTCTGTGGGCGGCCCCAACATGCATTTTAAGTCCTTTCATCAGCCTTCTGTGTCTTCCCTTCCCTCCCTCCAGAGTGTGCCAGGGGACAAGGCCTCCTCCTGAACATGAGCACATGGGGCTATGGCTGGACAAGGGGGACAGTTGGCCAGGTACTGCTGTGGCAGATCCAGAAAGCCAGGCCTGGCAGAGGGGCGAGGAGGATGATGGAAGAGGCGAGCTGGGTGTCCACAGACCAGGAGCAATAACATTTCACACTCAAACCCAGAGCTCCCTCCACCCACTTCCTCTAGCTTCACTTGGCACCCACACCAGCCCCTTTGACCCGGCCTCAGGGTGCACCCAAGTCCTTGCTGAATCCCCAAACCTTGTCAAGGTTTAAGCTAGACACATAGGGCTGCCAGGGGCTCTCAGAGGTCAAGGAGACGCCAGGATCTCCCAGAAGGTGAAAAAGAAAATGAAGAAACACCCACCCAGGGCTACAAAAGTTATCTGCATTCTAAATGTTTAGGTTAATTTAGAATAAATTAATGTTTTGAATGCTATTAAAAATACAATGAATATATATGTGCTCATTTCACAAGATTAGCATGATTCATTAAAAACATTAGTTTTTAGAGCACTATAGCTATTTTAGCTTTGTAAAGGAGCACATTTTAAATCATATGATTCGTCATCAAATTTTCAATATAGCCTGTGAATGCTTACTGATAGGGCCTCATTTAAAGTTGGTGGCAGAAGGCCACACCTGAGGCCCTTCCAGAATGAGGCATAGACTCTTGGATGCTTGCAATACTGTGTCCCCTTTTTCTGACACCCACAGGACCTAGACACTGTAGATCCTCACTGTCCTGTGCACTTCAGGACGGAGACCCTTTGCCTGGGTCCTCCTGGGCCATCATTGTCTCCTGCTCAGATGGACAGAGGGATGCACTTGCAAAGCAGACAAGCACACATGCCCTCCATCCGCAGCCTCTCTCAGCTGGCTGGACCCATGCTGACCGCTTGCTTGCTCCCCGTGCAGAACTAGTCAGGTCCCCAAACCACAGGGCAGGGCTCTGCCTGGCCTCAACAGCTCCAGATATGCTCCTTGTATCTGAAAAATTATTTACTGTGGTGATGTGTGATGCCTTTTTAAGAGAACAGATGGCACCTCCAATTAGAATGCTTTAAAAGGAAACCCTAATGAGATTATAAAAGCCAACAAATTGACTTTTTCATACAGTACTTCCCTGGCACACAATAAATCAAATATATAATGAGGCTCAATAAAATAATGGGTTTATTTACACTTGTTTTGCCTAGCATTGTGCTGCCGCCCAGCCCGGCCTCCAGGTCCTCTCACTAAGTGCTTGTCTCTGCAAGCAGGGCCCGGGAGCTGGACAGTACATCCCCGAGCCATTCTTGGCCTGACTGCCACAGACAAGTGTGGCTCTGATTTGGCAATTTCAGGTCTGACCCTAGCATTCTAGTTCTGGAGGTGAAAGAGCACAGGCTGTGTACGGAGTGTGGTGACACCCCAAGTGAGTCTAGCATTCACCCCCACTCTTTGTAAGATGGGGAGACTGTGGTGGGATGTAGTGGGTGGGAAGGTGTGCTTAACTCAGAGCTGGCTGGACAAAGACAGGAGAGAAAAGCCTCAGAGGTTTGATTTCAATGAGGTAAACTCCAGATACGGGTAGGCAGAGCAGGTGTAGAGTGAAGGCTCTGGGACATTCCATTTTATACCAGGAACAGTCCTGCTGGCTCAAGTGCATCAAGTGGGTGGTAGAGAGGTAGATGGGAGATATCAGGTGAAGGGTAGATGGAGAGGTGCTATACAGTAAGGAGCTCCACATCAGCATTCTGAGCCTCTGGCCACTGGCCTACCTTCTCTCTAGGTGACCTTATTCAGAGGCTGGATGGATTTACAGGGTGTGTCTGCTGAGGTGGAAAGCTGGGGACTCAGACTTTTATCTGCATGAGTTTATCTGCACAGGGAGCCTGGCCAGTGAGACAGACTGCATGAGCAGCAGTTGAAGGGAATGTTTTCAAGAGGGAAGATGTGAGATCCTGAGTGTATGCTTTGGCAATTGTGGAAACTGGTCCTTGGTCTGGATATCTAGAGAGCAGAGATTCAGCATTCTCTTTTTTTAACCAGCCAAACCTGTGCCATGTGGAAGTTTCTAGGCTAGGGGTCAAATCGGAGCTGTAGCTGAGGACTACATCACAGCCTTGGCAACACAGGATCCAAGCCACATCCGAGACCTTTGCTGCGTTTTGCTGCAACAGTGGATCCTGAACCCACTGAGCAAGGCCAGGGATTGAACCCACATCTTCATGGACACTTTGTTGGGTTTTTAACCCACTAAGCTACAACAGGAACCCCTTCTAAAAAGTACATGAAATATTACTTCTTAGGCTCACAGAGATCCACAGGGGAAAAATTAGTAGAGGGATACCACGACACAAAGACAGGGACTCTAGTCAGCAGAAATAGCATCATTTCTGTTCATACCAATCCACCAGAAAGGGAAGCCTCAGAAAAAATCAGTTTACAATATTTCCTCAGTTCAAATCTATAAGCATTGATTGACCTGAGGACCTTCATTTATAAGACACTTTCATTCTTCTTTATCCTGCAAAGTTTATACACACTGTGAGGCTAGAACTAAGAAATTCTTCTACCCAGAATTCAGTCATTTTTTTTCTGCCCAACAAATTGCAAGGGTGTATGAAATGTTCCCTCTGTACCCTTCTATGCTGGCAGTGGGAGGAAGGAGTTTGGTCAGAGGAGGTGGAGGGAAGCTCCTTGCTCGCAGGAATCCAGGTGATGGCATCCAACACAGAAGAAAGTTCTAGAATAATTAGAGGTTAACCTGGAGCACGGACTTCTGAATGCAAGAGGAATACTGGAAAGAAAAAGCATCCCTGTATCAGGGCTGCAGCACTTAGGAGAGGAGAGGCAAGTTCTCAAAAGTGCTGTGCAGGGAGAGTAGTCCTTCCTCCCCATTCCCCACCATGACTGTGGATTATGAGGGAGAAGAGTGAGAGGAAATTCTCCCCTCTCCTATCCCCATCCTTCTCCAAGGAGTGGAACTGCCCCCCCTCCACTTTTGATAGGATGACTGCCCTTCCCTCTACTGCAAAGGGTGGGAGAGTGATGGAGCTGATGCACTAGCCCCAGACCCTAGAATCTCTGCCCCAGAGATGCATGCTGTGGCCAGGACTCTGGTCATGTCATTTGGCAGAGGTATGGATGCAGCCTACAAGGCATTGGAAGGGACACAGATAGATGAGTATATGGACCTGGCATACAAGAACCTTCATATGGTACCAAAAAGGCAAGTACAGAATGATTTGACATTTTTTTCCTTTTTTTTGGGGGGGGGGGGCTGCACCTGCAGCATATAAAATTTCCCAGGCTAGGGGTAGAATCAGAGCTGTAGCTGCTGGCCTACCCCACAGCCACAGCAAGGTGGGGTCCAAGCCACATCTGAGACATACACCACAGCTCATGGCTACGCCAGATCCTTAACCCACTGAGCAAGGCCAGGGATTGAACCCACATCTTCATGGATCCTAGATGGGTTCGTTACCACTGAGCCATGACGGGAACTCCCTGATTTGACAACTTAAACGATGATGAGAATACTGAGAGGATCTTGATCAGAGAGATACAGGAAGCCCAGTAAAAAGAGGATATCCTCAGCTGTCAGAACCAGAGGGCCTTCTTGGAGGAGGTGATTGGAAGAGTTACAAAGAATTATTGCAACGTCCTGGTGCATCTTGATTCTGCACTCAAAAAACTCTCCAGTTGGCATTTTGAAGATGTTGTCTTGTTTGAGGGATGGGAGGGAAGGGCCTCCCATCTGGGAGGAGGGAGCAAAGAAAGAACATCATCTTGAGCCTGTACTGCTCAGAGAGAGTCCCTGCCTGCCAAGCACGGGAGCTGTCCGTTTCAGCACCATAGTCAGCATTTCTGCCTTGTACCACTGCAACCGGAGGATGGGGTCTTAAGTCTCCCCTGCCCCAGGCCTACCACTTGCACTGTCAGGAAATCAAACTCCCCAACCCAGAGCCCCTACAACAACTTACTAGTGCATGCCACGTCCGGGGGGTCAAAATCCGCTCGGTAATAGCCAGTCCGGCAGGTGCAGATGGGAGATGCCTCTGAAGGGGATCGGCTGTTGGAGGGGCAGTGGGAACAGCCCTCAGCTTCTTGGCTGGCCTTGAACATCCCTGCAGGGCAGGCTGGAACACAAAAAGATCATCTTAGAATTCATGAAGGAGGAGCATTCAGAGGTCCTTCCTTGGAACTGGCAAATGAAACATTCTACCCCTTAAAAAGGACGCTGAGATAAACCCTTGCACAAAGTGAGCGTTTCAGATTAAGAAAACCTGTACTTAACACTACCAAGTCTTCAAACATCCTTAATGAAATGTACCTTCCAGGTACCAATGGCCTCTCTTCCTTTAAAAATATGAATAATGATTCTTCCCTTTCAGGTACCTCAAGAGATTTAATTGAGAAAATGAATCTAATGTGTAGCTCAGTGTCTGAGGCATGAGTGCCCTATAAGTGGTTATTCCCTCCCTCTTACACCTGGTTAACAGCCAGGGCCTTACCCTGAGCCAGTCACTGAAGGAATTTCACCCAGTCCAGACGCAAAGAGGTTCTGGTTGACAATCAACTGGACCCATAGTTCTTAAATGCCATTTTGCAAAAAACACATGAAGGACACTGTGAACTATGTTAACACTTGTTATGAATGATAGTAAGGGGCTGAAATTCATGAGTTATTCTTCAAGAAGAAATTAAAATGATTTCAAGGTTACTGGCTTAACAACATCATTCTCCCTTAATTGCATTTTGAAATGCTTCAGTGGGGTGGGGGGCATTTGCAAGCAGTGCACTTGGTGCTATTTATCACACACATGACAATGGAGAAGGCTGGAAATACCTGGTACAGTCCTATGCCCACTAGAGCTGCCCTGAGAGATGAGGGATTTATTCTCATTTCTCCATGGGGTCAGCCTGAGAAGAGCTATGCCCCTTCTAGGCCATCCCTCAAGCTTTTACCTTGCCTTGTATACAGAGACCCTTGACTCCAGACATCTGGTCTCCATCTTGCTGATTCCTCTGAAAAAAAAATGTCCCTGCCTGCCCTGTTTCCCTGAGGCCCTTCCTCACTATCTCAGCTCCTGACTCTTCTGGTCCCTGAGAAACCTTCTCTGGCTCATTCTCCTTTGAAACCAGGTAAAACTTACTGCATGGTCAGCTCACTTGGCTTCCTTATATACTTCACTAATTCATTCAACAAACATTTGCTGTGATCCTGCTGAGCACCTGATCCAGAGAATTTTGAGAACACAGCCTACACTCGAGGAGCTCTTAATCCAACGTAGTCATACAATTGCAGTACGGTGTAGAGAAGTACCACTATAAAGGTTTCTACTTATACAAAGCTCATCTAGACACACTGTTCCCTCCTGGAATGTGCAGAACACTCTTTAATAGTAGCAGTAGCCACCATCTGTTAGGATTCTTGTTAAGTGCTTTACATGAGTGACTCTATGGGGTAGCTATTCTTAGCTCCACTTTGATAATGAGTAAATTGGGACACAGAGAGGTTAAAGAGTTGCATGGGATCACACAATGGGAGAAATAATAGCGACAATATGCATATAAACTATATGAAAAATACCCACATCTTTTCTACCAAGACAAGAAGGAAGAACGGTTTCCTCTACTGGGTAAGTTTTCTCACTCAGCAAAGGATCACTTGAAATGAAAGATAGGGTTTCAGTCACTCTGGAAGTGTCCTGGGGCAGTAGCTTGTCTTGAATAGGAGCCAGTTTTGGAAGTGGAATGTTCTGGAATGGCATACCTCAAGAGTGCTCCGTGGGGTCCCAGTCCTTCAGATTGTTCGCACCTGTTGCTTGTAAGGGTTCTGTGGTCAGAGGTTTTGGAAATGTGATTTAAAAAGTTAACCTCATTTTTTAAATTACAGAATTTTTCAGAACTTCCAAAAATGGGATTAGAATGCCGGGGTTGTTCACCAAGAAGACCTATTTTGTAGGGCATCCTGGGATTCAAGCAGCATGGAAAACACTGGGGTAAATGTTATCTAGATCCCACAATCAGCTTTCTAAAGATTTCTGTTGCAACCTATGTAAAAACGGGCCATTTGCCACACATTTCAACACGTTCAAAAGAAACTTCTCAGTAGGAAGAAAAATTTATTAAAGGCTCAACAAATAAAACACCAAAAGGAAAACCCTGAATGCCACACCCAAAGAAAGCGTCCTAGACTTTGGCTTGCCGATCAGTCTTTCCAAACCCACTCGGTAAAGTCTCTCCCTCCATTCCTTTCCTCCTCTCTCTCTTTCTTTCCATAGCTCTTCTTTATCGCCTGTGAGAAGCACCTGGCCCTTTTCTTTGTAAGTCACCCAGTCATGCCGGCTCTAGCCCGTTCTAGAGCTGGAGATCACAGAGAAGTCCTAAGCCTGTGTTGCCCAAACCCAGCAGCAGCTCTTTCCCTGGAAGGTGGGGGAAGGGAATGTGGTGATTCTCATACATTCACTGGAGCCCTGCCACGTGTAATTTTCTTAATGTACCAGCCCAAGAGAAACAAGGTTTTTTCACTTTCTTTCCAGCACTTAAAAGCCTCCTTGCTTTACATTTAATAAGTTAACAGCATAAACAACCCTCCTGATAGCCCCAAGTAGTAGAGAGATTTAGAAAGTGCCTCCTTCGGAGCTTTCTGATGGAGGAAGGCAGAACTGAGTATCTCTAGACTCTGACAGCCACAAAGGGAGGGGATGAAGGAGGGCAGGGCCAAGCTGCATTCAAAGACAGAGAAGCTCAGAGAAAGACTGGTCTGAAAGATCCTGGGAGGGGGTAGACTCCATCCTCCCCAGGGTGCTGAGCACTGAGCAGTGATCAAAGAGTCCTGGGTCTGACTCCTGGCTCAGCTGGTGCCTAGCTGGGTGTCCATGGACAAATTACTTTAAGCTTCAACTTACTCATGTGCCTAAAGAATCCATAAAAAAGAAATTCAACGCTTCTCAGGACAACTCCCAGAGGTCATAAAAATGTACTAAGTTCAAATATGAAAATATACCCAAGCTCAGTGAGTGTTAAATGATGTTAATTCCTCTCTACCGCCACTTACCCAGTCCCTTTTGAAAAATAAGCTTTTTTTGTGTGCAGAAACTTTTTGAATTCAGGGTTAGAATATAAGTCTAGAGTCCCAAAGTGGGTAAATACATTTTGGAACCAAATGGAAGAATGTTTTCCTGCACAGATTATTTCTGTTTTACATAATGGACGAATCATTATATCTGTAAAACATATCTTACCAATAATTACATAATGGATGAATGTCATTAATATTCAGATTTCATAAGTTAATATTTATTAAAATCTATGTCGAGGCATTCCTTAATTTATAAAGAAGCAATATTCCTAGGTTCATTTATTGAAGTCTCGGATTGTAAGCACACTTGGGCTATATTTTCTCATAGAACTAATGCTTTAAATAATGGTTTAAAGTGCCAGGCTAGGCCACAAAGCCTTTTTAACTCATCTTGTATCAGACACCACTAATAAGAAAGAGAAGTTAATAATATTGTTATTTTATTAGAAATTTAGCAGAGAAAAATAAATAAGAAAATTGTGCCACCCCCAGAGGAAAAGCAGCTTTAATTAGAGGTGATACATGGAGCTGCTGGGTAGGTTCTAACAAAGAATATTTAGACCAAGGGACGCAAAAGCAAGAGCCTCAGCCCAGAGAAGTCACCTGAGTATATAAAGCAGTTGGAAATAACAGTGGAGAATGGCAGGGGCTCTGGCAGCTTGGAGACCTCACACCTGCCTGAAGGCTTACAAAATAATAATTAAATACTGTGATCGCCTGAACAAGCACATAGCCATACTTTCAAGCAATTTAGAGGTGAATGACACAGTTATTTGCTTTAATATCATTAAAAAACTCAGAGACTATCTCTTGATTTAAAATCATGGTCTGCATTATCACTATAGTCATGACCCTCTCATTCAGCAAATGTTTGTAGAAGATCTAGGTGAGCTTTGGCACCTTGCTAGAAGAATGGAGCAAAGCACAAGGGGTACAGACTTTGGGAAGGAGGGAGGCAGACAATGGAATGCTGGCTGATTCCCATAAGGCATCATCTGTGTTATATGCATGTGTGCCCAGGGTTGGGGCGGGGTGGGGGAACCGGTCAGGTGGGACGTGCATCATTTGGAGGATCCTTCATTAGGAGACAAGGAGCAGAAGAAACATTTTCTGTGGCCACAGGAAGTGAGAGTCAGGGAAGGCAAAGACAAAGCTGGAAGGGAAGAGGTAGAAGAACAGGAGAGGTGGGAAGGGAAATTAGGGCAGAGTGCCCAGCCCCATCTCAGCTGGACGGTTCCATGACTATTCCCAGAGATGGGTGGGAAAGAAGGAGCTGTAGGCACTTTGCCATGTGCTCCCATTAGATCTTTGTCTGCGGGACACCTGTGACTTGGAGGGTTGCACATTTCTGACACCCAGATTTCTTTGTTTCCTTAAGAAAAGGGGGTTTACTTCCCTCCATTGCAGGGGATCACAGTTCAGACAGGTGATACGTGGAACTTTCAGGTGGCACCCCCCCCCCCGACACACACACACACACACACACATACCACTTTCCCTGCCTCTGACTTTGGCAGAGAGGTAGAGACAAGACACAGGTACCAGGTCCCTAAGTGTGTGTGTATTTTCCATTTCCTAAGCAAAACACGTAGCATTTCTCTCCCTCTTCAAGTGACAAGGGACTGGTACATGTGACCTCTAGCTGATACCCAGAAGGTCACCTTGAAACGCCCACCCAACTTCTCAGAGCCTCAGAGATGTAACAAATTACCTAGTGCTTACAATGCTCTCGAGAACCCCCACCCCTCCCATCCCAGCACGCAGCCTTCCAGTGACACTAAATCCATCACCTACAGTACTATTACTTTATAAAGAAACAGATTAAGTGTCTCATAAACAGTGCAGTGATTGAGATAATGGAAAGCGCCTCTCGTCCCCATCTGCAGCATCAGGTTATGAAGCATTTCCAAGCAGCCAGGAAGAGGAAATTAATAGAAGCAAGAGGGAATAACCACTTTTATGCAATTTCCTCAGGAGATAGTGGACCATCTAATCTTTATTGGAGCCCTTTAACCTGTCACTCAGCACTCACCAGAGCCTCTTTAGCTCTCACAATTTTTCTTGATATCCAAGGGAGATAAAATGGAAACCTCATAACATTATTTTATAATTTTTGTACGTGGAGGGTGTACATTACCTCTGCCCCTCCCCCTTCCACTGAGGGCACACAAAACAACATTTTTATGCAGCAGGAATGTGGGAAAGCTTAACTATTCCTGGTGCATGGTCCAGGGGGTCACAGCTTCCCTGCAGGAAGGAAATCTCTCCTTGCATTTTAAATGCACTGCTTCTCTCCACCACCGCCTTCTGTCCTTGCTTTTTCTTTTTAATAATCTGATTACTTCTCCTGATCTAATTTTTTTCCCCCAAATGAGTTTGCAAAGGTTCATGCCAATGAATATTCATTCCTTGCTTAAGAACCCGGTGCCGCTTTCTCAAGGCAGGTGCAGCTCAGCAGCTGGCTCGGGAGGTGTGCCTACCTCATGGGGTGACAGCCAGAGGGGTGAGGTGCGTGCTCTTGGCTGGGAAGAAAGAGGTTCACAGCCCTGAGCTCACTGCCTCTCAACCTCCCCTTCATCTCCACACAATGCTGCTCTGGACGACAGGCAGAGGAATTGAGGGCTCTGGGCAGCTGCTGAGATGCCAGGGATAGGCGTGGTGGGCGGGGCGGGGCAGGGTGGGAATAAGAGCTTCCTGCCTGGCTTTCCAACAGCTCTGCCCATAGGTCTGTGGCCTCTCACTGAGCCAGGTATTTACAGTCAGGCCCGTGGCCCAGTGTCTCCCTCAAATTCACATTATGGGGGCTGACACCAGGGGTTCTTGACTCGGGAACTCCAGGCTCGAGGCTCCTGGGAAAGAGGCATGCTGGGCTTCCCTCCCTATGCTCATCAGCATTCTCTGCTTTTCACAGAAACAGGTCTCCCTGAACAACCCCATGACATCCCAGTGGAACCCAGGGCCTTGTGAAACTTCCAGCTCACAGTCAGGGAAGTATGTTGAGAAAACTGACAGTGGAGAAGTAATTTCCAGGTTCGCATGCATGCGTCCATCCTGCTATTGCACTAGTTTGAAAGTTCTCTGAAGGCTGGTGCTAGGTCTGGCCACCTTAGCACTTTCCTCTGCCTGGTACCACACACGCCTTACGTGTAGACATATGCATTCCGTGGCTGGTTGAACTGAAAGTTCACAGAAGGCCTGCTTAGAGAGACCCAAAGATAAAAGCTGTGATTTAAAAAAATAACAACAATGATAATATGATGTTCATATTGCAGGGTAAGAGGTGACAAGCACTCTCACACAAAGTGTGGAGTCTTAAAGCTTTTCTGTATTAAGAACTTCAAAATGTCCAGAGCTTTGTTTCAACAATTCTACCTCTAAAGACTCATGCTAAAGAAAAAGCAAGGCCATGTGGAAAAAGATCTATGTTAACGGATGTTGACACCATTGTTATTTATAAGGCAGAGAAAGAAAGGAAGGAAGGAAAAAAGGAAAGAAGAAAAAAAAAGAACTTAAAAGTCAAATAATAGGGTATTCATTAAATTATTCATTAAATAAATTATGGAACATTCATATAATGTACTACTATACAGTCATTAAAATTATGTCATGTAACAACATTTTTTTGGAAAAAACTTTACAATAGATTTGAAACTATATAGAGTATGAACATCATTATACACATACATACATACACACACACATATGCACATATATACATATACACATTGTATATATATATATATGTGTGTGTGTGTGTGTGCATATGTGTGTGTGTGTATGTGTGTGTATATATGCACTGAAATAAACCATAAGTACCAAAATAAAAACCGAGCAGTGGTGGCATTACCGATGATGATTTTGTGCTTTTCTATAACTTCCCAATGTTTTGCATCGTGTATACAGGACTCCAGAAATCAAAGAAAATCTCAAGCACTACATTTTTAAATTTAGAGGAGGACATAAAAGCATGGATGCCACCTCCAACCCTGAGGTGCTGAGATGAGCAGGGCAGGTCAGAGTGGGCTGCTTACATCAGAGGTGGAGATGCCCTGCGCCAGAGGTCTTTGGAGGAAGGGAAGAGTAAAGGGGAGCTGGGGAGGCTACCTGGAGATGGGGGCACATGTACAGGCCTTGAAGGACAGACTGGTAAAAGTTGATGCAGAAAGGGGAGGGTGAGGCAAGGGGAAAAGAGTGCCCTAAACCTCAGAGAGGGAAAGCAGGACCCACGATGGCCTGGGGGACCTGTGGGGAGTTGTAGAGGCTTCCAGGAACACGCAGCATCCATGGGGCGACGGCAGGAGATGAGCCGGGGCATTAACGTCTATGATGACCTGCACACATGAGGCCAGGTGGGTCTCCAGTCCCTTCCTCCACGGGGCCTGGTGCTAGCTGTAATGGCTGTGCAGAGGGAACACTTAGCTGTGTCATACACTCATATCACTCTTGGTGACACTTGCTGAAATTGATGAATGCTGCAGGCACCATGACACAGATGAGACTAACTTCCAGTGCTATTAGGCTGCTCACGCTGCAGCAGCAGCAGGAAGCCCAGAAGACATCAATCAGCGTGAAAGTCGTTAAAGATGTGGGGTCAGGGTCAGGGGCATTTTGCTGTGGTGAAATGGGGAGATCACTGGTCAGGATGGAAGGATGACAGACAAAAGGGCGGTGTCCCAAGGGGGAGGGGCAGACACTTAGGTCCTTGTCACTGATTACAACTTATCCCTAGGCAACAGCCGGGCACAGCACAGCCTAGGCCAGATTCAGGGAGAGAGGCTGGGCTGGGCCTCGGAACCCCTCAGCAGGAAGTTCAAGGCTGCATCCTGCAAGTGTGGCCCAAGGTCATTGTGGTTGGAGAGCACAGAGCAGACCCAGGGATTTTCTAATGACCTAGGACAGTGATCCTCAAACTGTGGCCTCCAGACCAGCAGCAGCCACATCACCCTGTGAAACTGCAGAAATGCAAAGTCTCAGACCCACTCCAAACCCACTGAACCAGAAATTCTGGGTAAGGGCAGTGATCCGAGTGTTAACAAGCCCTCCAGGAGATTCTCATGCAGCTCTGATTTGAGAACTGCTGCTCTAGACCAGCTGGGAGAGTGGAAACATAATGGCCATGGCCTCGAGGTCTGTGAAATTTGCCACCTCATGATTGTGTGATCTTATGCTGAGTTACTTAACCCCCAACCTCGGCACCTTCTTCTAGAAAAAGGGGTGCTAGGGTAACTTCCTTCTCACAGTCTTGTGAAGATCAGTGTAATATATGCAGACTTTCTGGAAGTAGCATCTCCTCAATAATTAGCAACTGGATGTTTTCTGCAAGGAGCCAGGCTGCAGGTTTGCACCCATCATTCATTGTAAAGTATTTAAACTGGTCATTCAATATATACCTGGAAGTCACTGATGGATGTAACATTTGGGGGGGGGGGATCAGATTCTTATTTCTGAAAGATCATACTGGCTGCTGGGAAGAGAATAAATTGGAGGAGAGGAGAGGGTTGGGGGTGATGCAGAGCCCAGAAAGAGGGATAAACATCAGGAGGGGATAGGAGCAGAGTCAAGAGTCCTTTAGAAGAGGATGATCTGGCCGTTGATTGGGGATCACTCATTCACTCCACAGGATGTGGGGAACCCCTTAGGGGTGCCAGGCTCTGGGCAGGTGACCGGTTGTCTGGCTTGTACTGATGCCAGAAAGCCCACCCCCCATACTTCATCCACGAGGGCCGGGCATTTTCCTCTTCCTTGAGTTCTCTTCTAAACCCTATACCCTGGCAGTGGGTTCACTGTCCCTATATCTTTGAGGGCATTGAGAGTGACATTAGAAAAGGGAGGAACGGGGGAGATACGGTGGGAGCTCCTCCTGGAATTGGCTGGGTCTGCTCTCCAAGTCTGTCTCCTAACAGGGCTGGAGGAGCCCACATACCCAGAAGGATCCTTCAGACTCCAGGAATCCTTTAAGACTTTAGAATGGGGTGGGGAGGGGCCTCTAGTCAGGGATCCAGCCTCCATCTACTCGATGTCACTGGACCCAGAAGGAGCAGTGCTACCTGAGCGCCTTCCCAACAGGCCACCTGGACCACCAGCGGTTTCTGGGAGCCCCATTAAGCCGCTTCCTAAGCTTTAGCCCAACAGAGCCCTTTCCCTTTTCTGTGCATGTCTCATTCATCCAACAAGCATTTGGGAAGTGCTCTGAGTTAGATATAAGACAGTCATTTTCTTTATATTGGGAAGGAAGAGGGCTATTGCTGAGGAGTGAGGGCCAACATGCAGGGAATCAGAAGGGGAGGGGGTGCCTAGAAGAGCCTGCAAACCAGAGTAGCAAGTGACCAGTGGGGATAAAGTTTGTATATGTGGGGCTCCAGGGCCAGAGCAAGGCCTTTTGAAGAGCCCATGTCACGGCCAGGTGGTGAAGGAGGTGGGTGAGCCCATGCTGGGTCGGGAGTGGGGGAAGGTCTGTCCTCAAGAGAAGTACCCCGCCAGCAGCAGGACAGGCTTCCCATTTCCCTCTTCACCAGAGAGATGCTTCTCAGGGATCCTGGGACTCAACAAAGAGGAAGTGAGAGGCAGATCACTTTGGCTGCTCCAAAGGGCCCCAAGGTCCTCTATCCTGATCTAGCCCATTGGGCCAGCAGGGCTGCCAGGCATAGGCTTCTACTGCTCTGCCAGGGGAAGGGGAGGGCAGGGAATCCCCAGCTGTCCCCTCCCCAGGCCCCAACTCCACCCACGTCAGAGCCTGGCTGCCAGTGTTCTAAAAACACCATCAATCTGGTAGCTCTGGGCAGCAGGCAAGGGGGACATATGCTCGCAGTCAGCCTGCTTCCCATATTTTCGAACTGAAGTGTTTACCCTTTGAGGAAAAAAAAAAAAAAAAAACAAACTTTATTTTTAAGTACTCCACTGATAAAGACCTTGATGGATTCCCTTAAAAAAGAATTTATAACCAAGTCTTTGAGATAAACGAAGGTGACTTCTTGCTGTGTTTCTCAAGGCTGAACAATGATGAGAAGCCACCCAGGGCTCCTGGCCCTTTCCCATGGCCGGGGCAGGGGCTGGCCACCTGAAGGCACACAGATAGCCAGGTCTGGCAAGTCTCCACGCCCAGAAAAAGCACTCATGTCCTCTGCTTTCTCTGCTTTTCACAGAGCCAATGTGAAAAAACCAAAAACAACCATGTTCAGATGCATGACACAAATCTCATTTCCTCTCCAAAACCTGACAAGGCAAATAGTATTCTTATCTTAGGCCAGGTTGTTACTGTTTCCCCTTTTCCAAGCTTCCTCACTCCAGGGCTTTTTCGAGTCCACAAATCATTTGTAGTCAGAGTGGAAAAAGACTCTAGAAATACCCTAGAACAGGGTTAGCCAGTACAGCAATGCTCACCACCTCCCACGCCACCCATGGCAGACATAGCAAATCAATCACAACACTCACTGCCACTCAGCCCAGACCAGCGCTCAGAATCCTTAACACAACGCCCCAGGAAGCTGCTACCCACAGATCAAAGTTGGCACCTCCCAGATCTTTGATGGGGAAACTAAGGCCCAGAGAAGGCAACGCATAACTGGGCCAGAGGGGCATGGTCTGCGGGGGAACCAGAACAAGCCATAGAGTCCACTACGCCTGCCTCATCAGGACGAGACAGCTGCAGCCCTGGGGTGGGGGTGGGGCAGTGCTCACCCCCATCCCTGCCCCTGCCTGTTTCAACTCCTCCTTTTCATCTTTGAGGTCAGCCCCACAGCACAGCCTCCTCTCCAGCTGGGATGCTAGGGCACCTAATTATTCTCTCTGTGTGCATCCGGGGAAGAGCTGCATTATGTTTAAGTAAGTGTAGCTAAGAGGTGCCGCATCTCAAGAGAAGGTCAAGTGCTGCATATGTATAATATAAGATTAAGATTTTCCTCTTCTCTGGTGTACTTGATAAAATAATTTTGCTGTGACCTTTATAGAAACCCAGGAGTGGAAATGGGCCCAGTAGAATTTCCAGCTTCTCCCCAGGTCACAAAGTCATAAACACCAGAAATCTATCACACTGCTACACATCACTCAAGTGGGACAAGTGAGCTAAATAAATGATTTTCATTTTTCCATAATGACAGAGCAAAAGCACCGAGGCTGAAATTCTCAAGCTGGATTACCAGGCCTGTCTTGATGGAAGGACAGGAATCCACCCCCCCGCCCCCCGAGGCTTCCCTGGCCTGGCCTGGTGGCACCAAGAGTATGTCCTAGGTCTCCTGTAGAATGTCCAAGAACTGGACCTGTCCAAGGTCCCAGAGCAGGTCAGTCAGGCCTGACTGGCTCTGTCACACTCTAGCCAAGAGGGTGCGCTGGGCCCAGTCTCAGCTCTTAAATTGCAGTGACAATGGGTGTACCACATGGCAAGTCCACGAGTCACCTCTGAAAAAGGGAAGTGGCTGTGAGTAATAATTAACATTGTAATAATAAGGTTATTTCGGTCCCAGAAGATTCTCCAAGCAGGAGCGAACATGACATTTATCCAAAAGGCTGAAGGCAGAGAGATTTGGCAGAATAGGTGTTGACCCCTGACCTTTGCTCAGGAACCTCACCAAATCTTCTCAGTTACAGGAGCCAAGCTCTATCATCTTTTTGAGGCTCAGTTTCCTCATCTGTAAAAATGGAAGAGCACTGGTCCCTATTTCATACAGTTGTTTTGGTCATTGAATGAGACCATGAATATAAAATGTTTGGTATAGTACCTAGCATGTAATAACTACTCAGTTAAAAGTCACTATTAATATTTTTTTTCAGGGCCGCGCCTGTGGCATATGGAGGTTTCCACACTAGAGGTCGAATGGGAGCTGTGGCTGCCAGCCTACAAGTTCAGGATCCAAGCCATGTCTGCAACCTACACCACAGTGGATCCTCAACCCACTCGTTCAGTGTCTTCATGCATGCTAATCAGATTCATTTCCACAGAGCCATGAGAGGAACTCCCGAAAAGTCACTATTAATATAATTCTAGTATAAAATTATAATGTGTCATCACCTTGCTAATATTTTATATTTTTTCAAGGCAACATTTGTCCCATCACAGGGAACATTCCCATCAAGGGTTAATAATGCATGGGCCTTGGCTTGAATTGCTATAATAAAAAGAAGCATATGTGGCATCTGGGCAGTGACTGTCAAGATAGAAAGCTAGCTCTTCTTCCCTCATTCTTCATTCTTGCTGGCTGGAGAGTAGACATGATGGTTGAAACTCATGCAGCCATCTGGGGCTAAGAGGTACTACTAAGGACATCAGAGCAACACGTTTGAATACACCTGGGTCTCTAATACCAGGCCATGGAGTACCCTACCAGCCTGGATCTATTCTACATGATGGGAAACAAATCTCTGTATCTGAAAAACCAAATTACCTTACCTGTTTTCTTTCTCATAGACAAATGTAATCCAAACATACCATTTCCTTCAATGAAACTTTGGAAGAATAAGAATCATTCCCATTTTACTGGCAATGACATTGAGGCTCAGAGAAGTAAAACAACTTGCCTGATATTTCACAGCTAGTCTGTGGTGGGGCAGAATTCAAACCAGGGATGCCTGGCTTCAAAGTTGATGCCCTTCCCAATTATCCACCAAGGTAACTTATTCATGGGGGTGGCAGCATTCTGTATCTGCAAGCATGAGCTCAGAGGCTTGAAAATGACATGTTCAAGTGCCCATGAGTTCAGATGAGATGCTTGGGAAAGGGACAAGATGTATTGCTTTTCTGCTCACTGAAGGCATCTTGCCCTACTTTCCCTGCCTCTAGATGGAGGTGGAAAAACCCAGCTAAGGTCTACGTCAGTCTATGTCGAATGCTGGCTCTGAGCCCTCTGAGTCCCTGCCTGCCTGGATTCCTGATCAGATGCAAAAAAGGTGACGTAGGCATGTGGTTTGTTGGGCATTGTGCAGACACCGACACTGAAAGGCAAATTCACCCTCCCCGTGGCATCGGGTGGGCAGAGGGAAATGAAGGGAGCGTTAATGAAGGGACTAGCTGATTTTCCAGAGGATGAGCGGGCAGCTCAGCAGCAGGTTAGGGGGAAGGGCGTGGTGAGCATTCACTGGCACTACCTACTCCTACCTCTAGTGGGCGCCAACTTCCTAGAACATAAGTGGTTTGCTATGGACAGGACATATAAGGCACCTAGAATTATTATTTACTACAACCCAGTTCAAAGACACCAAAGGAGACTTTCACCCTTATGCCCACTCCTGGATAACTTCAGGATGGACTAGAAGTACAGAAGCAGCCAGCCTGCTGTCCACCAGCATCAGGGGCACAGAACAGTGAGTGCCAAGGAAACTGCATGCATTGAAGGCTGGATTTCACCATCATCAGGCTAATAATCATTATAATCCTATGAAACTTCATTACTGAATTCCCCCTTTACCATTTCAAGACGTAACACTCATTTGTTAATAACCAAGATAAAGGGCCATAAAACAATATTGCTCCCATGTAACACGTCTTTCTCCTTGCTCTCAATAAGATTCTCGAATGTCATCAGAGGAATGTAAGCGCTTCACCAAGATGTGTCAATTATTTCAAGATGACAGATATTCGATTCCCAAATTCATCAGTGGGGGCTGAAAATGTATTGGTTCATCAAGCAAAGCACATTTCTGGAAGTGCTCTCACCATTTGGGAATCAGATAATCATTGCAATACCAACACCTTGACTTTCTAATGGAGTTTTTTCAAGGAGCTAAAGGGCTTCAACACATTCCCCACCAACCCACTCTCAAATTCATCTTCTTTGTAGGCTTCTGAAATAGTGAAAGCCCTGGTTTTATTCCTCCCAGTTTGCAGAAGAAAGAAACTCCAATTCTCAACTCAGAAGCTGAGTGACTTACATAAACAGGGCATATTGGAGGCAAAGGAAAGACAGGAGGCAGTTCTTTCACTTTGGGGCTCCAATCACTTGACTACACAGTTTGAGAAACATCACTCCTCAGATCCAGGCCCTGACCTGGCTGCTGAAGATACAGAGCAGAGTAAGCTAGAGTCCCCATTCTCAAGGAACGGTAGCCTAATGAAAGAACAAAATGCTAAGAGTGGTTATAAAATAGCATGATTAATGGGAAAAGAGAAGCATATATAGAAGTGGGGAGACAAGAGGCAATCCCCTCTCTATGTTAGCTGGAAGAGACAGGAGGGCTTTGGAGAAGATGAAAGCCAATCTGGGTTTTGATGCATGAATAGGAGTTTACTAGGTTGATAAAATTAAGGAAGGCATTCAGGCAAAGGCAATGGCATGTGCAAAGGTATGATGGTGGGGAAAGAGTCAAGGATGTTTAGTAGCTTGCTAGTGTCCTTGTTGCAGGCCCATCACCAACCTAATGAATGAGAAGACTTTGTCTTCATGGGGAGAGAGATCAGTTGTTCCAGATAGGCTGGGATTTGTCTTGGGCAGGGAGAGAAGGTTGCCCTGAGTCTTGAAATAAGTAAGAATAATAGCTATGTTTCGGGACACCCCACCCTCATCCTCCAATACTTAGTCTCTCTTGATAAATGCCTGCCTGTTCCTCACTGCCTTCTTGTCCCACCTCCTTCCAACCTAACAGAGCTAATCAAAGAACCTCTTGGACCTGGCTGACTCTGGCTAGTGGGGTATGGGTGTCTCAGCCCTGAACGGGGCTGCCCAGACTTGCTAATCCTGAGACAAGCACCTTTCTAATGCCCAGAACCCACCCTGTCTGCATTCTCAGGGCCTTCTCTTGTCCAGAACAGAAAAACAAAAGGGCAAAAGGGCCCTTCTGAGGAAGGAGAATTAGTAGGTGCAGTGGACTGAATGTCCCCACGCCCTTCCCTGTCAAATTCATATGTTGAAGCCCTAACTCCCCGATGCAATGAGAACTTGGAGGTTGGGCCTTTGGGAGGTAATGGGGATTGAACTAGGTCATGAGAGTGAGGCCCCCTTCATGTCTCTGTCTCTCTCTGTCTCTGTCTCTCTGCCAGCAACAAAGACAGGGCAAGTGAGGACTTAGCGGGAAAAAGGCCCACAAGCCAGAAAGCAGGTGCTCACCAGATGCTGAATCTGCCGGCACCTTGATCTTGGACTTCCCAGCCTCCAGAACTGGGAGTAACACATGTCTGTGGTTTAAGGTCCTGGATCTGTGGCATGGTGTTATAGCAGTCCCTGCTCAGACAGCAGCAAGTGCCTCCCTTCTCTCCCAGGCCCTGGCCTTTCCTCCAGGCGCAGGCTGATTCCTGTCTCCTATGGAGGCCTCCTCTCTGCTCCAAATCAGTCTCCCCTCCCATCCTTCCCAGGCAGGGCCCAGTGTGGATTTATGATTTAATTTGTGTGTATGGCACTAAGGAATGATTTCTGGGCTGGTCACTTAAGAAATGATTAAAGACTGTCATTTCGAACCCACAGCACTCCCTGGGGGAGGGGAAGTGGCATGAGTCAGAAGGAGGTGTCAGTAAAGTGCTGAGATGGACTTGTGACAGGGGAGGCCAGTGGCCCCAGGGAGAAGGAGGCAGGAGGGCGGGGGCCCGGATGCCTCGTTTCTGTTTCTGCAGTTTCTGCATTTCTGCTGTTGTGGGGGTGGGGGGGAGGATGTGCTGGGAAGCCCTGGACCATGCGCATAGGACCAGGTGAGCTCAGTCCCCCATCAGATACTCCTGATGCGATCTTGGTCCAAACCAGCAGATGCCATCCGAGGCAGGTGCAGCCCAAGCTCCCCTCCTCCTCAGCATCTTTACAACCTTGGAGCAATAAACCTGGGCCTAAAGGTGCCTGAGCGTGAAAGAAGAAAACAACTCATGAAGGTCTCCAACCTCCAGAAGCTTTCTGTGCACTGACACAGACCGGAAACCCGCATGCAGGAACTCTAAATCACCCTGAAGTTTCTTCCTAGCGAATGGCCAAACGTCACACTGTACCAATTTATGAGGTGGGGCTGTAAAGTTCTGAGAGCAGGTAATAAGCTTGGGAAGACGCATTCCACTTCCCTCGAGGAATTCCTCAAAGTCAGGGCTGTTCGCAGCACCTCCTCGGGTTCATCAACCCGACTGGCCACCTGAAAACACAACTGAGCCCTGGCCCCACTGCTCATGGCTGCACATTCAACACGGGGCCCAGGATGCCACAGGAGGAGGGAAAGGGCCAGCAAAATTCACCAAGTGTTGACCCTGAACCCCGAGGTTCCAGAACCTGTTCCTAAACTCTTGCTGCCTGTGAGATCGTGGGCAAAACTCACTGTTGCTTCTCTGGGCCTCAGTGGCCTCATCTGTGAAATGGGGACATAGGGGATAAAAACAGCTCCTCATCTTTGCTGTTGATTGGCGAGGCTTGATTTCATGTGAATTACAGCTTCCCACAGCTGCTAACCTGAGCCTTTGGAACATTCGTCATGGTAAATGCCTTTGATTTTCGTAAGCTCCTTGTATTCTGAATAGCAAAAAACAGCTCGGAGGGCACATTCTCATTCATGTTTTACAGCATCTCTCAGCAGAAAGTGACAGGGACAAAGAGGTCTCTGGGGAGGAAAGGGAGGAATCTCAGGCCAGCTCTGTAGCTGATGAGTGAGTCTCCTCTCCGGACTGCACTGACCACTTTGGTGAATGCAATGGTTAAAATGGATTCAGTGACCCACCGATTATTAAGCCGGGGGTCCCACATGATATGAAAGCAAGCAAGCAGCAGCCTCAGCCACAAGGAATTCATGCAAACCCTGATCTGGAGGACTTCTCCCATTTCTATGCAGCGAATCCAACCCCAAGCACGGTTGCTCCCGGCTGTACCCGTGGGTCAGCTAGGGGCAACCAGAAATTAAAGGCCGTGCTCACCCAGCATGTCTAAGGCGAGGTGGAGACTCAGCTCATCTGGATTCAGGCCTCCTCGAGAGATTTTCCCATTAGTCTGCAGGGCTTCTCCATCAATAATAATACCAACCGTAATGAAGATAAATATTTTGCAATGAACTGTCGCTTTTTCACATGGGAAAAAGCTATTCAAATTAAAGGCATTTTGCACTCTCCCTTTCCCTCTCTCTCCTTTACTTTTATTTCCATTTTCTTGGCATATCTCTGAGCCCAAAAAACAAACAAACAAACAAAAACAAAAAACAAAAACAAAAACAGAGAGAGAGAGAGAGAGAAGAAGAAAGAAAATCTATTCCTGAAAAGGGAGAGAGAGGACCATCCAGCACAGATTTTACTCATCACCTAGACTTGCTATTTCACAGTTCTGCTGCCACAAATACGACCCTATGTGGGTGTTCATTGAATTGCCATCATCACCTGCTCCTCAGAGGTGAGGGGGGCCCCAGGATGGGACTGGGGACCCTGGAGACCAGGGATGCAAGGACTGCTCCGGGCTTCCTAGGAAGCAAGGGAAGGAGCCAGGAGGACAGACGTGATGGACACACTTGGCCTTTATCATCATTATTATTTTTCAATGCACAGTCTTTAATTAAACTGACCCATGTAGCGCTAACGTGCCTGCTACATACAATTATAAGCTCCAATTAAAGAAATAGGAGAACAGCATGGGGAAGCCTCATCACCAGCTATGCCCTTCCCCAAGCTCCGGAGAAGATGCTCCTTGTGATGAAAATGAACCCCACTCCCATCCCGCACTCACTCTCAGCCCTCGTCCTACCAGGATCAGAACCTTGGTTTCTTCCTCTCTTCTGTATTTGCAACCCCTGTCTCTGGGACCCATCCTGTGGATTGCCCACAAGCAGATGTCCCATCATCTGGTACCTCCCTAACCCCCCTTCCCTTTGCCCACATCACTTGTCACCACATCCTGTCATCTCTACATTCCCAGCTATTGTCAAATCTCCCAATTTCTGTCGCTACCGTGGTTCAGGCCCTTGTCTTGTCATGAGCTCCCTGATTCTCCCAGGCTGCTGCTTGCCTCCCCTGTACACCTGCCAGAGAAAGCTTCCAGTACCAGGCATCCGAATTGATGCCACTTTCCAGTCTAAAACCTCTGAGGGCGCCTCTGACTTGGCAATAATGTCCTGTGCCTGGTGGTGGCTTTTCCACAGCCCCCCAAGATCAGTGGCCCTGCTTACTCTTCTAGGGATGGGGGCTGCTGGAGGAGCCCCCATCCCTGTGTCAGAGCTGCTCAGGGCCTCCTCCTCCTGGAAGCACCATATCCTCTGCCCTTGTTTAGACTTCTGTGTGCCCATCCCAGGTGTGATGGTTCACCTGCCCTCCTCTTTCACCGATCTGCTCCCAATACTCTGTGTATCTTGGCCTGTTTCCACCTAAACAGCACTCAAATACTCATGCTGAATGGACAAAAACGTGGGTATAGGCAAGACAAACTTTGAAGAACTCAGACTATTTTTTTTACTTTTTCCTGCTGCATGACTTTCTACCTTCCAAGGCATTGCTAACACAAACCCCACTTTCTGCAGGTTATTCTCACCCATCCCTGCACCTCCAGCTTAGCTCACATGCCACCCTATCCATGCCAGGGCCCCTCATTTCCTAGCTGACATGAACATCTCCTCCCACAAGGCCTCCTTAGCATCATCTATGCATGCGCGTCCTGTCTGTCTTGTGTTATAGTGCAGGATGTGGAGTCAGGGGCTCCAGGGATCCCAGGGAGGGATCCAAGCCCCATCTCCTACCAGCTGTGTGACCACAGCCAAGTCACTACCTCTCTAAGGCCCGGGCTCCCCATTTGTAAATTAAAAAGAATAATAGTTCCTACCTGCTAGAATAATAATAGTATATAATGATAGTGCATAACAATAATGGTACCTACCTGTACTGTTGGCCAGTAAATGTGATGATCCATGTAGAATGGTTTGTGTTCTAAGCAATCAAAAGAGTTAGCTCATCACCATCTTCCTCCTCACTGCCACCACCATCACAACCATCATTTGGTCTCTCTCACTAAACAGTGCATTTCCGAGGGCATAGGCTATATGCAGGTCACCTTTCTGTATCCAAGGACCTGCACAGCCCAGATGGCAGCTTCAGATACTAGCTGAATAAGACTGTCCTTCTATCCCTATTGGCTCTTAGGCTCTCCTGTCTATTCATGGTGATCCTGCAGCCCTCCTCCCATGGAAATCCCTGGCTTTCTCCAAGCTCTTCTCTTGGCCCTGAGCCAGTCTTAGGGGTCCTCGGGGGGTGGTGTACGTTTTCCTGTAACTCTGAGTCCTGCCTCGGCTACAGTAGCCCATGCTGGGGAGAGCTTGCATTTAGCAGGCAGCACCTCCCAGACTGGGCCTCCTGCTCAGATCTCCCCAGTCCTGCTGCTGCTCCATCTGCCTGGAGGGGAGGCCCTCAGGCCTCACCTCTCCTCCCCTTCCCTCCCCCAGAAGCTGTGCAGCTCTGAGCTCTCTGCCCACAGCAAATTGTAGGTGCCTTCTGAGCCCCTGGCCCCCATCTCCCTGATGTTGGCCCTGCCTTTTCCCTTTTTTCTTTTATTGGCTGGGTCAGCTGGCATGTGGAAGTTGCTGGGCCAGGGATCAAACCCCTGCTACAGTAGTGACCTGAGCCACCGCAATGACAACACTGGATCCGTAACCTGTTGTTCCATGAGGGAACGTGTGACCACTGCCTTTTAACTCTTAAAGGGGTCAGATCGTCAGATCCCCACCTTGATGGATGGTCTGATGGACAATCAGTCCCCACTCCACCTCCAACCTTCCCTGCTCCCCTCAGGCTCACAGGGGCTGGAAGCAGGGGAACTACTTCCCAGAATGCTGTCCTGTGGGGTCCAGATTAGAGCCCACCAATGAGAGGCCCTCCTACCAGATATGGGAGTTGGGTGGGAGGAAGCAGCTAGGATGCAGCTCTTGGGCAGCGATGGGGAGCAGCCTATGGGTTTTGACAGAGGTGAAGTTTTCTGGTAACCTCCAGGTGTTTTCCATGCACTTGCCTCTGCACTAGGGGCAGCTGTGACGTTTGCCAACGTCATCTTCCAGGTACCGACTTCCTAGATGTTAGTGGCCAACCCAAGAGCACTCAATGGGCTGCCCGACTTCTGTCTCCCATCTCTTTCAAGGGTATTGTAAGCACCTATATTCCTATATCAAATCTGATTCTACTTGAAATACCTGGGGTACTTCTATATCAACTCCCTTCTCTTGCCCATACACAGCTTTCTTCTAAAATAGGTTGAAATCACTCTTCCCAAAGCCCTCCTTTTATGCCACACACTCTGAGAACTTGTGAGGAGCATGTTCAAAGGTACTAAGAATACGCAATTCCTCAAAGGCTTCATGTGCTTTTCTGATGATGGTGGAGGGAGTGGGGTGGATCTCTGGGCACTCCCCTCTCTCCTCTACTCCTCCTTATTCTTCCCCTCACTTTTCTCATGGGGGAGAGGATGGAGATTTGGAGTAGAAGATGCCCGACTGAAGTGGAAGAGGTTGGATGTAAGGCAAAGTCACCACCAAATACACAGTCGTTATGTACCAGGCACTATCCTAGATACTGTACAGAAACCATCTGATTGTGTCATTTAATCCTCAGAACACTATAGCAACTGTGAACAATAATAACAGCCAGTGGCCATAGTGGGCAAGGACTCAATCTGGGTATCGCACTCAGGACTCAGCTGCCTTGTCATGTTCAGTTGTCCCCCCAGCCCATGAAGTAGGGGCTATCATTCCCCCTTTTAATAGATGTGGAAACCAAGCTGCAGTGAGGTTACATAGCTCCAGCCAGGAGCTGTAAATGACAGAATCAAAATTCAACCCAGGTCTGTGCTTCTGCTGCACCTGATCCAAGCTGAGGGAAGGTGAGGTTTGCAGCTTCAGACCATGACCTACCACTGGTTTTCACTGGCCCTAAAATTCTTAAGTGGCCAAGTTGTCCTGCTGGCACCCACCTCCCTGAGTTCTCACACTTGCTGCCCCCTCCCCTTCCCCAGACTGTCTAAACATGGCTTAACCTCTGAAGGCTCTGCCTCTGCCCCAGTCCAAGTGGCCCCAGGGCTAATTTGATTGAAGCAATTTACATTTTCTTGCAAAGAAAGTTTGAGTTTTCCCAGAAACGATTTCCTTTAGAATCCAATTAACCCTGTAAGTACAAGCGCAGGAGTTTGGGGCAAGTGGTTTTGGCTCATCTTGCCCCCTGCCCTCTATGCTTTCTTCCTTGGCCCCAGATCCCCCCTTCTGAAGTCTGGCTGAGGGCTACTCTACTGTGAAGCCCTCCTCTGAGCCCAAGATCTCATCCCATTCACGACCCCACACCAGGACCAGGATTCAAAGTTAACACCTCATCTGTCATGAGCTTCCTCTCTCTCACCCCTCCCTTCCCCACCCTTGCAAGTAACTCCCCACCCTTCAAGGACAGTGCAAAGCAGTAGCCAGGGCTGCCTCAGTGATCAACTTCCACCAGCTCCCTAAAGCCACCCCCAATAAAGAGGATCTCTGTTAAAACAGTGTGCATGCCTCACAGATACAGAAGTCAGGGGGCATCTCTCAACCTATTTTGTGCCCTGGACCACCTTTGGACATATGTAGGTGAGCGGGGGGTGGCCATTTCTACTCAGATGCTCCTGTTGTCCCCCAAGCTTGAAGAAGATAGCTGGGGTGATGGTTGACAGGAGAGAGAGGCAAGCAAAGATGCAGTGAAAGTGACTTGTGTCGGATGCCACTGCAGAGCCTCTGAGAGAGGGTACACAGCGATGGCAATTAGCGTACACACAGCCACACATGCACAAATTGCAGAACCATTATTTTGTAATTTCCATAACGAGGCCTTTGGAATAACAATCAAACTGAAAGGAAAGAGAAGATGAACAGCCCTGAGGGAGCTCAAGACTGCTCTGCCAAGGGCCTCCCCACCCAGCTCTCCACCACCACTATCTAAACAAATGGCTGGTCTCCAGGAGGAGGGAAGCTGATTGAGGCCTTCTCTTTCATGGGGTTTGTGGGCAGAGTCTTTCAGAGGCCTTGCTCTAATGGGGTCATGGAATATGTGGCAGCAGCAGCAGGCAGAAGTCTCACATGGCACCAATTAATTAGAGGCTTGGCTGCCCTTTGGAGAGACACATGGGACTTTGGGTGGAAGTTTGGGTCCCCGTCGGATAGGGGAGCATGAATTTCACTTGATGGAGGCATGGGTCCCAATTGGTTGGAGGATTGGTTCCCGACTGGATGGAAGCACAGGTCCCAACCAGATGGGGAGGCCTGGGTCCCATATGGATGGAAGCATGAGCCCATAAGCATGTTATCGTCATTCTGCAGGGGAAGAGCTCAATCATCAACTCATTGCAGCCTTCTAGGCCATCACTGCCCAAGCACAAGAGAGACATCAATTTTCTTTTTTCTTTTCTTTCTTTTTTTTTTTTCCTTTTTGTCTTTCTTTTTTTTTTTTTGCTCTTTTTAGGGCTGTATTTGCAGCATATGGAAGTTCCCACGCTAGGGGCTGAATCAGAGCTGCAGCTGCCAGTCTATACCACAGCCACAGCCATGCTAGATCAGAGCTGCATCTGCGGCCTACACCACAGCTCAAAGCAACACTGGATCCTTAACTGACTGAGCAAGGCCAGGGGTAATACCTGCATCCTCATGAATGCTAGTTGAGTTAGTGAACTGCTGAGCCACAACGGAAGTCCCAACTTTCTAAGATGTCATAAAGGGTAGCCCTTTAGTGGTTGGATGGTTGGTTTTTAAGCTTATGCCTATGGCTCCCCAACTGGCAAAGTCACCCCAGAAAGCCTTAGCTGTCCTAGAGCATCCTACCTCCAGTTCCAGGTTATGGCCCCAAGATGGGCCTCCTGGACTGTCCAGCCTCTCCTGTGTGCACTCATCCATCCAATGGTCTTTATGTCTGCCCATATCCCACACGCTGCTCCTTCAGCTCCCTCAGTCCAGTTCGATCCTTCTACTACATCTTTCCCTTCTTTCGGTTTGGGATCATTTCACAAGTCTACACCCAGCCATCTCTTGCCCCATTGAGGTACAATGGAAAGCAAGCATGCCCATCAGAGGAAATTCCTCCCAGGATGATGGAGAAGGAGGGAGAGATGGCTGATACCAGAACTGGGAGGAGGAAGGGCTGTGAAGGTTGAGGAGATGCAGAGAGCAGGAAGGCACCCATACTCCCTGCTGGAGGAAGGGATGGAACTTTTGAGAGAAGGGGTGGTAAGCTGAGTGACTCAGGGTTGGGCTGCAGAGTTGCCAAGGGCTGCCTCTCCTGCAGGGGGCAGTAGAAGGTTCTCAGGACTCAGCTCAGTGGGCTGGACCAGGTGGGGTCTGCACCTTCCCTGGGGGCTGCACCCACTCTCCCCTTCTCTACCCTCATGAGGTGGTCCTTTTTGCAAAGTACATTCTGGACATTCTGGAGTCTACCGCTCTCCTTTCTTCCTTTTTTTTTTTTTTTTTCAAACAGCTCATAAAGCTGTTTGAAGTATAATTAACAAACCATAAAATTCACTGTAAGTGGACAGTTCAGTAATTTTTAGTGAACATCTAAAATTGTGCAACAATCACCCCAATCTAATTTTAGAACTCTTTGGTCACCCCCGAAAGTTCCCTCATGCCCATATGCAGTTAATAACTGCTCCCACCCCACCCCCCCAACTTTGGGCAACAATAGATCTAATTTCTATCTACAGATTGCTTTTTCTAGCTATATCATGAATTCAATCTATATTTTCCTTGCATCTGGCTTATTTCACTCAGCATAATGTTTTTGAAGTTTATCCATACTGTAGCATATATGAATATTTCATTCCTATATATTCATGAATAATGTTCCATCGTATGGATCTATCACAATTTGTCTATCTATTCACCAGTTAATAGGCATCTGCATAATTTCCACTTTTTGGTGATTCATAAAATAATGCTTCTATGAACATGTATACCCAAGTCATTGTTTCCATGTTTCCATTCTCTTGGATAGAAATTAGGAATGGAATTTTTGGGTCATATGGTAAATTTATGTTTAACTTAAGGAATGGCCAAACTATTTTCCAAAGAGGCTGTGTAATTTACAACCCCACCAGTTAAGTGCAAGGGGTCCATTCTGTAAATTTAAAATTTCAAATTACAGACATGCTAGTGGGTATGAAGTGGTAGCTTACTGAGGTTTTGATTTGAATTTCCCTTCTGACTGATGATGTTGAGCATCTTTTCACGTACATAATAGTCATTTTTATATATTCTTTTCTGAACTGCCTATTCAAATCTTTTGCTCATTTTTAATTGAGTTTTTGACTTATTGAGTTTTAAGAGTTCTATATATTCTGAATATGAGTCCTTTAAGAGATATACAATACACAGATATTTTCTTCCAACCTGTGCATGATTGGTAATTATCTTTGTGGTATCTTTTGAAGAGCAAAAGTTTTAATCATGATGAAATCCAATTGATTGATTTTTCTCTCTTATAAATTGTACTTTTAGAATAAGATCAAAGAAATCTTTTAAGGTCACAAAATATTTTCCTAGAAGTCTTATAGTTCTGGTTTTTCCATTTAGGTCTATGATCCATTTTGAGTTGCTATTTGTGTATGGTGTGAGGTAAGGGTCTAAGTTCATTTTTCTTGAGTATGCATATAACTATCCCACCACTGTACCTTCTTTCTACGTGGACATCAGGAGCCTACCTCTTGGGATGCTGTTCAACCACCAATGTGACTGTCCATCCGTCATTACCAGATGCCTCAAATAGGAGGAAAGTAACACTGGCTATAAGGTGCCAAGGAGAAAGCCCCAGGACTCCTCAACAGGCAAGCCCCTTACAGGGTGAAGAGGATACCTCTCCCCTCCTAGTGACCTATCCACTGTTTACACTCAGGCTGATGACAATGATGGAGAAGAACTGTGAAGATGATGGGGGTGGAAGCAGGACAGCAGCCTTCCTACCATAGAGGGTAGCAAGAGTGCACTGGATATTGGCACTCACCATCTGCCTCTATAGGGACAAAATCATGAGCTGCTGCAACTCCTGACGTTCAACACCCCCTGAAAGAGTTCAGGGTGGAAATCAGGAGTGAGGCAATCTGTGCTCGGGGTAAACTAACAGGACAGACCTTCAAATACTTGGATATTTTCAGGAGAATTTATGAGTCCAATTCTTGCATCTCCTCATATCTAAAAAACACTAAAATCCTTCATGGTGATATCTGCTCCACATGACTAGCAATAAACTTCATGAGACTAGCAGCAACTTTCTGCAAAATGTGTGCTTGGTTGCATGTACCTCCCCTTTCACCAAAACCACAGATACACTAACATGCGCCCCACCTCTTGGAGTGATTTCTCAGAGCTATCTGAAATGCTAACTCCCAGGCTATAGTCCTCATTTTGCCTCAAATAAAACTAAACTCACAACTCTCAAGTTGTGCATTTTATTTTTTAGTCAGCAGAAGCTGTCACACCCCCTAATTAGCCAAATCCTTGCCCTTGGCTAATAAAAAGCCCCTAGCTATTGGCAGCTAGTGTTGGGAAGCAGGAGAGAGTCTGTTGTCTCTACATACCTCCTCAGGTCCATATGGGCATCAGATAAACTGATCTTCTCTCTGGGGGCCAGCGACACATGCTGCTGACCGAGATGGGAAAATATGGGCCCTGCGATTGGAGGACAAGGACACAGACAACATCAGAAAGCTCACGGAATGCAGGCTATTGGGGCCCATACAAATGACTCCTGCAGCAGACTAAAGGAGAATGACAGTGGACCCTCTGGCACTCCAGATGTCTGAATTCCAGATGAGTAGAGCCACCGGGGCAACTGGCAAGGCTGCCTCCTCTGGGAGGGCTGAGGGCCAGGGGACAGGGGAGATGGACTGAGGGTATGTATGTAGTGGCTCTGACAGCAAGTGCATCATCGATGAGGGGATGGCTCAGGCATCAAATCACCATGCTCCAGGAACCACACTTTGAAAACAGCTTTCTTCATCCAGCACCTAGCCTTCCTTCCTCCAGAGACTCCCAAACATTCCCAGAAATCTCTGCTAACCTGCTAGGCACCCTGTGCTCCCCCCCTCCACCGCCCCCCCCCCCCCCAATCTAGAAAGCTTTTAAAGAAAACAACACATAGAGTGGCACCTGTATTCCAGCCATGGCTCCTTTTGAGCTGCCAGCTGAAATACACGTGATGGGCTCTCCCTCTTTATCTGTGGGTCCCACAAGACTCTGCTGCTGCTTCACTCGCCCCCTCTGATGCTGACATGCACTGAGGAAGACAGAGAGCCCTCAAAATGTAAGGGCTGGAAAGAGCCTTGGTAATGACTTGGTGCTCCCTCTACATGGTCAGATTCAGAAACTGAGACTCAGAGGGGAGAAGATTGGCCCAAGCCCCCAGCACAGGAGCCTGGACCAGGTCTGATTAGGGTCACGGCCCCTGGGCCAGCATCTTCCCAGGTGGGAAACACATCAGTGGGTTTTGATAATGAAGTGATTCAAGATCTAACTGAAAGCATTTTGTTCAGTAGTAGATGGATAAGCACATTTCTAAAGGCAGAGACTGAGTAGTATGTATTTAGTTAAACCCTAAAGGACTAAGTAAATCATTAAGGAACAGAGTTACCCCTAAAGGAAAATCATCCAGTGGTTTTGCATATAAAATCTGGGACTAGAAAGTCTGGAAAGAAAGAACTGAAAGCCTATAGAAAGCTCTAAATTTGCATTTGCTCAATTCATTAATTCAACAAATATCTGTTGATTGAAATGCATTATGCATGGTTAAATCTATGAGCTCATGATAATATTTAAAATGAAAATTCTCATCAGTCAACTTTGGAGGATATAGGGACCAGCTCATTATTTTGAAAACTGACAAAGAGAAAGAATTTTATCTGCCTTTCCTATACAAACTACACCTCAGGGTAACCAAATCATAATGAGAGTAAGTTTCTCCTTATAAAGGTATTTCAGCTAATACATGCAGGAAGAAAGACAGAATAATATTCACATTTTGTCAAGTCTAATGAAATACTGGATCTGAGCAATGATAAACCCCACCTCGAACATCACGGGGAGACAGCCAGACTCAATGTGCCTCCTGACGGAAGAATATGAGACTGAAATATCCTTTCCAAAAAAAGCAAACCTCAACCTTATCAAGCCTCAAGTACAGTTTACAGAAAACGCAGGGGCCAGAGCAATGTGTCAAACAACTTTAGGGAACGCAATCACAAACCTAGATCATGGGACACTGTACAGGACAAGCTACTTGGTGTCTTCAACAAATAGATTTCAAGAACAAGAGAGTTGGAGGGATTAAAATACACTAAAAGACATTATAAACAACTGCAATTTAAAGACCTTCTTTAGAGCTTAATTCAAACAACAATAGGAGTTCCTATTATGGCTCAGCAGGTTAAAAACCCACCTACTGTCAATGAGGATGCCAGTTCAATCCCTAGTCTGCTCAGTGGGTTAAGGTTCTGGCATTGCCACCAGCTGTGGCGTAGGTCACAACAGATGTGGCTCAGATCCCTCATTGTTGTGATTATGGCTGTGGTGTAGGTCGGCAGCTGCAGCTCTGATTTGATCCCTAGCCTGGGAACTTCCATACCCTGTAGGTGTGGCCCTGAAAAAGAAAACAACAACAAAAACTTGTTTTTTTTAAAAAGAGGAAGACATTCAGGGAACTTTCAAAACTTTCTAAATACGATATTAAGGAGTTGTAAATTTCGTGAGCTATGATATTGGTATTGTGGTTATTTTTGCTAAAGGACCCCTATCTTTTAGAGATACACACTGAAATATTTATAGATAAACTTGGATTTTTGCTTCAACATAGAGGGACAAATGAAAACAGATTGGCTCTGGGCTGATACTTGTTGAAGCTTGAGTGATGGGTAGAAGTGGGTTCATTATCCCATTCTTTCTACTTTTGTGCATGTTTAAAACTTTCTGTTACAAACATTCAAAACACATTCTCTACTAGGTGACAGTGCGGAGGATGCAACAGTGAACCAGTGAGAAAATAAAACTGTTCTCATGGGATTCAAGGGGCTTCCATTCTAGTGAGGGCAGAAGGGAAGGAAGAGACAGACAATAAATAAACACATGCATAAGACAATTTCATACAACAAGAAATGCCTTGAAGACAACAGGGAAAATTAAGGTTGAAGAGATGGAGCATGCAGGGTGCTTTAGACAGAACCAGGCACACAAAAGATCAGGGGACTTAGCTTTCTAAGCAAAAGGAGTGGAAAGTGCCAAAGGCCCTAGAACGGCTGAAGGCTGTTTGGGAGGCAGGAAGGCTTGCGTGGCTGCAGCACAGGGGGCCTGGATGGAGCAGAAGAGGACACATCAGAGAGTAGCGTGGGGTCAAGTCCCAGAGGGCTGGTAAGGAATTTGGTTTTATGACAAAAGACAATGATGGTTTTATGGGAGTTCCCTGGGGGCCTGGCAGTTAAGGATCTTGGCATTGTCACTGCTGTGGCGTGGACTCAGTCCCTGGCCCAGGATTTCCTCATGCCTCGGATGTGGCCCAAAAAAGATAATGATGGTCTTATTAAGGAAAAAACATCAATGATGGACCGGGCCGGGCTCTGCCGCAGAGACAGAGCAAAGCGAAGACTGCAGCACTTTCTCGAGGTAGAGCTGATAGACCCTACGGGCAGACTGGAAGCAGGACTGGGGAAGATGCTGAGGAGAGAAATCAAGAATGATCTACCTAACTTATTTGATTCCACCGCTGGATCTGAGGCGATGCCATCTATTGAGATGTTGAAAAGTAGGGAGCAATTGGTGTGAAGGAAAAAAGCAAAAGTTCTGTGTGGGCGGCATTGAGTTTGAAATGCCTCTTAGCCATCCAGGGGGAGATGTCAAGCCAGCAGGTGAATATATGATTCTCAAACAGCACAGGTCTGGCTGGAGATGTAAATTTGGGGGTCATTAGCATATAGATGGTATTTAGAGCTATGAGGCTTTTCACTGATTACCAAAATAAAGCACTAAGGGGAGCCCCCACTCGCTGCTTACTGAAGACATCTCTGGAACCCAGATGAAATGGTGTTAGAACAGAAAGAGGTGTCAAAGGGCTTTAAATTGTCAACCCCAGGGCCCAGCTTATAAGGCTCCACACGTTCCAGTCCAGCACGTTATCTCTTCACATCCCCACAGCTCCCCTTCATAAACTCTTTGAAGAAGCCACACAAACCCTTCCTCTGTCTCAGCACATGCACCTCCTACCTCCTTTAAGGACTCTTTTTTTTTTTTTTTAAATTGCAGCACTCACAGCATATGGAAACTCCCCCAGGCGGGCCAGGACTGAATCCGAGCAGTCAGCTGCAACCTACAGCACAGCTGCAGCAACTCAAGATCCTTTAACCCACTGCACCGGGGATTGAACTGCCTCTGCATCAACCCGAGCCTCTGCAGTTGGATTCTTAACCCACTGAACCATGCAGGAACTCCCTTTAAGGACTCTTTTAAAAAACAATTTCATTCTTAAAGGCCTTCTGTCCCTTCAGACCTGGCGGGAATGATCTTTCTTTCTCTGAATTGCCGTTAGGCTGCACCTGCCTTTCTCTGAGATGCTTCCGCTCTCAGCCCTGTACTGTGGTTAGGTGGGCAGCCTGCCTCAGCCAGACTGTGATGTCCACAGGAGCAGAGATTGTGTCGGCCTTACCTCTGTATCCCAGCACACAGGGGATAGATGTTTGGAACACGCATCTCCTTAGTGGTGCTTCCTATGAAGGACTGTCTATTGTTGAAGGTTTAAAACCTTGTGCCAGGGCAACAGAGAAAGGGGGGATGGGAGCAAAATCTCCCTGGCCTTTGAGGAGGATCCTATGTAAGGAAGTAGCCCGGCTCACTCCCTAAATGCCCCCAGCTGTGTGGGAGGAAAGGCAACATGGACCAGGCAGACCACCCTCTGACCCTACTGGCCATACTTACGCTGTGGTACAATGCACACGTGGCCATGGGCAGCATTTTTGACTCTGTGCAGAATCAGAGCTGATGGTCTGATGTCTCTGTCCATCTACCTGTCTCAGGTAGAGAATCCCTCTCCCAAGCCCCAGACGTGCCTCTCACCTGTCATCTATACCATGATTCTCAATGCATACTTTAGGTGTACAAAACAATGCAAACATTCGTCTCAAACTGCCAAACTAGGGAGGTAAATAGAACGTAAAAGGGATCTAACATAAAATCATTACTGAATAAATAAGAATTCAGTTAACCACTGTATTGGGTATAGTTTTGCCTTCATTACTACCTCTACCTTCCCCATCGCGAATCCCTCACAAGAGTGAGCAAGTGACCTGGGCTGATGAAAAGAGGAAGGTCACCTGGAACCATGGCCTCACCAGTCCCTTCCTTACCTCCTAGGGCCCAGGGACTCTTTCTCAAACTCTAGGGCTCAGCCTCCCAGTGGCCTGGCCAGTTCTCCTGCCAGTAATGCTGGTGGCTGAGCCCAGAGATGCCTGGATTTCCACCTTGGACATGATAAAAGGTCAAAACCCCATTGATCTGGAACAGATCAGATGAATTATGGGGTTCCTTGGCTGCCCAGGTCCAACAGAGGAATGCAGGCAGCCCTGAATGTCAGACCAGCCAGGAGTGAAGATCTGAATGCTTTATCTGCTGCCCAGATAAAGCTGGCCATAACCAGGCCAGCTTGAGCACTGTTTTGGGCACCCCAGAGGATAAAGCATCCTCTGGGAGGCAAAATATTAAGTGCCAGGTAGGACAGAGTGACATCTGAACCACATAGCATCACACACAGATAGAAGTCCAGCTCCATGACTGTCATTTAATTTTTATTATGTGAAACTGGCAGAATTCATTTTTCAAAAGCTCTTTCATAGTTAAACTAATTTGGGAAATCCTGCACAGCACATCTCCCTCCTACAGATTCAGGCTAGATGTTCCCAGAAAGACTCTGGAAAGTGCCATAGTAAAGAGACCTATTTGTGTTCAATCTAGTGTTTCTCAGTCATTCAACCACACAGCCATCATCTCTCATATTTCTACGGTATGCACTTGAGGAGATGTTATTCAATATCTCCATGATCAAACCATTCTAACTTTCTGAAAATATCACGTCAATGGGATTCAAGCAATCCTCAGAATCTTTAATACAAGGTCACCAATGTCATGTTTTGAGCAAAAACTGGAGGCTCAGAGTGGTTCACTGAGTGGCCTGGGATCACACAGCTGGTTAGAGTAGAACTACAAAGGGGACCCAGAGCTCCAAAACCAGGCCAGTGCTTGAGCTCCAGGAGGACAGACATGAGAAAGCACAGCAGGCCTGAGCCCACTGAACTTGAGTCAGCCTCAGTCTCACCTGGCCAGGCCTTACCCAGCTCTGAGGCCCCCTCACTAGCACATCTGTGTCCATCTGGCCTTCCTCATCAGAAGAGTCAATGCACGTCCCTGCCCCAGGACAGCCCTATTGGCCTCTCATGCTGCTGGAGGTCCTACTCTGAATGGTCTTCCCTGGGCTTCTAGGTTCTTCTCCATTCACCATAAAAGGCAGGACGCCTGACATATGAGTAGGAGAGATCCCTTAGAAAACCCTGTTCAGGAGTTCCTGTTGTGGTGCAGCAGAAATGAATCTGACTAGGATCCATGAGGATGCAGGTTCAATCCCTGGCCTCACTCAATGCACTAAGGATCCAGTGTTGCTGTGAGCTGTAGTGCAGGTCGCAGATATGGCTTGGATCCAGCATTGCTATGGCTGTGGCATTGGTCGGCAGCTGTAGCTCCAATTCAACCCGTAGCCTGAGAAAGTCCAGAAAAGAAAAGAAAAGAAAACCCTTGCTCAGGACTTGTAAAACTAGTGACTCACAAGAAGGCAAGAAGGCTCAGATTTGCCACCCCGGAACATAAGAAGGTTATTTATTTATTTTTTCAATTGAATTGATTGTCTTAAAAGAGTGTGCTATGAAAATTAACTCAAATGAAAGATCTAAATGAGCTGAAATGATAAAATTCTTATAAGAAAATATAGATGTAAATCTTTAAGATTCTGGATTTAGGTAATGGTTTCTTAACTGTGACACCAAATACACAAACAGCAAAGAGAAATAATAAGTAAATTGGATTTCATCAAAATTAAGCTTTTGTATTTTAAAGGATACTATTTAAAAAGTGAAAAAAGAAAACAGAGAATGGGAGAAAATATTTGCAAATTATATATCTGAGAAGGAACTAGTGTTCAGAATCTATAAATACTCTTACAATTCAACCATAAAGAGAAAAATAACCCAATTTTAAAATAGGCAGATGAATTTGAATAGACATGTCTCTGAACATGTACCAATAGCCCCAATAAACACATGAAAGATGCTCATTAAGATCAGTTAGTAGGGAAATGTATCTTAAAACTACAGTGAGGTACCCCTTCATATCCACTAGGATGGCTACAATCAAAAAAGATGGGCAGTAACAAGCGTAGGTGAGGATGTAGAGAAACTGGAATCTTCATACATCGTTGGTGGGAATGTCAAATGGTGCAGCTATTTTGTAGAACAGTTCCGCAGCTGTTTCAAAAACTAAACAGAGAGTTAGCCCATGACCTAGAATTTTCAATCCCAAACCCAAGAGAACTGCAAGATCTATGTCCATGCAAAAACTTGTGCACGAATGCTTGTTGTTATTCATAACAGCTAAAAAATAGAAACAACCCAATATTCATCAATCGATGAACAGATAAAACATGGGATAGCCATACAATGAAATATTATTGTCATAAAAAAAGAATGAAGTAGTGATACAGGCTATACCTGGAGAACCTTGAGAACATCATGCTGAGTGAAATAAGCCAGTTACAAAAGACCACCCATCACATGATCCTATTTACATGGAATGTCCTGAATAGGCAAGTCCACAGAGACAGAAAGTAAATTAGTGGTGGTCAGGGGCTGGGAGGAGGAGAGAATAACTGCTAATGGGTATGAACTTATTTAGGGAGTGGTGAAAATGTTATGGAATAAGACAGTGGTGATGGTTGCACAACTTTGATAATACACTAAAAATCATATTAAAGGGTGCATTTTATGGTACACGAACTACCTCAATATTAAGAGAGAGAGAGAAGAGTTCTCATTGTGGCTCAGCAGGTTAAGAACCTGACATAGTCTCTGCAAGGATGTGGGTTTGATCCCTGGCCTCGCTCAGTGGGCTCAGGATCTGGCATTGCCACAAGCTGCGGCATAGGTCGCAGATTCGGCTGGATACGTTGTTGCTGTGGCTGTGGGAGAGGCCGGCAGCTACAGCTCCGATTCCTGGGACTTCTGTATGCCACAGGTGTAACCCTAAAAAGAGAAAGAGAGAGAGAAGAGACGTGTACAGGTAGGCCCATCCTTCCCCATGGCCTTGTCCCTGGCTCTGCCGGCATAGGCACAAACTGGTTCTCATCTTATGCAGGAGACTACTGAAGCCCAAAGGACACAGGGACTGGCTGGCCCAAGATCACATGTCAGCAGTGGCAGGGCTGGAACCAGAGCCCCACATCTCAGAGCCTCTCAAGTCCTATTCAACTTCCCTAAGCATTTGAAGCCTTGGAATGCTATTTGCCATAAAATATATAGTCTGGGGTTTTTTTATATCTATATCATGATTTTTCTTTTTTTCTATTATAGTTTGTTTACAGTGTTCTATCAATTTTCTACTGTACAGCAAGGTGACCCCGTTACACATACATGTGTAGATTCTTTCTTCTCACATTATCCTGCTTATAGTCTGTTGTTTTTAATGTCTGCATGATCATCACCCTCATCCATGCTTGTTAGGAAGCAAATGTCCATCACACCTAAAACAGGTACAACCCTTCCCACCCACATGACAGAAGCTGCCAGTGAGATGGGGAGGCTTGGCAACTTTTGCTCCCCAAACCCCCACGAGTGCTTCACCTCCTTCTCTCCCACCACCCTCCTCCTTTCCTCCCCTTTCCACCCCCTCCTCTCTCTTCTCTGCTCCCCTTTCGAGTTGTTTCAAGCAGGCAGGTGTTCGCTCCTCAAGTAGTGGCCAATTCGGAGACCTCCCTGGAATGGGGTGAGCTGGCAGGAATCAGCCCTATAAGGGAAGAGTGACCCGGGTCATCATCTCCAGATAACGTGGGACTTCAGACACTCTCAGGTGACACCTGAATTCCAAATGTCAGCTTAGCTGTGATGCAGTAAATGACCGCGTGTACTCCAAGAGGCCGCCTTCTGTAATAAACGTTTTCCTCCTTCAGAAGTAAACCTTGTAGAGAAGCGGAGCATCAGTCCCATAGTTTGATCTCAGAATGGAATTTAGACAGAAGAATCCACTGCCCTACGGACCAACCTGATTCACCACACATAGAAGGTGCATGAAAAATATTTGCTGATACGATTTGCTTGATAATATCCATAAGGACCGGTGCAGGAACTTAAGTGAGGAGCCTCACTTAAGAACAAATTGCTCCTCCCAAACTGCATTCTGGGAGGTGTCATCAGGTATGCTGAGAGAAGCTTCCTGCACTCAAATTAGTTGAGAAAGTTCATACTGCATCCCCCCCTGTGAGAGACTAAAGAAGCTCAGGAATGTGAAAGCTCTCAGGAGCCTGCAGAGAAGAACCCTCCCATGTGCTCTGCATGGTTCTGACTGGAGGACCCTGTTGCATAGAGCCCCATGTCAGCAGAAGGAACGGGATGTAGGCAGGAGATGCCATGGCTGAGCCAAGGGCACTGCAGGGCAGCCAGTGCAGAAGGGGCAACTTCCAGTGCTGGGGATGGGCGAGCAGTGGTAGCAGAGAAGGTATTTTTGGTCACTAGGCTGATGCATGAGGACAGGATGAGAAGGTTGGTGGGAGGACCTTCAGGGCTGTAGACTGACAGCTGCCCCCAGGAACTTCACGCAGGCAGAGGCCCAGAGATGCTGCACAGACTATGTTTATTCATCAGCAGGAGAGCTGTACCCAGGAGATCTGGGACGGCAGTGAAGGAAGGCTAGCAAAGATGCCCCCTGTTGTGGCTGGGCCCTCCTCTCCAGGGTGTAGAGTAGCCACGGGCAGCAGGGGAGGGGGTGGGGGTGGGGGGAGAGCGGGGCAGAACCCACTACCTGGCCAGGTGGGCCGCCCTACAATTCCCTCTCACAGCATGCTCCAGCAGCAGCGGGGGTGGATGTCACTGCTGCCACCAGGGCATTTCTTCATTTCATTCACCTTTTGCCATGTTCATCAAGTGAGATTAAGAGCAGAGGAATGAGGGAGACAGCCAGGCAAACAGAATACACCAGCCCAAACCCAGAAGCTCGGGGCTCCAATGCTCAGCATGGAGTGGCTTTTTGGTGGCTTCATTCCTCTCCCCCCAGCATCCCCATCTGGGCTCATCCACCATCTCCCTGACTCCCATGCCCCTGACTTGGGCGTGACCCCCCCATATACAAGCCCCGTCTCACCCCAGAGAACACGATCAGCTTTGGAGGGGCTGCCTCCTGGGCAGAATCCCAATGTTTCGCTATCTGATTGCTCTCTACAGCTGATCAAATGTGATTTTCCAGCTAAGAGAGAAAAATAAACTCATTCAAAGAAGGGAGATAAAAGTGAAGCATCCTAAAAGACAAAGCCTGCGCACAATATCTGAGCAGGTGGGGCTCAGCCCCACAGCCAAGGTTGTATGGGGTTTTCCAGAAAGGCAGCCAAGGACATGATTTAGGCATCCCAACTGACACGTGTGTACTGACATATACAGTATCTGTGTATGTACAGACATATGCATACGTACGCATGGTGCACGTATGTCAAGGAATCTGATTTGGAGTTTGGAAAATGTGGTCAACACACTCAGAAAACCTGCTAGGAAGAGAGTGACTCAAGCCCTTGGTGGGAGAGAAGCAGTGGATAGCACCTCTGAAGAGCTGGGCAAAGGAGCCAGCCAGGCTCAGACTGCCCAATCCCGTGGATAGAAGGCAGAATGGGGAGAACAGGGATTGGGGCTGACAAGCATCTATGATGAGATGACAGAGCAGAGAATGTGGTCCTCAGTGGGTCCAGGAGGGTGGTTTGAGGAATGTGTGGTTCTGGGGGTTGGAAGATTTGGGGTCTTGAGGACTTGCTGACCCCATTGGTAAGCCATTCCAAAGCCTCTCCAAAGGGGAAGAGAAGAGTAGAGCAGGAAGAGAGAGGGACAGGAGGAAGAAGATGGGAGAGACAATCGAACTGTCCCAGGGGCAGGGTGGGAACGAGCTGGCTGGCCTCAGCGCGTGATGCTGAGGGCTCAGAGGCTACCCCCATGGTTCCTGCTCTCCACCCTTCTGTCGGCCCCCAAGCCCCTCCAGCTTGTGACCTCTTGCTCTTTGGCCCCCTCTCCTATAAGCCTTCCTCATCCAGGGACTCTTGCTGAGAAGGACCGTCTCCCAAGATATCCTGGCTGCACGTGGCCCCTGGCACCCATCTGTGTGGTCAGGACACGTCTGAGCCTGCACTGGCTCCTTGCCCAACCCCTGCCTTACCTGCTCCTGGGATCAGAGGCGGCAGGAGGGATGTGGCAATGATGTGTGCGGAGTCTAATGACTTCCCCAAGCTACCCAGTAACTGCCCCCTTGGGGAGTGGGTGTCACTGAGCTAGTCCAGAGCGGACTTCCAATCTCACCACTCTGCAGAGTGGATGTCCTTTTCTTTGCCCATATGAGAGAGGCTGGTCCCTGGGGGGCTAGTACTTGGGTAAGAATCTTCTTGCAGCCCAGCCGCGGTGCTTGGGGCTCACAACCTCTCTTTCTGCCCAGGTTCCTCTGGTCCCCTGCTTGCCAGCAGCCCTGCTCCCAGGGCCCAGCCTCCACCACACACATAGCCCGCTCCTCACCCACAGCCCCCCTGCCAGCCTGCAAGGGCTCTGAGAAACTTCAAGCATCTCTGTGTGGCAAATGCATTTGGAAGCATGAAATCTGTTGGAAATCTAATGAGACCAGAGGAGAATAGAAAGATAGACGGGAACTTCTTCCTCCGAGTTCTTCCTCCCAGATGGCAGGAGATGCTGCCATCTCCTGTCTGCCTGGAGGTTGCCCTGCCTTTGTTCAGAAGTGCCTCAGGGCACCATCAGCACACCTGACTTAGTCTCCTTGCCAGCTCCAGCCCTTCTGAGGAGATCTGCTGCCTCAGGAGGTAGAACACAGAGCCTCAAATACAGGGCGCACTCTGGGAAAAGCCGAGCAAGGCTGCTGTGTGTGAAGTGTCTGCGGAGCCTCTGTAGCTGGGGGGTGAGCAGGGCAGCCCTCCTGTGTTTCATGGTAGGTGCCTGCCCTGTGCAGGCTTTGGAGGCAAGGGGTCCAGCCCAATGCTCCACAGTGATGCGCAGGCTTCCTGGTACCATGGTCACCTGACCTGGGCTTGGAAGTGACACCACTCTTTCTCCAGGGAGTGAGCACCTGATGAGGTGGTTGTTAGCTCTGGGACAGAGGACACAAGGAAGAGCTGTGGGCTGGGCCAGGGGCCGTGTGAGAGACAGCCTGGGTGGAAGGGCCCTGGGAAGATGTTGTGTGGTTCCTGCTTCCCTGTCTTCCAGGCGCACTGATGGAGAAGCAGGCAGCCCTTCTGTAGACCTGTGCTGAGGAGGCGTCACCATAGAGATGACAAGCACCGGCCAAGTCACCGACCGCATGACCTCGTCCACGTGGACAAGTCCCAGTCACCTCATCTCTTTGTACTTTAGTGTTCTCATCTTTAAAAAGTGCCAATTGAGGTAGCAATTCCGTGAGGCTGCTTCAGAAGCAACCAGGCAGCGCTTAGCACAGGGGCTGGCCCGTGGGAATGTATGGGGGAGGTGAGCCAGTACTATGGTGGAGTCTTCCCTAAATATATGCCCCAAAAGACAGACAGAGAGCTAGGTGCAATATGTTCTTTGAAGTGTTATGCATCATCATTTTATGAAAAGCAGATACAAAACAAATGTCCGACATTACTGAAATTGTTTTCCATATGATATTATACCCAAAGGTAGACAGCCAAATGGACAGCCATTAAAAAGAAGGTTCATGATTTTTTTTTTGTCAAATATTTGGACTAGACTGTTAGGTACAAAATGATCATAAACCAGATAATGAGGCTACAAATTAAACATACCAAAATATTAACAGAATCGTGGGTACTATTTTGCCTACTTTTTAGTATGCTTAACTTCTCAAATTTTGACAGTAGGCATCTGTTAATTACAGAGTCATTGCTCAGTCTCTATGGGAGATCAGTTCCAGGAACCCCACAGATATAAGAATCTGTGGCTTCTCAAGTCCCTTATATAAAATGATGTAGTATTTGCATAACCAATGCACATCCTCCCGTATATTTTAAATCACCTTTAGATTATGTATAACTCCTAGTACAATGTGAATGCTATGTAAATAGTTGTAAATACAATGTAAATGTTATGTAAATAGTTGCCTATGAGTGGCAAATTCAAGTTTTGCTTTTTGAAACTTTCTGGAATTTTTTTTTTTTGGGGGGGATCCTTGGTTGACTGAATCCATGGAGACAGAACCTGCAGAGGGCCAACTGCATATGGAAATATTTAATTTCCTTAAACAAAAAAATGAAAAGTGAGAGCCAGAGGAATATTCTGTAGGACGTAAGGCCTAAGGAGGCATAAGGGAAGGAGATGCACCAGGACAAATGGATGCGTTTGGAAGAAGCGGCTCTAAAATCAGGAAAACACCCAGAAAGGAAAGGATGAAACTCATGCAGAGAAACAGAAAATTGAATCTACAAGAATTTGGAGTTTATGAGGAATAAATATGCAGTGTTTGTGGAAATTGTATTGCATCTGGAAAAAAGAACAATAAATATGTATATAAGGTAAATCTGTTATAATAAATCTATGCAAGATCCAGTGAGCTAACGTCCATGACAGCTAGCATTGTGAGAGGTCTAAGGCTCCCCACGGGTGATTGGGGTCTACAACAATGGTGGGTCAAGCTGGCCATGCTCTGAGGCTGTCATCCTTTACTTGGGGGCGGGGTGTCATCTGATTCTCCCCAGGGCAGAGCGAAGCAAGAAGTAGAGTGTACAGTACACCGCCCTGGACCCTTTCTAGCATCTACCTGAGCTCTCTGAATTTTCCTCTTCACACCTGGCTTCCCAGATCTCTGAAGACATTACATCCCATCTTTCAATTCACTCGTGTTCTGCTCCAGTTCTAATCCAAGCCCCATTCCTCTGGAACAGACCCCGAATTTAAGGGCACAAAAGGACAAGGATGATTATTTAATAGAAACACACGGTGTGCTAGGTACTGTGCAGAGAAATAGGGGCCTAGCAGTGGATGAGACAGATGTAGTCTCCTGGATGTTAACTTAACATCAAGGTATCTTGTGCCAGATCAGACCCAGAGTAGATGCCTCAAGCCTTGAAAGAATAAGTGGGATAAGAGAAACAGAACCAGAACCAATAAGGGGTGTGTGTGTGTGTGTGTGTGTAGGGAGAGATTTTAAGGAACTGGCTGATGCAACTGTGGATCTGGCAAGTCCAGAATATGCAGAATAGGTCAGCAGTCTGAACACCCAGGAAAGAGTTACAATTCAAGTCCAAAGGCAGTCTACTGGCAAAATTCCCTCTTCTTTAGGGGGTGTCAGTCTATTTTTTTCAAATGTGGGCTGTCAGTTGATTAGATGAGGCCCACCCACATTATGGAGAGTAATCTGTTTTACTCAAAGTCTACTGATTTAAATGTTAATAATTTCATCTAAAGAAATTCTTCACAGAGACATCTAGAATAATGTTTGACCAAGTATCTGGACACCATGGCCTAGCCAAGATGACACAGTAAATTAACCATCAGATTAAACTTACAATTTTATAGATGAGTAAAAAGCCAATCATGGGAGACACAATGGCTTGGCTACACAGCTGACAGAGCCTAAGCCTAAGTCAGCCCACTGTCTAAGCAACTTCCCTTTTCCACTCCACACCTCTTAAGTCAAAAGCAATTCTTTTTTCCTTTTTCTCTTTTCCTACCTAGCTTTTTTCTCAAACCCAGAGAAGAGCTTATTCTAGAACTTATTCAAACTCCAAGGCCATCTTGGGAGTTCCCATCATGGCTCAGTGGTAACAAACCCGACTAGTATCCATGAGGATGGTGGTTTGATCCCTGGCCTCACTCAGTGGGTTAAAGGGTCCAGTGTTGCCTTGAGCTTCAGTGTAGGTCACAGACATAGCTCTGATCCTGCATTGCTGTGGCTGTGGTGTAGGCTGGCAGCTGTAGCTCCAATTCGACCCCTAGCCAGGCTCCATATGCTGCAGGTGAGGCCCTAAAAAACAAACAAACAAACAAAACACTCCAAGGCCTTCCTGAAGGAGCTCCCTATCATTCTGATAAGTTTCCCAGAATTTTCAAAAATATTCAATCAACACACACCAGAGATGTTCAGAGATGTTCAATTCAGCCTCTGACCTGTTATCTTTTTACATAACCCCAGTCTGATGTCTGCTGTGACCGGGGTTGAATACTGACCAGCTCTCTCTGCAAGGATCAGGAATTTTTTCCTAACTTCTTACCTAGGACCTAATTCTCCCTTCCCAAACAGACTAACTCTATCCCAGCAAAGCCATGTGTTAAACTATTAGATTGTTCCATATAAAATTGCTTATATTTGACCTAGGAAAGAGCATTTTCCTAGATTCAAGGGAAAATGAGCTCATCTTTTCCTAGTCGGACCTCACCTTCCTCAGCGTCCTCTTCTCTGTGAAGAGAGACTCTCCCCTTCCTCGGTGGACAGGAATGAAAGATGCTGTTATTAAAAACAATCTAAAGCGATTTGAGAAGTGACAGCATCTCTTAGAGCAATGAGGTAATGCATCCAGCCAGCCTCCTCTGCCGTTTAACTTCCTGACAGGAGGCACGGAATGTGAACAAATTGATTGTCCTGTACAAAGTCAAGTAAATAAATAGCAATGCTTAATGCAATCATTTTCCATATTGCCTCATCAAAACCCACGCAGTCAAAGCCATTTATGAATTACGTAGGTCCCTCCCGTTGTCATCTCTTCAGTGCGTTGCTCTCAAAGACGCCTGCAGGTGGGGAGAAATAGGAGAGCAGGTGCTAATCAATCTTGAAGCTATGATCAGAAACCATTTAGAAAGATGACAGCTTTTGCTTGAGCCATTCCTAAATTTCTAAGAGGAAACCTCCAAGGGCTGAAGTCATTAATGGAATGATAGGAAAGAGGCTGGTGGGAGAGCAGTTCAGTTATTACTACAGAAGAACCATCTTTGTGCCTTTGTCTACCTTATTTTTCAAAGTAAAAGTAAATAAACTTTGGGAAGAGGCGAAGGTGGGAAGCACCCAGGCCCAGAGTAATGGTGGGTCAGAAGGAAAGGGGCCCCCCAGTCTAGCTTGTTGAACTTCCTATTTTCTTTCCTTCTGGCCATTCTCAAAGTTAAGACAACAGAGCCCCAGAAAAATCAAGGATAAAAAGACCCAAACAAGTGTTCCCATTGTGGCTCAGAAGTAATGAACCCAACTAGTGTCCGTAAGGACATGAGTTCGAGCTGGCATTGCTGTGGCTGTGGTGTAGGCTGGAAGCTGCAGCTCTGATTCGACCCCTAATCAGGGAACTTCCATATGCCACAGGTGTGGCCCTAAAAAGACCCCCGCCCCCCAAAAAAAGACCCAAACATGACCGGTAGTTGGATATTAAGAGTTATTCTATCAGCAATTATAAGTGGATCAGAACTTCTGAGGCAAATCCTCATGAATGAGGTGAGGCCCAAAGCTGCAAGAAGCAGAAACCATGCCCCAGTAAGCAAAAGCCACTCACTTCCCGATGCAGAAAATTTGGGCCCCAGGAAGACAGTGCCCCCAGCACTGATTATTAATCTGCAGTATAAAGACAAAAATAGGAAAAGTGCAACACGCTTTAATAAAGATAAATTCATTTGAACTGAAAAAACTGTCCCTTATTATTATGTCCTTGCCACTTTGAGGGGTGGGGTTAAAAGGTCTCCTTTTTGACAGGATTAACAATAGCTGTAGGTGGTCATTACATTTTTGGTGGTTTCACAGGAAAACCACATCTAACTCAAAAGCTAGGCTATAAAGTCAGCACATAGACAAAAGCCCTATAGTCTAATTCTTTTTTTTTTTTTTTTGACTTTTCTTGAGCCGCTCCCAAGGCATATGGAGGTTCCCAGGCTAGGGGTTGAATCGGAGCTACATCCGCCGGCCTACACTACAGCCACAGCAACACGGGATCCGAGCCGTGTCTGCAACCTACACCACAGCTCACGGCAATGTCAGATCCTTAATCCACTGAGCAAGGCCAGGGATCGAACCCGCACTCTCATGGTTCCTAGTTGGATTCGTAAACCACTGCGCCATGACGGGAACTCCCTATAGTCTAATTCTTGAAAGCCTCTCCATTCGCCTTCCCCGGTGGTCCCACATCCATGATGGCATGTGTGCATCCTGCATCATTCCCTCTACTTCATTCTTAGTCAACACTCTGCAAGTAACACACACCCACTGCACAGGAGCTTAGACTGCAAAGGGAACACGTTGGCTACAAAGATTAAAACAGAGGGGGGTGAGTCCCTTGGGGTACTTGTCCTGAGGGACTATGGGCTGCTCCCAGCAAAAAGACATTGCACACTCAGGGACCAGCCAGCTTTTGTCTCATCTCAGGTTTCCGAGCAGAAAGAGCCCTTAGAGCACAAAGTTCAGAAGTCCAGCAGTTAACCTGTGAGCCCTGAATCCCTCAAGGCAGGAGGCACGCCTTGCCTCTGTCCTTACAGAGAACCTGGCACAAAGCTAATGCTCAGCACCATTTGATCAATGAAAGAAGGGATGAAGGGCCTGTTCACGCTTCTCTAATCACATGTTGTGAAAGACTTTAAAATACAGCTCTCCTCAAGTACCTGACACTCTTCCCATTCAGAGGTGGGGTCTATGTCCCCACCCTTAAATCTGGGTCTTATGACTTAGGAGCTGACAATGATGGAGGCTCTGCTACGCCAGTTTCCAAACAGAGGCATTAAGAAATTCCCAGCAGCTTTCAAGTTCTGTCTCTTGGGACACTTCCTCTTGGAACGCCGCCACCATGCTGTGAGGAAGCCCGGGCACATGAGGCAGAAAGGTGTTTTCTGGACAACAGCCCCAGGTGAGTTCTCAGTTGACAGCAGACCTGTAGGACCAGAAGCCTTTTTGAGGATCCCAGCTCAACATCACCTAACTGTAACTGCACAAGAAAAGGTGAGGAAGACAGGCCCATCGAAGCCCAGAAAACTCCTAGATCTGCGAGAAACAGTAATAAAATGATTGTTGCTGGTTTTAGCCAAAACATTTGCTACACAATTGTCAAGGCACATTAAGTGGCTTAAAGATGTGGCCAAAGTTAAAGATTTATGCAAGGACATGCTTTTCAAGATAGGCAAAGATCTCAAGGAGACGGCCCCTCTCTCATTCAGCTGCTAAAGGCTAAGTGTAGTCCAGTGGTGGGGTAGGAGGACTGGAAGGCAGTGCTTATAGATCAGGCTGCTCCATTTAGATCCCAAAGAAGTCAATGGACCATGATGGTCAGAGGCACCTTCTCCAGAGTAATTAAAGATGGCCTGCAAGGAAGCATCTGCAGGGCTAGATCTCTAGCTCGTTGGGTCCTCAAACGTAGAAACACGTGCTTAGCAACCAAGCCCACAGAGGAAGGACGCAGGAGTGACCCGGCTATTTGGTTGGACATGTGAGCTATTCCATCATCTCCTGAGAAAAGCGCTCATGTGAAGAGACACAATGCTGGGAGAAGCAGAAGCCAAAGTGGCCTCATAATCAAGGGGCCTATAGCCCCAGTGTGGAGCTCAGGAGCACAGTGCCCACCACCCAACAAGTGTGACTAGATCCCTCCGTGTACATGGAGTGGTGGATGGGGTGACACATATTAGCCATTCTGCTCCCTATGTTCCAAGGCAACAGCTCCAAACCCAAGGTCATGGGCCCTTGGCAAGAGGAGAGACTTCCTAAGACTCAAAGGGAGACTCAGAGGACAAATTAAAGGAGGCTTCTTTCCCTCCCTCCCTGAGACCTCCATCTGTAGACCTGCCCACCCTTCCTAGCACCCCTGACCTTGCCCTCCACTGACCCATACAGAGAACAATCTTCAGCTTCCCCAGGCTCCCTCTTCAAGCCTCACTCCATTGTCTACTTCTTCACCTCGACAGTGTAGGTTGCTATCTGCTGTCTCCACTGCCTAGTCACGCCCCGGGTAACCATGGAATAGCCATCTTCCATTTAGTGCTGGGTTCTCAGTCTCAGCACTATTGACATTGGGGGCCAAATACTTCTTTTTGGGGGGAGGGCCCCACCCTGCCCTGTGCATGATGGGATGTTTAACAGCATCATCTCTAGCCACTATTTGCCCACACACCCTCCAGTTGCAATAATCAAAAGCCAAATGTTCCCAAGGAGGCAAGAGGGGAAAAGATTATTGCCTCTTCCTTTTTTTGTTTGTTTTTGTCTTTTTAGGGCCACACCCACGGCATATGGAGGTTCCCAGGCTAGGGGTCCAATCAGAGCTGCAGCCTCCAGCCTATGCCAGAGCCATAGCAACGTGGGATCCAAGCCATGTCTGCAACCTACACCACAGCTCACGGCAATACTGGATCCTTAACCCATTGAGCAAGGCCAGGGATCAAACCCGCAACCTCGTGGTTCCTAGTCGGATTCATTAACCACTGAGCCACGATAGGAACTCCTATTGCCTCTTCCATTTAAGAAGCACTGGACTAGAGTAAAAAGAGGCTGCCTCGAGGGTGTGAGGGAATATTTGTTACGAGAAGGAATAGGTGAACAGGGGATGAAGGGAAGGGAGGGAGGGAGGGAAGATGGGAGGGAGCGGGGAGGAAGGAAAGAGGGAGGAAGGAAGTTAATCAGTATACTGGAGAGGAAGGGAAAGTGCCCTAGAGAGCCCTGGGCACAGAAAACTGAGAGCTGTAGGCAGAGAAGAGTTAATAGGTCAGGCAGTCCTATTGAGGCCCTGAATCCTCAAGGAACTTCTGCTGGCTGCACAGTTTCCAATTAAGGAGAAGACTTGTAGATACCCACGGACCTTTAATAAGGGTCACAGGAATGGGGCCTCAGATAAGCCAGTCTGAATTCAGAGTGGGGCACAGGAAGCTCAGGTACCTGTCTGCCCAGGCGCTGATTCATTCCCTTTGTCAAACTGCGGTTTGGAATGACAGCTACTCACCTTCTGCTTCTCCAGCTGCCATCTGCAAAGGTTACCTGCTCTAATTTGCCCAGCTTTTCTCCTCACTCCTCATCTCTCTGAGCTGTCACTTCTCTCTCTCTCTCTCTCCCTTCATTGGGGCCTCTTTTGGAGTTCACTGGACTGCTGTGTGCAGGCCTTGGGGAAGACAGGACCAGGGGACCTACAGGGTTAAAGGTCAGCATACTTCCATCAAGAAGGGAGAAGCAGGCAGAAGGCCCAGAGCTGGTTGTACATCATCCTTCCTGGGCCTCCTGGGTCTCTCTGCTGTCTCTCCAACTCAGCCACACTCCCGACCCTGAGCTTGGGGCCCCAGCATGTGAGTAAGGGCTGGGCTGTGGGCAAGGACATAGTCCAGTATGATGTGAAATAGTCTAGGCTTCCCTGTCCTCTAAAATGAGACTAGATCCCGCTTATCAAGTGTCTAGGCATTGCTGCGAAGCATCTTATGCATTATCATCTTCCATCATCTGCCAGCAACCCCAGCAGTGAGGCTTCTCATCTCCATTTTACAGGGGGAATGAAAACCCCAGAGGATGGGGCCCCCTTTCCAGACTTCCTGACTCAGGAGGTCTGGGCTGGGGCCCAGGAATTTGTATTTCTCAACTGGAGGATGAATGGCTTAGACTGGAAATCAAATGATCTTTTTTTTTTTTTTGGCTTTTGTCTTTTTAGGGCTGCACCCAAGGCACATGGAGGTTCCCAGGCTAGAGGTCCAATTGGAGCTGCAGCTGCCTGACTACACCACAGTCACAGCAATGTGGGATCTGAGCCGCATCTGTGACATACGCCAAGCTCACAGCAACACCTGATCCTTGACCCACCTAGCTAGGCCAGGGATCGAACCCATGTCTTCATAGATCTTAGCTGGGTTCATGAATGCTGAGCCATGACAGGAGCTCCCAGGACATTCTTAAGGGAAACTGGCATTTTCTGTTGGTTTGAGTGACTTAGTAAAAGACAGAATGATCACTAGTACACTTTGGTGCTACTGATTTAATTCTTGCTAAGGCAAGAATTAAGACTCTCTGCTTCATAATCAGGTAGATCCAAATTTTACCCACCATCTGTGCAAATATCAAAACAGTGAAATAGATACAGGGCACATACGCTTTATTATCAAAACAGTTCTAACCTTGAAGACCCCCTAAAATCATCCTCCGGGGGTCCACAGAGCACACTCTGAGACACTCTGTGCTACAGAAGAATTCAATTCCACTTCTGAATCATCTCCTGGACAAACTACCTGTCCTATTCATGATCAGCCTTGCTTCTGGGATGCCTCAAGAGATTAGATACATCAAGAAAAGAAAACACAAAAGGTGAAAATGTAAAGGGAAAAACATAGTCTTTTCTATAATGCATGAGTTAAGTATACAGTTGAATTAAGCAGGCAGCTTAATTTAGCTTAAAAGCCATCACTTTTAAAACAACGAAATGTGTTAAGACACTACAGACCTAATTAATATGTTTTCTAATAATAATCAGTCCCATTTTTTAAACATTTACTAAGGGACAGGCATTGTGCTGAGACCTTTGCCTATGTTATACTGTTTGCTCTTTCCAACAGCCCTATGTAACAAATATAATGATCTCCATCTGCAGGCCAGGAAACTAAGGCTCAGGGAGGTGAAGCAGCATGCCCGGTATTAAAGAGCAGTAAATAAGTAAGCAGAATTGTGATGATGAACTTGGTTCTATCAGACCAGGAAGCTAGTGGTCTCAGCCTCTCTGAGCTGCAGCATGGCTGCCAGTGGGCTGAGCTGATGTTGCTGTGCTGCTTGCCCAGGGCTAAATGCTGGCCTGCATCCACAGGGACTGGTCCCTCAGGGCAGGTGCAGGCACAGCTGCTGTCCTCCAGGAAAGTACGGCTCTGCCACATCTGCAAACCCTCAGGAAGCGCTCCTGCCATCCCACCACCTCCATCGTCTTCTTTGTTATAGCAGCCATGGTGGCACCAAACACCATGCACAAACTCGTGACATCTTGGGGAACTTACATAACTATAGCAGAACCCCCACCCCTTTTATTAAATGAATAGTTTGAAAGCGAGACAAATCCGTTTGAGTTAGAATCCATTTCCTGATAAATTCACTGCTGAGGACATTCAATCTACTTGCTAATCTGTGACCGTCCTACCATTCTCAGGATAAGCCCTGCCCTGACAGTCAGTCTGGAGAGAGTGGAGTGCTGGGGAGACTCCAGGGCAAGGCTGGATCCTTGGGGCGCCAACCAACAAGCTGAGGCCTCAGCGCTCCCCCTCCCTGTCCTTCTCCCCACCCCCACCCCAGCTTCCAGGAATTTGCAGGTCAACCTCTCCCACTTCTTCTTCCCCAGGTATTAACTCGGGAAAGGACCTATGGAGCACAGTCCAAGGTACCAGGGGCCAATCAGCCTCAAGGCATCATCAGTGCCAAAAGCAGCTTCATTTCTACAGATGCAAAAGCCTTCTGCCTAAGGAATGCATCTTGGGAATTCCTGGTGTGGAGATAGAGCAGGACCTGACATGGGAGAGAGTGGGGAGTCTTTAGGACATCCCCAAACAGCCATGGAGAAGATTCCTCCCCAGACAGGGGGGTCAGTGAGACCTCCTCCCAACAGGCCAGTCAAGGGAGACAGTGTGAAGGGGCTGGGAGAGGGAGATGGGAGAGCTGGTGCTGGGGAGGGTCTTTACTCTAGGCTCTGGCAGCATGGAGGGGTTGACACTCTGAGATGGGTAACTGGGCACAACAAGAGCCCTGTTCTAGCCTTGATTAAGCCTGAGCCTGGTTTACTAACAGTTAAAAGACCAGAGAGAAAAGTGTCACGCTCTATTTAAGGGGCACAGATATTCCACATTCTCTTTGATATGAGAGTAGGATGTAAATAAGAAAATAAAATCCTAGGTGTTAACTTCTTTAACTGGAATTCAATGGCCCAGCATTTGCTGTTTGCTCACGTGCTTAAAGAAGAGCCATGAGTGGATGAGTCAGGAGGTTTTTAGTGATCAGCTGAAGAATACACTGGCTGTTTGGACAGACCAGATAATAAGGCAGCACCTTGCCTACCTGGGGCCACTGACCTTGGTCAAGTGAATTCCTCAAGAGGAAACAGTCAGCTCAAGCTGCCTTAAAATCTCGGCAAAATCAGCTCAGTATGCAAGACTCAACCACCACCACAGGACAGTCCATCTCCTCAGGCTGGCTGGCCTGAGGGATTGAGCAAGATGCCTACCCAACTGGCCCTGAATTTCAGACAAGTAACAAGTAATTTTTTCAGCATAATTATGTCCCAAATTTTGCATTGGATATACTTATCCTGAAAACTCTTTATTTGTGAGAAGGTCCCTTTGGGACATACTTACACTAAAAAGTTATTTATTCTTTATCTGAAATTTGAATGTACTGGGCATGGTATCTGGCCATCTTCATTCTCATGGTCTCAGATCTTGGGCTTCAGATTTTCACCTCTTTGCCCATGGAGTCTGGAGCTGCCTTTTTCCTTTTAGAGGGTAGACCTGCTTGGGCTGTGAGCAGGATAAGACCATGGGGTTCCTTATATAAGACAAGTTGGAATACCTGCATTTAAGAAACCCCACTGGAGGAACTAGTTCTATAGGAAGGCAAAGAGCTCCAGCATCACAGCTAGTATTTCTGCAGCTACAGAAGGTTCCCCAGGTATTTTGCGCTTCTCAACACGCCAGTGGTTCTGGGCCACACGGGTAAACTCTGAGGGACCGCATTATGGGGTGTGTGGTGGGGAGTAGAGGTGGGGGTGGGAATTGGGGAATGATAGGGCCAGGAGCTCTTCTCTCTAGGGCAGAGACAAGGAGGGAAGCAATTGGAATTGAGGCTCCAGAGCTCTAAGCAATTCAACCAACACACCCATTATTACCTCCTGGGGGGTGGGTTGGTCCCTGCTCCCCTGGTGTACAGAGACCCGGGAAGGGGCCCCAGGTTATGGAACACATCCCTTACCAGCAGGGACTGTCTCCACACAAAAGAAAATCCCTTCTGAGGGGAGTCATTACATAAAGTCCCGGCTGAGCCTTTCCTAAGGGGCTCCGGGCCTTCTGAGCTGGACGCTCACTAATCCCCATAAAATTCCAGTGTAGTAAGAAGGGGAAGGAATTATAGATGTAAAATTGTTATCAGGAGGGTTCAGGCGGATTTCTCCTCATCCACTTCCTCTATCTCCTCCTCCTCCTTGTCGTGCTATTAAGAATAATGCCTGGTGCATGGAGAGCGCTTTACAGTTTAGGAAGAGCCTCCCATGCATTATCTCAGAGCTGGGCAGACCAGTGACGAGCTGGGCTATGACATGATGCCCTGAGGCTCCCGCTTTGGGGCTCCACACAGCTATGCTTGAGGGACTGAACAATCAATTAGCTCTTTCTCCTCCCTTTGACACACGCTCACGTGTGCACAGGCATACAGGCATGCCTTGTAGATGCAAGTGTGTCTTATCCCTAAGCCCAATGTCATCCCTGCACTCCTGGCAGGTCGGGACACGGGCTTCCAGCTCAACAAATGCCCCCTGTACCCAGGGCTCAGCATCTGTGGGTGGCCCTTCCCTACCAATACCTCAGGTCCCCAAGAGGAAAAGCCAGGAAGCTCTTGGGACAACCCATGGTATGTGAGGGAGTTATTCTCCAAATGCCCCTGCCTAATGGAATTCTGATTTGCTGGTAAAGTATTCAAAGGAGAGCTTGGATTTATTGCACTCCTACTATAAGCCAGGCCCTGTGTACCATACTGTGGTGTATGCTTCGCAGTTCTTCTGAAGGAAAGCAGTGTCATCCAGTTTTACAGAGGTTGGAACTCAAGTTTCTGAGAGGATCAGTGTTTGTCTAAGGTTACACAGCCAGAAAGATGTCACAACTGGGATTCAAATCTAGGAAGTCAGACTCCGAATTCATATTTTTATGATCTGTTGAGTTTGGGGGGGTCAGGAATTGAGAGAGAGGTTGTTGGGGTCATTCTTGGGCTCCAAGTGGCATTAGGCAGGGTTCCTCATGATAGGGATGAAGTAGGCATAGGTAGTTATAGAAGTCCCGATAAAGGACCATATTTAGAGAGGGAAACTTAGGGGACATTGGGAGATCACTGTAAGTTAATAACTGCTCAAGAAAGCCATCAGCACAAGGCAGGCTTGCTGGACTAGTGGAAGCATGAGAATTGCCTCAGGTCCTTGGGTGGGGGGTGGGATGAGGCCTGCAGTCAGATTCAGACCAAGGGCAAGAGTTTGAGGACCACCTTTCTGAGGATTTGAATACACACCTTACCAGATACCAAGGAGGAGCTGCTACTCTCAGAAAGCAAGAGGAGGGCTGTTCCAACCCCCACTCCCCTTGGATGATAAAACTGTGGCCCACCGGATCCTGGGGCAGAGCTTCCGTGCCTGCCTGTTTGCATCTCTCATGAGTGTCCTATCTTAATAAATCTATTTCTTGCCTATCGCTTTGTCTCTTGCTGAATTCTTTCTGCAAGGAGACATGAAGAACCTGAACCTCAGTGAGTCCAGACACAGGGTGAGTGATTCTAATTTAAAACCGTTTAAGTCCCAATCTGGGTTTAAGTCTCAGTCTGCGTTTAGGCCAGGTGTGAGTCCCGGCACGTGGGTTCAAGTTCCAATCTGGGTTTAGGCCGGGTTCAAGTCCTGGCATGTGGGTTCAAGTCCTAATCTGTGTTCTGGCTAGGTTCAGGCCATTAATCCTGTCAGTTTCACTTAGTAGTATTCAGCTGGTGATTGGGTGGGACAGGAGGGTCTGAGATGGCCTAACTGACATGTCTGGCACCAGGGCAGGGCTGGCTGGGCTCAGCTGGACCCATTTCTCACACCCTGAAGTATCTGGGCCTACCCATGCCCTCTCTCTCAGGGTGCTAAACTGTTACATGGCAGCTCACAGCACCAAGAAGCATGGAGAGAGAAACACACACTCTTAAAGGCAAGGCCTGGAAGTGGCAAAGGGTCACTTTTTCTGATCTCTATTGGTCAAAGTAGTCACAGCCCCTCCCAGCTTCCAGGGGAAAGTAAATGGGTCCCAGCTCTTCATGGAATGAGTGCCAGAGAATTCGCTGTCATCTCTCTTCCCCACAGTTGCTAAGTAAACCCACAGATGGACTTGGTCAGGCTGCCCCACAAAGCTACACCTGGCCAACTTGACCCTCACACCTTATGGTCAAGGTCATGGGAGGAGCATGCTTGCAGTAAGGGACAGCCTGAGATGGGAGTGAATGCTCTGGGGCTGGTAGGCTAGGAAATCTCAGACTAGTGGGCATAAACAATGACCGTAATTTCTTTTTTTAAATAAAAGGGGTAAGAGTTGAAAAGGGGCACAATACCAGAAAAGTATTCTAATGCTAACTGCAGAATTCCTGCAACTTTTCTTCATAAATCACTCAAGAGGTCATAGGTTAAGGAGGTAGAGCAAACCTGGCCTGATGAAACACACCATTCAAGCCACACAGATGAATCAGGACCCACTCCAGGCAGATACCATAGAACATCTAGGAAATATGAAATCCACCTGGCAACCTCATACCTCTTGGCTTGCTCTGTGATGAGACTTTTATCTCAAGTGGACCTGAGATATAACGTAAATTTTTACCTTGTTCATTCACTCTTTTTTTGGCGGTGGGGTAGGGGGCCCACACCTGTGGCATATGGAAGTTCCCAGGCTCGCGGTCAAATCAGAGCTACATCTGCTGGCCTATGTCACAGCCACAGCAATGTGGGATCCAAGCTGCATCTTCAACTTAAACCACAGTTCAGGGCAATGCCAGATCCTTAACCCACTGATCAAGGCCAGGGATTGAACCTGAGTCCTCATGATACTAGTCGGGTTCGTTTCTGCTAAGCCACAATGGGAACTCCTATTTGCTCTCGTTCAACAAAATCAGCATTGATGGGGGTTAGAGATGGAACTGTCCCTGTCCCAAAGACAAGTCACCTAAACTCTCTGAACCTCAGTCTCTTATTAATAAAATGGACTTGGTCTACTTGTTTCTGAATCTCAATATTTTTTATGTTGGCAGCTAGTGTCAAAGACACTTATGGATTTAAAAGCCAAATCCATGCAAAACCAGTCATTTTCTCCCTTACAAATCCAACAAGAGCCTTTCCACACAAAACATTTATCCTCAAGGGGGCACCACCCTAGAGGTTGAACACTCCAATTTTCAAGGCCAAGACCAAAGAAAATTCTATCAAATCCTCCCCAGAGGCCAGATACTCATCCCACCAGGCCTCCTGTCTCATGCAGATTTGAAACAAAGAGCAGAGTTTTCATTTTCAGTATGCATCTGGGGTGAGGAGATTGAGTTCTGAGGGATTTGCTGCATCTCGCTTCTGGGCCTGAGCAGCACCTCTGGGTCCTCAGCACATGCTAATTCCTATGCTATGGGTGTGAGCCTGGCTGTATCCCAGGTCAGGATGCTGCTTGTATCTTAGAGTGTCTGGCCCCAGAAGATCAACCTTCCATTTCTCCATGGTCTGGGTACCATCCCAGGTACCTGGGCCACCCACTCAGCCTGGTATTCCACTCCTCAGCACACTGTCTTTGTGGCTACTGCGCATCCAGCCCAGATGCCCACCCCACAAACCCCCACGACCCTGGATCCCGGCCATGTCAATCTATTGCTGTACCATGGGTAGATCTGAACCATGGCTTCCAAATTTGGGTTTCTTCACCTGACTGCCTGGCATCAGCACAACCTGCTATTTCTGAAGTTTTGGGGGACCTGCTGCATAGCACAGAGAATTCTACCCAGTATTCTGAGATAATCTATGTGGGAAAAGAATCTGAGAAAGAATAGATATGTGTATATGTTCAACTGGGTCACTTTGTTGCACAGAAGAAATTATCACAGCCTTGTAAATTAACTATACTTCAATGAAACTTAAAAAAACAACAAAAATATTTCTTTTGAAGTTTCCTAAATAGAAGCTCCCATCATGGCGCAATGGAAACAAATCCGACTGGGAACCACGAGGTCGCGGGTCCTATCCCTGGCCTCATTCAGTGGGTTAGGGATCTGGCATTGCCATGAGCTGTGGTGCAGGTCGAAGGTGCAGCTCGGACCCCAAGTTGCTGTAGCTGCGGTGTAGGCCAGAGCTATAGCTCTGATTGGACTCCTAGGCTGGGAACCTCCATATGCCATGGGTGTGGCCCTAAAAAAACAAAATAAATAAATAAATAAAGTTTCCTAAATAGACACCCTTTTGATCGGAGAGGTGAAGACACCTCTCCTAAGTTCAGATATGTCTTCAGGGCAAGGGGGGCTGGGACACCCCCCACCAGTTATATTGTCACAGTGGCTGTTAGGAGCACCCTGCACAGGTCTGAGGGGGGAAATCATGGTGAAGACAGCACCGCCTGAGATGTGAAAGGCTGCAGGGCACACATCTCCCACAACCTCAGGGCATGGAGATCTGTGTGCTGCAGAGTCCCCACTGGTAAAAATGGTAAAAATGGCACAGAATGGCAAAGCGGTGAGGGGCCTGCAGCCTCACAGGCCATCAAGGCCTGCCCCCTCCATTCTGGCCAGTGTGGACATGTGTGTGCTGATTCCACCCTTTCCTGATTACAGCTCTCCCTGTCAAATTCAAGCACACCCTAGCAGCTAGGTCAGACTGGCCTCAGACACTCCCTGTCCCTTTTCTGTATGATGTGGGTCTGAGGCTCTGATCCTACAGGGGCCATGCTCCACCAGCCTCCCCATGCTGTTTATGCTGCAAGCTTTGCCTGCCTTCCCAACCCACCAACTTTGGGCTCCCAGGGATCAGAAGAAGCTTCTCACCTGTCCTCAGCCTTTAGCCCATAGCCTGGCAGCAACTGGGGTGGGGTGCTCCTCAGTGGGCATACATGGCATCAGTGAATGGATATAGACAGGGGTGGATAAAAGGAGGATGGATGGAGAGAGAGGTAAATAAATATTAACACTTAAGGGGAGTTCCACGCCTTCCTGGCCCTCCTTTCCTCACACTTGTGGACCTGCCCAGACTAGAAACTTTGACAAGTCCCATGAGCCAACCTCCCTAAGGACCAATTTTCTCTTCTTGGTGGTACAGCAGAGTGCTGGCATGTTATACACAGGCCTCCAGGGGGCCAGTCACTGACCCCTGCCACCAGCTTATAGGCTTTGGATGGTCTATAGTTCATGCCTCATGGAGATGTCTGCCGTGGCAGGAGATTCTAAAATAACACCTCAAGGTCAATGGACATGAGGTGTCCATCCTGCTCAGCCTTCCCTAGCCACAGGAGCCAGATCCCTGTGATGGGGTATGAGAGGGGCTGCACTGGCCCATGGTGGGAGGGTCCCAAGTGAAGCCACACCCCACGCACAGAACCTGCTGGATTTTAACCTCCTTCTCTAATTACCCAAGGATGTGCTCCCTAGGATGTACTTTAAGAATACAAAACCCCCTAATTAAAGGTAATTCACTCCCCAATTCCATTTGCTGCTGTGCATAATTATTGTAAATACTGGCCTGGAATAGGAGAAAGTTCTTCTCCTCCCTGTGCAATTCTAGCTTCAGCATCTGTGGAACCAGGTGGCAAAACCCAACTCCGTGGTAAGAAGCCAGGCCCTGTCAGTGGGAAAGGGCAGCAGACAAGGGTTGTGGACAAGAGAAACCACAGACCCCTGCCAAGGGCAACCCAGGCATCCCTGAGCCTCCCCGAGGAGTGCAGGGGATGGATGCACAGCAAATGCCCACTCTGTGGGGGCAGCAAAAACCTAAGGCTCAGGCCACAGGGTTCCAAACCCTGGTGGGATTAGAAGAATGAGCCCAGAACGTGGCCCTGGCAATGCCCATGAGCAGGCAGCAGGCCGGGGCTGTGCCCACAGAAGATGGCTCCAACCCATGGAGCATGCAAGTGCTCGGCCTCCTTCTTGGGCTTCCGTACTCAGGGGGCGGGGGGTGCTCCCTCTGTCCCTCCTTGGCTCTGCTCGGCAGCCTCCCCTTGTCCTGCTTTCTTCCTGCCCTAAGTCTATTTAGATCCTACAGGCAGGGTGCATCCCAGAGAGCCACCTCCGCGACGTTCTGAAGTGCCCCTGGTGATGAAAGGTAGCACTTACAAGCCAGCTACAGGGCTGGGATACCCCCCTCATCTGCTTGCATAGTCACAAGCCCCCCACCAACCTCCTCTAGTGACCTTCTAAAGCCGCTGCCAGGGGCCACAACAGCTGCCTTGACTGGATCACCTGGGCTTGCATGCAGATACTCTCTGGGCAAAGCTACTTGGCAAGAGCCATGTGCCCAGGGATCCCTGTGGCCTTAACCGGGGGCCGAACCTTGTCCAGGCATTAAAGCTATGGCTTCAGGACAATGCACCTCCCCAGGTCCCCAGGTCCTGCACCAACTCCCAGCCTCCACCTCTTCCTCAGGCAGACAGCGCCGGCCACTCACGGGTTCCAGGCTTGGCTGCAAACACAGCCAGGAGCCTTCAGCCCCTGCAACAGAAGTCCCAGATTGAGCCTTCTGTGCCAGGCCTCCCATGTGAGCCCCTTCCAGGCAGACCTGGCTGTACTTCCCGGCCTGCCTGCCCCTTGCCCTCCCCAGACAGGAGGTGCATATTTTATCTCCAGTGGACCATGAAGGTCTGTAGGAGGCAGGCTGATTTATCAAAGACACAGTCATACAGTTGAAATTGTGTCAATATATCTTTGCATAGTGGATTCTGAAGGATGCCCCCTATTTCTCTGGTAAATCATACACATTTAAAGTTCCCAAATGCCTAAATATATATTTATCCAGTAAATCAGCTCGGTTTTGAAGTGGCTCATTTCTTTCCTGCAGGAATACAGGATACAGTTGCTAACCTTGTTTTTCTTTCCTTCTCCAAGTTAAAAAAAAAAAAAAAGAGGAGCAGAGAAATGAAATTCTGAATAATGAATGTTTAAATATTGACGAAGGTTTGACACTAATGGTGTGAGGGAGAGCATGCAGCACAACTGCTTCTCTGCAGCAGGATCTTCAAAGGGAGGCGTTCTGCCAAAACCTTTCAGGTCCCTTCCAGCAACTAAACTCGGAATCTGAGACACATTATTGAGTGCCGGGGGGTGGGGGTGGGCAAGGCGGAGCACCCTGGACTTGGATGGAAACTTGATGCAACAGGAAAGGACTGGTGATTTATTCGTCTTCATTTCCTGATTCCTTCTTTCAACTCACTTGAAAACAATTTATTCAGAAACAGCAGTTTCTTATATATACATTTTTAAAGATACCACCCTAACTCTAGCTCACTCCTATCTCCCTACAAGGATGTGTGTGAAATCCTTAATGCTGGCCCCAGTGCAAAGCAAGTTCTTGATCAATGGTGGTTCCTCTCCTAGAACCTCCAGACCCTTGTGTAGATTGTGATTTTACAACCAGGTGCTCCATGAAGCTGGCAACAATCTCCTCACTGTATAGTTAAGAGAGTGGAAGCTGAGTGAGTCAAAGAAAGCAGCTGTCCCACGGGATTCCTGCAGAGTCAGGCAGCCTTTGATTCTCGGGACTCTAGTGGCCGTAATGATGGAAGGTCCTGAGAGCTGACCTTTCCCCAGGGGACACATACTGCCCTGCCCACAAACTGAGCTTTGACCTTGAGGTCTCTGAGTCTATCCCTCTTCTTTTAAGCTAAATTCACAGTAAACAATCCCAGAATCTACCCTGATTGTCACACTGCAGGAAAGGAATTCCCCTGCAGTGCCCTATCCCAGCACAAACTGAACCCTGCAGCAAAGCCCGGGACTCTTACTCCTTCCTGGTGTTCTCTTCAGTTTCTTCTCCCCTGTCCCAATGTGCTAGTCAGTCTTCAGGCATATGGACTTTGCTCCAAAGTCACCCACATTCAAATCTCTAATTCAAACAAACACATTTCTCTTTGCTACCTCCTGGAGCCCCAGGAAATCACAATAAGCAGCAAAAAAGGGGTAAGCTCTTCATGAACAGGGAGCTCTTGGAAAGATTCAGCACACGAAGGTCTATGTATTTTTGGAGGGAGGAGTGGACATTGAATTCGAGGAATGGCCACAGTGTCCAGCCCTCAAGTGGGGCCATGTGAGCTGTTGGGTCACTGGAATGTCTCAGAGACACAGTTCCCTGAAGGTAGAAGTAAAGTGTGAAGGCAGACATGTCCCTGCTGCAACCAAACAGATAAATAACTGATCAGGGGACTGGAGAAATCATGTCTTGAGAAATTGAGGGCATTTGAGGAAAGTTCTCTGGGAGTTCCTGTTGTGGTTTAGTGGTAACAAACCCAGCTAGTATCCATAAGGATTCAAGTTTGATCCCTGGCCCCATTCAGTGGGTTAAGAATCTGGTGTTGCTGTGAGCCGTGGTGTAGGTTGCAGACATGGCTCAGATCTGGTGTTGCTGTGGCTGTGGCATAGGCCGGCAGCTATAGCTCTGATTCAACCCCTAGCCTGGGAACTTCCATATGCTATAAGTGTAGCCCTAAAAAAAAAAAAAAGAAGAGAGAAAAAAAAAAGAAAAAAGATCTCTGGATACTGACCCCAGTGAATTGATCATCTTCCAACAGACCACCTGACAGTTTTACCCATCCATCACAAGCCCCAGCCACCGACATGGAGCATCTGACCAGCTTTCAGTGCCACACACTAAAATATGAACAGATGGCCTAGATATTTAGATACAATTTTTGAGCCTTCAACACGAGATAGAAAAACCTACAAACAAAAAGGGCATTCAGAAGAAAAAGAAGCAAAGCAGAGAATTGGAAGAAAATGTCTAAAATTGAAATAAATATCCTCAGAAAGATGGGAAGATATATTCATGAAAAAAAAAGGACAGGGTGTTATGAAAAGAAATAGGCCTTAGAAAATAAAAAGAAAAAAAAAACAGTAAAACGATTGTATAATGAAAATAAGGAAATCACCCACACAGGAAAGCAAAAAACTAGAGATAAAAAAATAGGAAAAAAAGATTATAAAAAGATGATCCATCAAGGATGTCTTCTTCATATATAGCTAATGAGAGTTTCAGTAAAAGATGACTGATAAAATGGATACAAAGAAATGATCAAAAAAACACTAGGATAAATTTTACCAGAACCAAAAAATCAGAATCCGAATTAAAATATTCATGGAGATAGGAGTTCCCATTGTGCCTCAGTGGTTAATGAACCTGACTAGCATCCATGAGGATGTGGGTTTGATCCCTGACCTCACTCAGTGGGTTAAGGATCCAGTGTTGCCGTGAGCTGCAGTGTAGGTCACAGATGCAGCTCAGATCCTGAGTTGCTGTGGCTGTGGCATAGGCTGGCAGCTACAGCTCCAACTGGACCCCTAGCCTAGGAACCTCCATAGGCCGCCAGTGCAGCCCTAAAAGACAAAAAGACAAAATAAATAAATTAATTGATTGATTTAATTAAATTAAATATTTATGGAGAGCACAGGCAATGAATATTAAACAAAAAACAAACATGAAATTTCATAGTCCCAGGGATATAAGCAGATATTATAAGCTTCCAAGGAGGGAAAGCAAACAAAGCAAAATAAGGAAAATCAGAATGTTATTGGACATCTCAATAACATCAGTGACACAAAGAGGCCAAATCAACATCTTCAAATGGTTTCTAACCTAGAATTCATACCCAGCCAATCCATCAAGTGCAAGAGTAGAATCATCTTTCAGACAAAACACTTGCCTCCCAAGCACACTTTTTCAATAGAAATTTCTGAAGGATGTACTCAAGCTAAACAAGAGAGTAAACCGATAAAGGTGAAGACATAAGACACTGGAAACAGGAGAGGCAGTGAATGAAAGTTGCAAAAAAAGTCCTAAGATGCCAATTGCACAGTAGGACAGGAGAGCAAGCTTTAAGCCGGAGAATGGAGGATTTCAGAAAGGATTTGGGAGATCATCTGAATCTTCTGAACTTTGGGAAAGTAAAGTAGATTATTATTGGATCTATTTGATCTTGTGGGAAAAACATAGATAATACGTAGAAAATTCAATAAATGAAAAAATGAAGTAATTATTAATCCCACATTTCATAAAAAGTGTATGAGAAAGAAAATAGCCATGTAACTAGGTTCAACATTGAAAAATGGTGGCATACATTGTAAATCAACTATACTTTCATAAAAATATAATAAAAGCTAAAAAAGAAAAAAAAAATGGTGGCCTAGCTGTGATAATGTAAACATGACACAGATTTAGCCAAAAAGTTATCCAAATAGATTAACAAAATACACAACTATACATTCTGTTTACACACATATAGATACCTCAAAGTTAGATGTATACAACCAAAATATTATAGATATATAAAAGAGTGATGGATATTAACAAAATAAGACAAGGTGAAGGATATGGAGAGGGACAAAATCAGCAAGTCAAGTCCTCAGCAAACCCAGAGGGCAAGTCAAGAGACAATGCCTAAATTGATGTCAATAAATAGCATTATAATCATATAATTCAAAACATGGACATTTATATAAGAACCAGATCAAAGCGTCAGAGAACAGGATGGGGTGGGGGATATGAGCAGAAGACTGGTATTTTCTCACTTTGGTACTAATTGAATTGCTTAATCCATTTACTTTGATAAAAATTTAAAAATTAATTTTTATAAAAAAACCTATTTCCACAAGTAGACCTGATACAATGTGGGGGAGAAGGTGCCAGTCCACCCCCGCCTCCCAGTGTAGGATGGGGGGATGGGGCGGGGGGGCGGGTAAGTGACAAGAGAGCCCCTGAAACACATGTTCCACGCTGGTTGGGGCTGACACGCTTCTTAAATTCTGGCAACAACTATCCTTGTTTCTAAACCACGAGTTGAAAGGTTTCAAAGAAGGTGGCTTTAACAGATTAGTTGGAACTTTCCCTCTCTGGGATTAAAATAGAAGTAAAAGTCGTATTTTCACAACTAGAGCCTCACCAGGGCCCTGTTTTCATTCCACTGCATAGTGTGTGACATGAAAATAAACAATCCTGGAAAGGAGGTGTTTCTGTGTTTTTCCTGAGTCTCCGGAGATGAAGTTGGGCAGAGGGTACACAGCCAAAGCATTTTCACACCAAGCCTCCACTGAATCTCACACGTCTTTGCATTTAGAGGGGATTTTCATCACTGCCTGATTTCAGAACCGACTAGGTATAGACCACAAGCTGATAACGCAGCCCAGTGATCTCAGCCAGCATGTGTGGCTTGAATCTAGGTGTTCTCGGGTCTGGAACTGCTGAGCATGGATTGAAGTTCACAGAGGGACCATTCTTCAATGTGGTCCTGAATAAAGGACTTCATCAGGCATCCCAAATGACAGCCTGAACCAGTGACATAGTCCCCCCCAAACACCAACATATGTACTCAAAGCAATTCTCCTAAGAAACAAGAATTCTTTTTGAAAGAGTCTGAGTATAAAAACGCAGAGCGAGAAAATTCACAACAAGGGAGAATGGTGTAAAATAGTCACGGGCCAGCAATGCCTGACAGTTTCTCCCAAATTCCCGCCAAAAGACCAGTAAAAACTAGACAAGGAAAAACTCAAAAGCTACTACGTTAACCATAATTTGATATGGTGCTAAGACGGAGAGATTTCTACCAATTATAAAGCCATGGGGCAGTACTGAAAAAAACAAACCGAGGCACACACATATTTTTTGCTTGACTTAGAGCCCAATGAAAGTAAGATGGGAAAGACACTCTGTTCCTGTGCCTGAGTTCAAAACCCAAGTTTACAGCACCCTCAGCTCCAGAGATTCTCCACAGGGGTAATTTGGCCCCCTAGGAAACAGTCACAATGTCTGGTGACATTTGGGGCTCTTCCAACTTGAGGAGAAGGGACACTCCTGACATCTAGTGGGTAGAGGCCAAGGAGGCTGCTGAACATCTTATGATGTACTGGATGGCTCCCCAAACAAGGATTATATGGACCAATATGTCAAGAAAGCAAAAAACTACTGTACTGTATAGCATATATATATATATATAGGGCTGCATCTACAGCATACAGAAGTTCCCCAGCCAGGAATCATGGCTCGACACAATGACAATGATCCTTAACCCACTGAGCCACTAGGGAACTACTGGGGGATATATCTTAAAGCAACAAGAATACCTATTTCCCCATCATACCTAACCACACACACACACACACACACACACACACACACACACACACGCAATACACACCTTAATACATTATGTTTGAAGGCCCTGATATTACTATCTAAAAGGACCTTTTGAAAAAAATCTACAAGTACTCAGGCAAGAGAAAAGCAAAAGAAAACAAAAATGAGATCATTATAAAGGACTAGCCTCAGACCACCTCTGCAATATCACAAAGGCAAGAACTGAAAACTGGAAACAACACCATCCACTGAGTTTTGCAGAAAATGGTTGTGCCCGTGAAATTTTATACTCAACCAATACATCGTCTCAATGTGGAGCAACAAAGATATTTCAAGATAAGCATGAACTCTAAAATGATAACATGTAAGGTGTAGAAAAGAAAATATTACTTGAAAATACACTTCACCTGACTGAATGATGAATCAAGAATTTAGGAACGGGTGAGCTAGAGGTGAGCGATAAAACCCATTTAAATGTAAACTTCTCTGTATGATTATTGTAAATAATGAGAATGAGAGAAAACAAATAACATAACTACTAAGAAAAGGGGCTATAACAACAAACACACAGTGGTTTCTTCTAGTACAAAATAATCTCTCTGGAGTTCCCACTGTGGCTCAGTGGGTTAAGAACTTGCCTAGCATCCATGAAGATGTGGGTTCACCATGGCCAACTAAGGTTTATTCTAAAAATTGAAAATAGAGTTTTTACATTTTTATTAATATCAATCAAAACCTAATGTCAATTGAGCAACAAGGAAAATAGTATGTTTATCTCAAAACATACTGGCTATATTCTTCTTTACTATTCTTTCACAAAAGTATACCCTATTTTTCTTCTTAGTTTTCTCCTTTAAAACTACACCATTCTAATAATGAAACAACTAAAGGCAGTTCCAGTAAAATTAAGAAGAAAATGAGTTTGTTCCCTCTCACTAATGCTTTACTTCTGGAAGATCAGGGCAAGGTCATAAGAAATGAAACAGATGGAGTTCCCGTCGGGGCTCAGTGGTTAACGAACCCAACTAGCATCCATGAGAATGCGGGTTTGACCCCTGGCCTCACTCAGTGGGTTAAGGATCCAGCGTTGCCGTGAGCTGTGGTGTAGGTCGCAGGGGTGGCTCAGATCCCGTGTTGCTGTGGCTCTGGTGTAGGCTGGAGGCTGCAGCTCTGATCCGACTTCCATATGCCATGGGTGCAGCCCTGAAAAGCAAATAATAATAATAATACAGAAGTTTAAAACATGACTAATGAAGTTACTAGAAGCTGTCTGATGGGAAAATGGCATTGTTCCAGAGAAGAGAAGGAGATTTGATCCCCAAAAATTCCAAGATCTTCTGGTAAAATGAATGGGCAAAGGAATTAAGAAAATCTGTAAAAAGAAGAATAAAAAGAGGTGGATTTATCTAACTAGACTGTACCCTATTTTACAGCTGTTAGGACTGGAAAGCCCTGCTGTAATCTTGGATAAACAGAGCAATGCAACTGAACAGTACTGAAATAGACCTAAGTACATTTAAGGACTTAATAAATTACAAGGAAGCAGTACAAGTAAATGGGCTAGAAATGCACCGGGACAATTGGCTATTGGGAAAAAAAATTAAATTAGACTCTCACCCTATTACTATTTACTGAAATACATGCCAGGTGGATTGAAGAGTTGGTATAAAAACTAAAGCCATTTAAAACAGGACTACATCCATATATTACTTTGAGATTTAATTATTCTAATGTTTTAATGAAGCAGTTAAAAAAAAAAACCAAAACACTAACAGAAAATATAGTTGTAAATTTAGCTGAAGGACATTTTAAGTGTAAAAGTCCTAGAGACAAAGAAGGTAGATCACAGAAGGAAAGCTCCAACATTCACTACATAAAAATTTAAACCTCTATTAAAAATCATAAGCAAAATTGAACGGTACATTGAGTTACTGAGACATAGTACAATCTTGAAAACATTCGGCTAAATGAAAGAAGCTGGTTACAAAAGACCATGTACCATACGTTTTCTTTTATATGAAATGTCCAGAATAGGCAAAGCCATAGAGACAGAAAGATTAGTGGTTGTTAGAGCGGGGGACAAAGGAAATGGAGGTGAAACAGGGAGTTTTTGCTGATGGGGGGATGGGGTTTCTTTTTAGGATGATGAAAATGTCCTGAAACTTATTGTGGTGATGGGTTACACAACTCTATGAATATTCTAAAAGTGATTGACTTGTATATTTTAATGGGGTGAACTGTACGGTATGTGAATTATATCTCAGTAAAGCTGTTATGAAAAAAATTAATGGCAAATAACCAACTGCAAGGAATATTTGGAATGTGTTTGGGAAAAGATTAATAATCTTGATATATATAGGGGACATTTTAATAAGTAAAATGGTGACACCCTGTTGCACAATTGAGCAAAATCAATGAACAAACAATAAATGACTAAGAAACTAATGGACGCTGTCTACTGCATCAACTTAGCAGAGATTTAAGGAATAGTAACGTTCTGTGTGGAAGAAGGTGCCAGAACAAAGACATTCTCATCTATCTCAGCAAAGCCTGGAGACCCTGTTAGAAAGCAACTTGAGCAAAAGCACTCAGCTCCATCAACCAAATCACATGCTCTTTAGTCCATGTCTAGGAATCTGTCCTCAAGAAATAAGCAGTGCCCAAGGATTTATGTATGAGGATGTTCACAGCATCAGTATTTGTGGATATTCATAATATCCACAAATTAGGATGATCATAAGTGCTCAAAAAGGGAGAAATGGTTAAATAAATTATGGATCAGCCACAAGACTGAATATTATGCAGCCATTAAAAATGATGTTTTCAAATAAATTTAATGACAGGGAAAATGATCACAATGTAATGTTCAGTGGATGAAGGATATAAAACTGCTTACAATATGACCCCATACACACACAATGCTGGAATGAAATACACCAAAAGGCTGGCATAAATGATCTCCGGATGGTGGCATTCTGGGTGATTTTCATTTTCCTTTTTATTTCCTGTATCTTTCACGTTTTCTACAATAGGCATATTTTATTACTGTAATTCGAAAATCAAAAATGATATTTTTTGGGAATATCCATCTACGGGCAAGTCTTGGGCCAGAAGAATGAATAACTGCAATGTAATTTCCTTAAAAGCTGGTGTCTGCTTTGCACCCACACCACCTCTGGGCAGGGGAGGCAGTTTTAAAGGCCCACCCACCTTCCTCCAGGCAGCTCCATCCTGCTAGACCAGCCTGGCTGTCTCAGACTGTACAGACTGCTATAACAAAACATCACAGACTTATAAACAACAGAACTTTATTTCTCACAGTCCTGGAGCCTAGAAATCTGAGATCAGGGTGCCAGCATGGCTGGGTAGGAGGGCTCTTCTGAGGTGGCCTTCTCATGGCATGCTCACATAGCCAAAGGGGTGCAGGAACTCTCTGGATCCACACTTTTTTTTTTTTTTTGTCTTTTTAGGGCCACACCAATGGCATACAGAAGTTCCCAGGCTAGAGGTCAAGTCTGAGTTGAAGCTGCCCACCTACACCACAGCCACAGCCACCACGGATCTGAGCCACATCTGCAACCTACACCACAGCTCACGGCAATGCTAAATCCTTAATGCACCAAGCAAGGTCAGGAATCGAACCCACTTCCTCATGGATACTAGTCTGATTGCTTCTGCTGCACCACAACAGGAACTCCCTGGATCCACTTTTAAGCCACTCATTCCATTCATGAGGGTGGGACCGAATCACCTCTCAAAGGCCCCACCTCCTAAGACCATTGCCTCAGGTGTCAGGATTTCAACACATGATTTTAGGGTGGAGGACACAGACATTCAGACCACAGCACTGACTGTGGAGCTGTTCCCTGCTCCAGTCACCTAGGTTCTTATCTCTGGGGGGCTGAGTCTCTTAAAGAAGAAGAAAGCTGACGACATCAACAATGATGCCTCTGAAGGTCTTTTCGTCCAAAGTGGTATTATTCTAACAAGAAACATATTAAAGGCTAAACTCCAGTGGAAGTAAATGTCTCATAATTAAAGAAAACGTGAGATCTATATCCATATCTATTCCATTGTATATAACTGGGTTGTGTGTGTGTGTGTGTGTGTGTGTGTGTGCGTGCGCACGCGCACGTGTGTATTCATTCTATCATATCATGGAACATTATTCAACCATAAAACAAAAAATAGATCCTGCCAGTTGAGGCAACATGGATGAACCTGGAGGACCTTATGCCAATGAGCCAGTCCCAGGAAGACAATATTGCATCATCTTATTTATGGTGGACCATCTACCTAAAAGCCAAACTCATAGTAACAGAGAGTAGAATGGTAGTCACCAGAGGTTGGGGCAGGGGGAATAGGGAGATAGAAGTAAAACGGTGGTTGCCAAGGGCTGGGAGATGGGGGTCATAGGGAGCTATTGTTTAATGGGTGTAGAGTTTTAACTGCAAAATGAAAAGAGTTCTGGAGATGGAGGGTGTCGATGGTTGCACAACAGTATGAAATGAGCTTAGCTACACGGAACTACTTTAAATTAGTCACGATGGTAAAGTTTAAACTGTTAGTATTTTACCACAATTTTTAAAAAGAATGTCTTTGGAGAACAGACTTGTGGTTGCCAAGGGGGCCAGGAGAGGGAGGGGCATGGACTGGGAGTTTGGGGTTAGTAGGTGCAAACTATTACATTTAGAATGGATAAGCAATGAAGTCCTGCTGTGCAGCACAGGGAACTCTATCCAGTCTCTTGGGAGAGACCATGATGGAAGATAGTATGAGAAAGGGAGTGAATATATAAGTATGACAGGGTCACTTTGCTGGACAGAAGAAATTGACACAACACTATAAATCAACTACACTCTAATATTTTTTTAAATTTATGTTGAATATCATGTCTGTGGAAGAAATGGGGTGAAATCCCTACTTAGCACCCTCCCAAGCCTGCCACTGTGGTCAACCTCTCAGATGCTAGAGTTGAAGGCTGGAATGCAGGGAGGGCCATCTGGGGTCTCTCTGTATTTTCCAACACTGTACACAACTCGGCTGGGCAGCCAGCATTGGTTAAGCCTTGGTAGAAAGGCAAGGTCACTCTGAACATACAGGTCTCAGGCAGACTTGCCCAAACCTGCCTCAGTCCCCCTGGGCCTGCTGCCTCTCCAGGGCATTGCTTCAGCCTGGAATTTCTTTTCTTTTTTTTCGTTTTGTCTTTTTAGGGTGCACCTGCACTATATGGAGGTTCCCAGGCTAGGTGTCCAATTGGAGCTGTAGCTGCCAGCCTACACCACAGCAATGCCAGATCTGAGCTGCATCTGTGACCTACACCACAGCTCATGGCAACGCCAGGTCCTTAACCCACTGAGTAAGGCCAGGATGGAACCTGTATCCTCATGGATACTAGTCAGATTCGTTTCTTCTAAGCCATGACAGGACCAACACCCTCAGCCCAGAATTTCTAACCCTCAGTCCCCATCAGCTGGCAAGACTCACTCCTGTCCAGCACTGAGGAGGAAATGAGATCATGATGCAAAGTGCTGTCACATGGTGTCACTCAAAAAGCATTAAGAAATTGGTCTGTCAAGGATATAATCCCTGTATTTATTCAGCAGCTACTAGGCAAACTCAATAAAATAGTACGCCGTTTGTTCCTGTGCAGCTCATGGACCAGCACGTCCTAGAAAAAGGCAGATCAGCAGTGGCAAGACATGGAGGGCAGAGTAGTCACAGTGCTAGCAGAGGTTTTAGGAATCTGCTGAATGGAGGAAGGTGACATCTGAGCCCAGTCACTGAAGAAGGGGAGGAAGGCTGCTACAGTGGGAACTCAAGTATCAGCAAGGTCCCCTAGGCGGGGAGAGTGTCAGATGGGCTGTCTAGGCCACACCCACAGAGAGCCACCTGAGGAGATCAGAGCTTGCTCAGCACCCCAACAAGGCAGCTGAAAGGCCTTGCTAGTCACTCATCAGCACCATCTCTCAGAGGACCCATGCCTTCTGGATCTAAGTTGGGCAGAGTGTGGGGAGGATGGGGCTGACTACTGCCTGTCTGGAAGTGCCAGTGCCCTCGTGATGGGGGCTTCACGAAACCTGATCATCTGTCCAGGCACGGTTTAAGCACATCTCCCACCTCACTGCTCCTCCTCCTTCTCTTGTCTCCCACCCTCCAGGACTCCCATCACACCCCACCTCATAGCCCAGGCACCACGGATACCCCTGTCAAAGATGGCAGTAAGACAACCTTAACTTGTCTGAGTGTATGAGGCTCCCTCCTGTGTCCATTCATTCATTCATTCATTCAACAAACACATACTGACTGACTCAGTAAGCCAGAGCTTGGGGTGCCACAGCAAAAGACTAAGTCCTTGACCCCAACCTAGTCAGCTTCTAGTAGAAGAGACAGACAAAAGCAAAGTCCAAGATCCCTGAACTCGGACAGGGAAGGCCAGTCCTGCAGAGATGTGACAGCGGGAGGCCACCTGGAAAGGCAGTGAATGGTGGTTCCTCCAACTCTGTGGGGAGCCCCCAGGCGCTGAGGACACCTGAGCAGTTGGCAGCAGTCACACAAAGTCCCCACTTGGCCTCCCCGGCTGATGCCACCTGATAAGCACTGAATCTAAGATTAATCGGAAGGCTCTGCTGCCCGGGAAACAATAATTTATTCTCTCTCACTCTCTCTCTCACACACATTATTTGCAATCCTTTGTTCTGGGTTTCCTACACATTTAATTACCTCAGGATAAATCTGATTTCCCCTCTTGGCAAATCTGTCTTTTGTTTCCTTTTAATTTCCCTTCCTTTCACGTTACATTTGACAAAGTTAGGAGAGACGCTGAGAAGGATGCGCATGGAATGGGGGCGAGGGCTGCTGCAAGAGCATCGTGGCCACGAAGTGGAGTGGCCTGGTGACACGGGCCACCTCAGCTCTGCACCAGAGCCATAAATTAGGAGAGGTGCCTTGGACTTTTATTTAATTCAATAACAAATACTTACATAAAAATAACTTATTTTCATTCTGAGAGGGGAAGGCCTAAATTGAAACAATCTTTTCTGGGGAAAAAGTCTGCCAATTCTGCCCCCTCCACCCCTTCCAGCTCCAGGCCTTCGGCCGACGCTCAGAAAGAAGGGGAGTCAGGTGCTGGCCAAAGGCCAGGCCAGGGGAGAGCCGTCTGGGCATCTCTGGCGTGAGAACATACTTGTGGCCGGAGTCCTGAGAAGGAAGCATAGCAGACATTCTGAAGGGAAAGAAACAGAATGGACGGGGTGATGGCCATGCTTATCTGGTGAAGTTCCTATTCTGACCTGAGAGAAGACAGGAAGAGCTATTGGCTCCCCTGGGAGGGAGGACGCTGCCCCCCAGAATTCTGGGCTGGGGCCCCCACCTGACTGTCAGGCCTTGGGCAGGGCGGGACTCTGGGCTTGATTCTGCCTGTCACTCCTGTGTTGGGTAGCCATGGGAGGGACAACAGGCCTTTCTCAGCCTCAGTCCCCCAAGGGCTTCCCCTTCCAATGACTTGACAGCAACCAGCTCCCCACGCATACTGGCCAGGGTGGTGGTTGTCGTGGTTATAAGTATTATTATTTCACGTCAGTCAGCTCATCTGCTCCCCCCCTCCAAACTCTCCAGTGCTTCTCCACACTTAGAGGGGGAATCCACTTCAGCCCAAGCGCGGTTCTCTGCAAAGGCTGTTGCATTGGCAAGTCGTGATCCAGAAGAAAGTCGGAAACCACCCGATCCACTGAGCCAGCTCCTTGGGTGAGAAGCCATGTGCACCAGCATTATGGGTGCTATTATTTTCATATCTGTGCTTTATTGGGAAACAGGGAAGGCTGACTGGAAGGATTTCAGGGGGACCAGGACCTCTCTTTTTCGGTATAGTTTTAAGCCATGGCAACAAGCCCACTTCAGAGTGAAGGCCCTTTGGTCTCCTAAATTGTCCCCACCTTTACTCATTTAGGATGGGGCATGACTGTGCTGAACTGGAGAGGTGTCATATCTGTTTGACAGAAAGGAAAGATGAGAACAATCTAGGAGCCCCATACCACCTAACCTGGGCCTACTTCCCCGACCTCATCTCCATCACTCTCCCCTTCCCACTGCTACAGCCACACTGGCTGGTCCTTGACCTTGTCAAGAGTGTCCTACCCCAGGGCCTTTGTACTTGCTGAAATGCTCTTGCTGGAGCCTCTGCCTGGAAAGGTTGGCTTCTCATTTTTCTGTCCTTAGCTTGTATATCACCTCCTCAGAGAGGCCTTCTAGGATTAACCATCTAAAGCAGCCTCAGACCCAAGCACTCTCTCTCCTTTCTTCCCAGGCTTTGTCTTTTTTGTCTTGAGCGACAATTTTTTTTTTCTTTTGCTTTTTAGGGCAGCACCCATGGCATCTGGGGGTTCCCAGGCTAGGGGTCAAATCAGAGCTGTAGCCACTGGCCTACACCACAGCCACAGTAAGGTAGGGTCTGAGCCACGTCTGTGACCTGCACCACAGCTCACGGCAACACCAGATCCTTGACCCACTGAGCGAGGCCAGGGATCAAACCTGCATCCTCATGGATACTAGTCGGATTTGTTTCCGCTGCCCACAAAGAGAATTCCTTGAGTTACAACTTTTGTGGATCTCGTGCTAAGCCCCTTCCCCAGAAAAGAGGTGGGCTGTAGGGGGATGGAATTGAGACTAAAAGGGCCTGCTTCCCCCACTGCTTTTCTTGGGGGCATGGCCAAAGGGCAGATCCATTAAAAACAAACAAAAAAAAGCAAGAATAATTTATGCCATAAATAATTTATGCTCTTGCTGTAACATCTATCAAAGTTGTGACTATTTGGGGCAGAACCCAAGAGTCCAGGCCCCACTCCCAGGTTCTCAACTCAGCCCCACCAGTCACAGAACCACCAGCCAAGCTCACCACTTCTTCCTCATTTCTACTCTGACCTAAGCCTTCCTAACCTTTGGTGGTTCCATCTTGAAGGGTTATCCCAGAAAAAAAAGAGCTCCAATGGTGCTTTTTAACCCTGGCAGCTCTTGGACTCACCTGGCAAGATTTTAAAAATACTATTGCCACCCCCAAGTGGGCCAATTCAGTCAGAATAGCAGGAGAGAGGCAGGGCTGAGGCCAGCATTGGAAAGCTCCCCAGGCTGCTCTCAAGTTCAACCAAATTAAGAACTCGCAGATCAGCGCTTAGGGACCAGTGCTACCTTTCACCAGGGAAATGTTCCTGCTTGCCCTTGGGGGCTGGCAAAGGCCAGCACAGAAACTGGCAGATGCAAGCTACGGCCCTGCCCTCAGGGGAATGCCATCAGGCTCCAGGCCCAAACAGGATGGCTACGCAAAAAAAAGGAGAAGTCAGGAGTTCCCATCATGGCATAGTGGAAATGAATCCGACTAGGAACCATGAGGTTTCGGGTTCGATCCCTGGCCTGGCTCAGTGGGTTAAGGATCCAGTGTTGCCATGAGCTGTGGTGTAGGTCACAGACAGGACTCGGATCCGGCACTGCTGTGGCTGTGGCACCCCCAAACACATAAACACCTAGCAGCCCAGTGTGTCTTCACCCCTAAAGACAGAGAGTAAATCTGTAATTGGCTGTGACCAGCAAGTCTCCCCCTCTTGAGGTCTATTAAATAAGAAGAAAGGAAAATAAAACCAAAACTAGAAGAAATAGCCATAAGGACCCATGAAAGACTGGGTGATTTTTGCCTGTATGAAAGCTGGGCTCCAGGCGAGTTGCCACTGTTGAATGCCAGGACCTGACCTCACACTCCACAAAGGCCGGCCGGGCACCTGCTTGGTGCATGAATGGCACCACATGCTCCCACCAGGAAGGCAGTCTTCCAATAGGGCCCATCTGGAACGTGATCTGGGGGCTGGACAGGCATGTCTCCTCCACCAGTGCATAAGCTCCATGAGGGCACATCTCCTAGTGTTTAGCACAGTGCCTGACACCAGCCCACATTCATAGCCTTTTACTGAATTATGAATGGGCATTTCTCCATAAGTAGGGTCTTTCTGCTCAAAGCAGCATTCACCTAAGAAACACCGCCAGCTCAAAACTCAGCACCACTCTTGTATCAGTGAGGCTTTCCAGTTGCAAGCAACAGAGACTGAACATGGTTCAATGAAAGAAACAGCAAAGAGAGGCAACCTTTTGGAAAGCTATGAGTCAGTGCTCAGAATCATCAGAAAGGCTAGGCAGGAGACAAGGCAGGCTGGGAAGGTCTGGACCTGCCTAGACTTTCCCAATGCCCCCCACCCCGCCGCACCCACCCTCCAAACACCAGATACAAATGCATCTGCTGGGACTTAATGCTGTGGCAAATGTCCCAAGTCTCCTGAATCTCCAAGTTGCACTCTTAAAAGTCAAAGCTGGAGTTCCTATTGTGGCTCAGCAGGTTAAGAACCCAACATAATGTCTGTGAGGATGTACGTTCACTCCCTCACTCAGTGGGTTAAGGATCCAGTGTTGCCATGAGCTGTGCTGTAAGTTGCAGATGTAGGTCAAATCCAGCATTGCTATGGCTTTGGTGTAGGCCGGCAGTTGCTACTCCGATTTGCCCCCTAGCCTGGAAACTTACACATGCTGCAGGTGTGGCCATAAAAAGAAAAAAGTCAATGCTTTGGCAAGAAGCATCTAGATTGCTAGGCTGAAGTCTGGTGTCCATGTCCGAACTCCCCAGAGATGGAAGAAAGACCACCTGGCCCTTCAGATTTCCTAAGACTCTGAAAGTGTCACCACGCCATCCCCCTTCAAGCAAGAAGGCATTCTGAGTCCCACCCCACCCCCACCAGACAGGTGTCCACCACAACATGGAATCCCATATTCAGTTTTCAGGATGACTTCAGTCCATCAGGTTTTTTTTTTTTTTTTTTTTTTTAGGGTCACACCTGCAGCATTTGGATGTTCCCAGGCTAGGGGTCAAATCAGAGCTGCAGCCACTAGCCACAGCCACAGCCATGCAGGATCCGAGTCACACCTGCGACCTACACTTCAGCTCACAGCAACACCAGATCCTTAATTCACTGAGCAGGGCTGGGGTCAAACCCACATCCTCATGGTTACTAGTCAGGTTCATGACTTTTGAGCCACAGTGGGAACTCCTTCCATCAGCCTTTTAAAACTAGCTGAATTGAAGTAGGAATAAGCTCTCTTGCTTGATGTGTAATTGAGTCAATTTTACAATCTAGTGTGTACACCATGCTTAATCTACAGCCAGGAGGAAACGGCGGCATCTGTAACTTTAGCCGCTGGTTACTTGGGGAGGCTGGGGACACTGTCTGGGGGAGACTTTGGGAAGAAGATTAAGAGAACTGGGATGTTTTCAAGCTAGAGGTTGGTGATGGGTGGTGGGAGGGATAGTCGAAATCTCAGTTGGAGGCTAAGGTCTGGACAAAGTTACTTTTCTTTCCTAGTGGAATTTAGCCTCAGGGTTCTCAGCCCATGGCTGCCTCCTCCTTTCCCCCTCCCTGCTCTCACCCTCAGGGTATCTAAATCTGCTGCCAGCTCTCCCAGATGTGTCCTCTGGCGCATGGATGCTGCAGCATGCTGTGGTGATTCAGTGGGTTGGGCTGCACTTCCCAGTGCCTGCCATCTGCGCATGGTCCATCCTCACCAAGGGCACGTGCTAATCTCACAGCCGTCCCAATAAGGAGGGTGAGCATTGCATTCCTGGGGGGTGGGGACCACAGGGATGGACCATACATGCCTTTGCATCTGGGATAAACCTTGGTACCTTCATCACTCCCCTAATAACTGTTACTAAGGTCCTAAGATGGGGGGCGGGAGGGGGAGTTATCATCACCTGTCATAGTTTTACATAGAAACATGGTTGGGTCTGTGACTCCCACTTCTGTGCACGACCTTAATGGGTACAGTTGAAGATGCTTTGGGAGGCTGAAGGGCCTTTACTCTGACACAGCCAGGTGCTGCACCTATTACAGTCCACCTTGAGACTGTGCTGAAGAAAGAAGTTCTGGTCACGCTGAAGTCCTTCCAGCCAGCCTTCCCCATTTCCCAGTAAAGCAGATATGCAAATAATAGGGCACACAATGACAATGCATATGGCTTTCACTCAAGGAGCTGGGTCAGGGGATCCAGTTGTTTCAGACTTTCCCCTGGTTCACCGTTTGCCAATAAAACAGCCTTTGCAGAGAAATGAGTTGAGAAGCTTGGACCAAAGCTTACTCACCCTGTGAGGGAGGTGGTTTGGGGCAGCCCCAGAAATGAGTAGCTCCAGCTATGGGAACCAGGGCAGCAGGGACAGAGCGCCAGGCACCTGTTGGCCAGGTGTCCACCCATTAGCCATGTTAATTAGAAAAAAAAGAAGAAGAAAGTCAATTAAACGTGAAACAAATCGAACCTCATCCTGACCCCAGCTTAGGCAGAAAGGTAGAGGAAAGCGAAGCTGCTTCTGAAGCCTCTGTCCTCCCACGTATATTGCGCTAAATGCACAAAGGAAAAGGGCTTTCCCTTGTAGGAAGAGAAGAAAGATCAGCCTTCATTAAAACTAAGAAACAACCACCACTACAAACTGCATAGTCAAAAATGCAGAGACATTTGGAAGAATACTGAAAGCTCACACAAACCTCTTCAGACTTTGGGCAAGACCTTGAATTTTCCCAAGGAAATGTGGCATCCTGAAAGATGCGCTCCAGTGACATGAGAGCAGAAGGTAAGGGAACCTGTGAAATAGCCTGAGGGGGTTCCTCTCTCTCCTCTGTCTCTGCCTCTTCCCGGCCGCATCTCCAGTGTTCTGGGCTAGGACTCCTGGTTGAGGGAAACTTCCAGAAGAGAGTGTGCAGGAGACAGGGGGAAGTGGCCTCAGTGGGTCACAGCGCACAGCCCCAAAGAAAAAAGGCACGTCCTATGCACCTACCAACAATGCTTCGGTGCAGTGGTACTCTGTAGAAGAGACTTCAGAGCAGAGCACAGACCACTCTAAAGCAGACAGGAGAAAAGCCTCCTGAATTAAAGGCTTGATATTACCACCTGAAAAAGTCAAAATGCATGCCAGGATCAAAGCAAGACACATCCTGGTGTATCACCAGACCTCAAGGATAAAGAAGGAATCCTCTAGACATCCAGGTGGAAAAAGGCAAATCACCTTAAAAATGTAAAAATCAGGAATTCCCATTATGGCTCAGTGGGTTAAAGACCACGACGTTTTCTCTGTGAGGATGACGACATTTTCTCTGTGATGATGCAGGTTCAATCCCTGGCCTCGATAGGTGGGTTAAGGAACCGGTGCTGTGGTGGCTGTGGTATAGGCTGCAGCAATTTGACCCCTGGCCTGAGAATGTCCATATGCCACAGGTGCAGCTGTAAAAAAATTAAATTAAATTAAATTAAAATAAAATTTAAATTAAAAAAAGGTAAAAATCAGGCTCACCCTAAACTGACCACAGTAATATTCAGTGCCAAAAGACAGTGAATATGTCTACAATTCTGAGCAAAGGAATGTGTCGCCCATGTATTTTTAAAGCCTGGCAGCTTACTCCCCACCCCATATACACAATTAGGTCAGAGGACCCAAACATTCTCAACAATGCCACATTTCAGGGAACGCAGAACCAAGGAGCTATGGGGCGGAGGCAGGGGGCGGGGAGGGGTGATTAGAGATAACAAGATGGAATCTGGTCAGCTTCGAAGTAAATAAAACATTTTAGAACCTGTCCAACGAAGTGTGGTTCTTGCAACAGCAACATGAGTACCATAAGGGAGCTCGTTAGAAATACAGACCCCATGGGAGTTCCCGCCATGGCTCAGCGGAAACAAATCCGACTAGGAACCATGAAGTTGCGGGTTCCATCCCTGGCCCCCCTCAGTGGATTAAGGATCCGGCGTTGCCGTGAGCTGTGGTGTAAGTCGCAGATGTGGCTTGGATCCTATATTGCTGTGGCTGTGGCTGTGGCACAGGCCGGCAGCTGTAGCTCCAATTAGACCCCTAGCCTGGGAACCTCCATATGCCGTGGGTGCACCCTAAAAAAAAGCGAAAAAAAAAAAAAGAAAGAAAGAAATACAGACCCCACCTCACACTTACAGCACCAGCATCTGCCTATTAACCAAATCCCCAAGTGATTCATATGCACTTTAAGGTTTGGAGGTCACTGCTCTGGAATACAGAATTGCCAATGAAGGTCAGGCAATGGCAGACGAGCAGAGGAAAGTAAGGTAATGCACCTGGGCACGACAGCACAGAACAGAATGCAAATGCTACAAACCTTGTTTTTGTTTTTTCGTTTTTATGCTTTTCAGGGGTCCAATTAGAGCTACAGCTGCAGGCCTCCACCACAGCCACAGCAACATCATATCTGAGCCGCGTCTGGGACCTACACCACAGTTCACGGCAACACTGGATCCTTCACCCACTGAGCGGGGCCAGGGATTGAACCTGAAACCACATGGATCTTAGTCGGATTCGTTTCTGCTGCACCAAGAGGGGAACTCCACTACAAATCTTGTTGATGTAAAAATAGTAACAAGAGAAATTCACAGTTGGGGGATTGGGGGGGAAGGTGGCAGGAGATCAAGAGACACTGCAAAATTTTAAAATTGGGAATAAATATCATCTTCCTCCCAAATAAATAAATAACTACAGAAAATTGTTTCAGCAATTGAAATAACTTGGACAGAAGGAAACTATTTCTCAACTTCAGCAATTTTTGAAGTTTCATTTTAATTTTTTGTCTATTAAATTCAAATCAAACATATTGCTTTTAATTTAAAAATGTGTACAGTAAGATTCTATTTTTGTAAAAGTGTTTCAATTTACCTAATTAGCTATCACTCTATCAGAGAGGGAGAGCTGTGATAATGTTCACCAAATGTTAATGGTGGAAATTGAAGTAATTTCTTTTTTCTTTTCTTTTCTTTTTTTTTTTTTTGGTACTTTTGTATATTACTTGGTTGAAAAAACAAATAATGGGTTTGGATCAATTTCACAAAAAAAGTTCTTAAAAAACATAAAAACATAATCAGAAAGGCCTGTCTTTGTTTTAAATAGCAGATTTATGTGATGTTCTAATTAGTACTTAGATTGTATAAATCCTAAGGAAAAAAATAATTAAAACAAGGCTAAAAGAAGTCAAATTGGGAGATAAGCTGGCAAAAATTTAACTATTCCAGGTCCACAAAATACTGCTCTTTCATTACCAGGATGTTAAAAAACCTTGCTATCTGTTATAAAGCTTCTCTGGCAGTTTGCAAATGTTCTGAATCTCTCCAGGGTTCTGGTCCCCAAGCCAAGCCAGTGCCTGCAGCTTTGTCTATGGCCAATCCTAGGTGTGGTCAGTCCCTGACTGAGCTCCCTGAGGTCTGCCTTTGCTTCTCTGTCCTCTGCTGCTCTCTGCGCCTCTAACATTCAAATACAGGAGAGCTTGCAGGTTGCATCACCGTACCTGCACAATAAAACACCCAGAGCTTTAAGAAATGACTGTGAGCCATATCCTAGACCACTGGTTCTTAAATTCTGATGATGATCAGAATCAGCCCAAGAAAAGTGGGTAAAAATGTAACAGCCTGGGTCCTATCCTCTTTCAAGGCTTTTGGGGGTCCTGTGTGCTTTGGCAGCTCTGCAGGTGATCCTGATCCCCCCTCAAAAGAGACTGAATCAGGCTCTGCAGATGGGCTGGGGCACTGGCAAACATCCAAGGTCCCCAGGAGATTCTGAGGGCAGCTGGGGCTGAGACCCACTGCCCTTGCATCTGCTCCCAGATCTAATGAAGGATGTGCGTTTACATTGCTTCCCTTCCCCAGGTAACACAGGGCCCTGTGACTCTGCAACAGAGCATCACAGAAAACAAGTCCATCCCCTGTGGACCACGCCCATCCAGTGGAGAGGCTGCCACACTAAATGCACTTACCTTGTGGACACCCAGGCTGTGACTTAAGTGTCCCCATCTCAAGATGTCCTGAACATTTACATATAAAAGTAACTACACTGAAGTTATCTTTTAGATCATGGATGAAGCAACTAAAGACCAAGGCATCAGTTGATGCCAGAGCTCACCCTCTACCCAGATCTCACGCTGTCCTTGTGCTATTCCCACTCAAGCTAGGAAATGCCACCACACATTCAGAACATGGTGAGATGCCTTTTGAGACAACTTGTCATAGCAGTCACTTTCACCTCTCCTAGTTGGCTAAAGGAGGATTCCACAGGATCTGCTGAGCCTAGAGAGATTGCCCTGAGGTCTGGAGTCCCTGGAATTGGCAAAGTCCTCTTTCTAGAAATGCACTCTTTGGAACCCATTAAACAAGATGATGGAAGGTCCCACTGTGGGGCAACTCAGGTTGCTGCGGAGGCACAGGTTCAATCCCTGGCCTGGAATGGCCATAAAAAACAAAAACAAAAAACAAAAAACCATACAATATGATGGAGGCTGAGCTTTCCAAGGCCACAGAGTGAAGCGGTTAAGAGCATAGACTCTAGAGCCAACATATATGGCTTTAATCCCTGGAAGTAGGACTCAGGATAAATTATTTAACCATTCTGTACAATGGGGATAATAATTACACCTGCCTCCTAGGATAAAAAATATACCTGGCTCCTAGGATTTCAAGAGAATGAAATGAGCTCACCTGTGCATAGGACAGTGTCTGGATGCACTGTAAGCACTGCATATACACTTGTTATTCCTCTTTTCACATCATACCTACATGTCCGAATGCAACCACTCTTCTCTCCTCCTTCAGTTCCACATACTGAGCCAATGCTTTGGCCCAAGTGCCCTCCACTTCCACTGTACAACCTGCTTCTTCCTTGGTAGTCAGGACTCAGGTACTAATAGTAGCTTTCCCGTTTTGTCCCCCACCTCTTCCCACTGTCCCACTTATCCTGCTATCAGTAGAGCATTTGAGGTCTTCATGATTTCTCCATAGACATGATGCTTGGCAGAGACCTCGGCCATCCCATTAGTAATAATTCTGTTAAATGACTGTATCCCGTCAGCCTTGAGAAATGGGATGCCATCACCTGACGCTGCCCTTGGTCCCGACCTAATCAACATTTTAATCCATAAAGTGGAAGGAAAATATTTAAGAGAATGTATATCAAATCAGGAAGTGACAGAAAGCTGGAAGAAATGACTAAAATGCTGGTGAGTGAGTTAAGATTCACTCAGATTGATCATGGGGGTTTGGAATTCTGGACTGAAGCCAAGAGAAGGTGCTCTGTAGACAGGACAAATGTACATTATAAATCAAGGAGCTTTGACTCTGGAGCTCAGTATGTGAAGAAGATCAAGGCATGCCAAGAAACTACATGCTTCCAGCACTGATCCAGGATAGGCTGCATGCCAGAAAGGACCAGCCCACTGGCCTCTGAATTGAGAAGTTTCCTTCCTAAGAATTCTACACTGTTTGGGAGCCACAGAATAATAAGAATATTAACGACTAGAATTTGCAGATAATTCATGTATTCATGGATCCATTCGCCATCATTTATTTCAGGCTTTTCCTTTGCAAATACCTGGCCCAAGAGCTACTCAAAGAAGGACTACACTTGTCTGGTTCTTCAGAAGATCTAAGATTATGGGCTGGAAAACCAGGAAGTGCATTTGATGGAGTGTGACCTTTCTAAGAATCAGAGAGAAAGAGCTTGTGGTCACTAGCTGGGTAAGAGACTCTCTCAAGGCTGGGAAGGGAGCATTACAAGGACTCTCTGTTTTGAGGAGCTGAACCTGTGAGATCCTCTTCCAAGGTGTCATTCCGTGTTTCTGTGAATCACGTGATAAAGCTGAGACAGCAAGTAGAAGGAGACAGGGGAGGGGGTAAAAGAGCCAGAAATTCTTCTTTCTCACCCAGTCAAGCCAGCCTCTCTTGTGCCTCCAGGCTGCTCCTGACCTGTTTCCTTCTTGACCTGGGACCAAGGTGACTCCTGACCTTTGGAGCCTCTGACACTCACCACATGTGTGGCATAACCCCCTGAGAGAAACGCCACTTAAATCCACATGGGACACCATATTTCAGCTGTTCAGTTGGCAAAGATCAAACTGCTTGATATCAGACTGTGGCTGGGATCAAACCAACCTTGTATCTCATGAGTCAGAGCATGACCTAGTCCAGTCTTTAAAAGAAAATTTGGCATCATATATCAAAATTTACAATGCCCACACTCCATCTGTGTAACTCCATTTCTAGAACTGCATCATATAGATTTACTTGTGTTCCTACAGGGTCCCCTAGGATGTTCACTGCAGCACTTTTTTCTTTCTTTTTTGCTTTAGGCTTCAGTCACATAGTCCTATGTTTCCTAGCTTTCTATTTTTCTATGGTCATTTCTTTTTATGGTGACAAAGTATACATAACATGGTAATTTTCATTTGTACAACAAAAGTATAATTTAGTTGCATTAAAATACATTCACAATATTGCACAACCATCACTACTATCTGTACCTAAAACATCTGCATCATCCCCAACACAAAACTTTGTATCCATTACACAATAATGCCCATTCACCTCTCCCCTCCCCCCCAAACCTCTATTCTCTTTTATCCTTATGAATTTGCCTATTCTATGTATCTCATATAAATGAAATCATAAACATCTGTCCTTCTGTGTGCAGCTTCTTTTACTTCACATACTGTTTTCAAGATCTATCCACACTGTAGTTTGTATCAACATTTCATTCCTTTTTATGAAAACAGTCCAGTATATGGATATACCACATTTTGTTTATCCATTCAGCTCCTAATGGACTCTTGGGTTGTTTCTACATTTTGGCTATTGTGTCAGTGGAAAACAGTGCTCTAAGTGTTTTTGTACAAATATATGTTTAAGCCCCTGATTTCAATTCTTTTTTGCAGCATTCTTTTCAATGGTTAAAAAAAAATGGAAATAGCCAGAATAATTCTCAGAATAACTATTAATAGGGGATTAGTTAAATAAATTATTATATATACACACAAGAACACTATGCGACCCTTTAGAATGAGGCAGGATTATGAGTCTTGGTATGGAATTATCTACAAGGTGTATTATTATATCAAAGAAGAAGAAGGATGATGGGGCGGGGCAGAGGAGGGAAAGGAAGAGGGGGAGGCAAAGGAGGAGCAGAAGCACAGGCAGCCATGTGGCAGAATGAAATGAAGGCATGCCTGATTTACAGACTATCTCCGAAAGGGTCCATGGCATCAAGCAGAGCAGTACTTTGGGAGGCCACTGGGCCCAGGATCAGCAGTGAAGGAAGTCTTACCTTCTCTTTCCTGTATGCCTTCTGTCCTGTTTCAATAACAAACTGAATGTTTTGCCTTCTGAAAACTAATCAATATGGTTTTTTAATTGGCATGTGTTCAGAGCCCGAGTTTGGTCACGGGTCCAGCAGAAGCCGGGGAGGTGTGACGGGGAGAGGCTGCAGAACAGCCCTGGCAAATGTAAGAAAAGGACCATCTGACACCTGTCACTTCTAGCCCCAGAAACAAGGCAGCAGCTGCCCCATCTTCAAACACTGAGCTCCTATCAAAAGCCTCTCCAGAGCCTGTAGCCTCCCACATTCAATCCCTCTGTTGCTTCTTTTCTTTCTCCTCTCACTAGAAAAGTAACTTTGACAGCTGCAAGGTGAAGGATGTGGGCTCACCTTGCCAGAAAGGGAGGCCATAGGGGTGAGGCTTCAAAGCTGCAGGGACACCCTGCCCTGAGGAGGGTGATGCTCCATCCAGAGAGCCTCTGCCACTCTCCTGCAGGCCACATGTGTCGAGAGGGTGTCTGCTCAGAGCCAGCAGAACAGACCTCACAGGATGATAATCAAATCATATTTGAAAATGAGATGAGGAGGGGAGTCAGAACAAAAGCCTGTGAAAAGAAAAATAAGGTGAAAGTTGCCAAAATTGGTGCTCTGTATTCTAAGGCCTTCCTGGCTCCTAGCAGGGTTTGAGATTAGTGTTGATAATAGCCTCACCATAGGACCACAAAAAATCAATGCAACTGGAACCGAGGCAGGATCCATTTATCTTCTTGGGGCAAAATAGAAGGTGTGATTTTTAAAAGACAAATTATCCCGAATGCGTGTAATTGATGTGCGTACACAGAACCATGCAAGGAAGGCCAAGTGCACACAACTGCACAATATCAGGCATTATTCTCATCAAGAGTTCCTTGTAACAATGCCAGCCCTAGGGCACGGTTCAAGTACTCTGGAGAGTAGTACTAGGAATTGCATTCTAGAATATGCTGCATTATTTTTACATGGCTAATTATTTGTTTGAAAGAGCATTGAAGAATACAAAAAGGAAAAGGCAATTTGCAGGTCCTGCTTTGTAATAAAAGGACTTGGTTGAGACAGGCCTCCATCCAACCCTCTGCTTCTCCTTTAAATGGACTGTCTACCCATCTGACGAAAAATCGTCCCCTTTAGTTTCAAGTCCTTTATTTCTGTGTTTCCTTCATTGAGTTATACATACACTCTCATGGGCAGGGATGATGGGATGGAGGCCTGATGGCCTCCATGGTACAAGTATCTGAGATTCTCAAACATGCTGAATTAATTAGTCAGTTAGGTAGTTAATTGAGATCTTGTTTTTCAACCCAAGAAAGGCTATCATAAGCACAAGTCCAAGCTGTTCACAACCAGCTTTCTGGTCTAGCCAGCCCAGTTGAAGGGTTCCAGTTACTCCTTGAGGAGGTAAATTAGCAGAGAGGGCTCGGGCAGGGGCACAGAGGGTATGAGGGGAACCACCACCCGGTGTCTGGAGATCAGGGGACCCAGAGGGACACCTCTACAGAGGTGTTCCTGTGTGTGTGCAGCCCACTTATTTGGACTTGTCATCTCTGGAGCTAAGTATGGAGCAATACCCCACAGCACTTGAAAGGTGAGGAAAAGAGGCTTGTGGTCCAGGGAGAGCCTCCCTCCTTGCTTAAATCCACTTCCTGAAAGCTTTCCTCAAGCTTTCCAGAAAGGCAGTCAGTGCCAGCCCAAGGCACAAGGCCACCTGAAGCAAGATGCTTTCAAGGCTCTCTTGGGGTGCCCAAGAGCATGTCTAAAGGCTTCTTCTGCCCCTGGGCTGGGCCTACAGGCTGCCGGGGAACCCTTTCATCTTCTTTTTTTCTACACCAGTCATGGCTGTGCCCTGCCCCTCCCCCTGTCCTAGGAGGTGGGAGAAGACAGCCTGCCCTCCTTAAGGGATCTCTTATCTCCATCACAGCCCCACCCAAAAATCCTCCTGCACCTCCCTTGCCCAGGAGCCTCCTGGCCACAGTCAAGGGCAGCCATGGCCTTGCCTCCTGGAGTTCTCAGACCAGCCTTCCCTCCACACATCTGACTCCCTCCTCTTCAACTCCATCTCAGACTAGCTTTTTCTCTTATTCCTCCTCTGTCTTGCAAATTGCTCTTTCTCATCACAAGCTCCTTCCCAGAGGATATCAAGCTGATCAGATCTTCCCCATTCCAACAACAGCAACAACAGTAACCAAAACAAAAAAACCCTTCTGGCATGCTGATTTCCCCTCAAGCCCTCTTTTTCTCTGCTTCTTTTCCTTTTTTCTTTTCAAATCTGTCTGAACTGCTTCCACTTCCTCAACCTATGCAGCCTTCCATCTAGAGAAGGGCCCCTCTCCATCACGCTTGCTTACTTCTGCAACTAAAGGTTACCTGGCATCACCTCTTGCCCTCCACCCCTGACCAGCGCCCCCCACCTGCCCAAAGGCTTCTCCCAACTGCCCTATGCTTCCTTTCTGGCTTATCTTCCCCTTTCTGCTGCTGCCCTGTCCCTCAAAGCCCAGGGTTCGGTCTCCCTCTCTCTCCAATCTCTTCCTTGGCAATCATAGCCTAGTTTAGTTCAAAAAATATCTATTAAATACTATGCACAAGACTCTGTGTTAGACACTGTTGATGCAGTGGTGAATTTTAATTCTTTCCAAAAGCTGACAGACAAATGGGGCGGGGGTAGTGAGGGGAAAAGGGTGTAGACAGATAAATAAATGATTTCGCACACTATATTAAGACGACTTACTGGCGCAAAGTGGGGATAGCAGCCCAAGGCATGTGCATTTTTTTCAGTAAAATGATTATGATGTCAGAGAAATGTTGAAAACTCACAACAACCTTTCTTCAGTCTAATAACTGATGGATAATCCGGTGTCAGGAGTGGGGAGGGGAGGCTCTGCATCAGGGCTGGATTGAGAAAATGCACCAGGTTTAGGATGGGCTCATTGACTGACTCTACTGCCTGCAACAGGGCTGCCTGAGAAAAAATTTAAGATCCACCACTGTCCCTGTCCAAGAGACCCAAGGATATGACCAGCGAGGAACTGGGCTATGCTGGGAGACAAGGAAGTTTTCATTTCACCCCCGACTCTCTTCCCTTTCCAGAAAACAGCCACACAAAGCATAGCTATCCAAGGCCTGGGAGTGACATCAAGTGTCTGAGTACTGTGGTCTGAGGGGAAGAGCATTTGTGGGAAGGGGTAAGGAGATAACACCCAGAAGTGATGGAGGCAGGCAACTGCGCTTTTCCCCTATCACATCAGACTAGAAGAACCAAAACCAGATGCTGCAGGTCCAAGGAATTTGCAAACTGAGTAGAGCAGAGAAGCAACATGGGAAGCATTTTAGACGTGAGAAACTGACAGGGGCCCCCACACAACCATCTCCAGAGCTGATGCAGACACAGGAGGAGAATCAAGTCACCAGGAGTGGGGGGACACAGAGTCCCAGGATGGGCCTCTCGCCCAGTCTACACAACCTCACCAAGTCGCACCAAAGCCCATCGTGTTTTAAAGTTCAAGGTAAAACACCGCATACCACAAGAATGGGGACCTCCTTCTGTAGAGTCAGAGGAAGAGTGTGCCTCTAAAAATGAGATGCTGCAGAATTCAGAAGAAAAATTCAGGAAACGATTTACTTTTTCAGGAGTTTATAAGAATGCTTGGCTTCTAAAAGAGAGGAGCAGAAAGTCACAAGAAAGGGGCAACAGCAGGGTGAGATGAAAAGGAGGATGCATTCAAAATGAGAGACTAGCAAAGAAACTGAAAATGCAAAAGGAGAGTAGCAGTAAAGCTTCAGGATGTCAAGTCAGAAAACAAATGTGAGAGAAATTAAGACAATGTGGCAGAAGGTGAAAGATCTAGCAAATAGAGAATGAAGAACCACATGTAGATAATGAGGACTCTGAAAACAGAATCCACAACAAAGGAAGCAGAAGAGAAAGGAAAGATATAGTGTAATAAATTGTTACCGAGCTGAAGATAAAGGCCTGTGTGTACAGACAGATGGGCCTCACCAGGCAAAGCCAGTGAAAAGAGACCCTGTACACATCATGGAAAATAATAATGTTGAAAAGAGAAAGGCTGCTCATAGGTGAATAAGGTGGCTTCAGACATCTCAGTGACACGGGACAGACCTCAGGGCAGAGAAGCACATGGGCCGTGATGGAGAGGACCTTTCCAATTGGGGGAAAAGAGTGAATTACTCAGGGAATGAGGCAGAGGCACAAGTTAGCTCTTCAAAAATAAGCCAAATTCCTCCTTTATGCCAACCCCTCCCCAAAAAAATGAATCCCTACTGGATTAAATTTTTAGGAGTTCCCGTCATGGCTCAGTGGAAATGAATCAGACTAGGATCCATGAGGATGCAGGTTCAATCCCTGGCCTCACTCAGCAGGTTAAGGATCTGGCATTGCTGTGAGCTGCGGTGTAGGTTGCAGACACTGCTCAGATCTGGTGTTGTTGTGGTTGTGGCGCAGGCCAGTGGCTACAGCTCTGATTTGACCCCTAGCTTGGGAATCTCCATATGCCGTGGGTGTGGCCCTAAAAATAAAAAAGACAAAAAAAATATTTAAATGAAAAAATGAGCCATAAAAGTAATACGGTAAGGCACAGATGAATATTCACACAACTCTAGAGTAAGGAAGAACTTTCAAAGAAGGAACCAAAGGAAAAAGCACTTAGGAGAAAAACTGATAGACTGAAGTACATAAAAATTTTAGGGTTTGCTGCAAAAATACAGTTCTAAATCTAATTACAAATTTAGGAAAAATGAAATATATATGACAAAGGTTCATATCCCTCAAATCAATAGAAAAATGGGTAAAGAATAAAAACAGGCAATTCCCAATAGAACAAATACAAATATTTAGATCAACGGGAAATCACATTTAAAAATCTAAAAATAACTACGTCTTATCATTTTCAGCTCTCAGACTAATATAGGATCAAAAGAACTACAATGACCATTGTTGTCAATCAGAAGCAGAGCGAGGGGGTCACTAATGAGTGGCCAGTGTACAAAGGGTACATCACCACAACATGTCTGAATGGCAACTGGGTTTTATCAAAAAACTTACAAATGGGAAAAAGCTTAATCCCAAAACCTTATATCATCCATTAAGTTATAAAAAAATATGTGAACAAGAACCTCATTAGGTATTGTTTATAACAGCCAGAGAAAAAATTAAAATGACCAAGATGTCTTAGTTTAGTGAAATAAGTATCCAGATTTAATTTACAGCAAGTGTTAACATGAATACATAGGCTGCCACTGATATGAAGGGGGGAAACATTTTATTACTTAAAAAAAGTCAGAAAAGTATATGGTACTTTGTGTGTGTGTGTGTGTGTGTGTGTGTTTTCTAGAGCCCCACTCACAGCATATGGAGATTCTCAGGCTAGGGGTCTAATCAGAGCTATAGTTGCCAGCCTACACCACAGCCACAGCAACGCCAGATCTGAGTCATGTCTGCGACCTACACCACAGCTCACAGCAGGGCCAGATCCTTAACCCTCTGAGCAGGGCCAGGGATCGAACCTGCCACCTCATGGTTCCTAGTCAGATTCATTTCTGCTGCACCACGACGACGGGAACCCCAATGGCACCATTTTTGATGAAAGACATACACACACAGACATACACACTACACCAAAATATCAGCAGTAGTTACGTCAAGATTACAGGAGATTTTTTCCTTTATGTTTATTTGTATTTCTACTTTTTTTTTTTGCCATGGACATGAATTATGTATGATTTTTTTTTCAAATTTGCTTTAAAATACAATTAAAATGCTGAAGAGTACATTCACTGGGTCATGTGAGAAGCACCCAAATAATTTTGTAAGAAACTGATGTTCTTTTCCAAAGTGGTTGTACCACTTTACACTCCCACTGGCAATGTATGAGTGATGCGGTTTCTCCACAATCTTGCCAGTATTTGGTATTATCACTATTTTTAATTTTAGCTATTTTGAGAGATACGTAGTGACAGCTCATTGGGGTTTTCAGTGGTATGTCCCTAATAGCTAATGATGTTGAGCACCTTTTCATGTGCTGTTGGCCATCTGTAGAAAAATGAAAACTTATGTTTATACAGAAACCTGTACATGAATGTTCATAGAAGCTTTATCTGTAATTGCCCCAAACTGGAAACAAACCAGATGTCTCTCAACGGGTGAATAGTTAAACAAACTACAGTTCAGTTGTCCCTCAGAGGATTGGTTCCAGGACTCTTGTGGACACCAAAATACCCAGATGTTCAAACCTCTTACATAAAATGGTCTAGTATTTCATATAACCTACACAAAGTATCCTCTCGGGTACTTTAAATTATCTCTAGATTACTTATAATACCTAATATATTGTAAATGTCATGCATATAGTTGCTGGTGCATAGAAAATTCATTTTGTTTTGGGGAACTTTCTGGAATTTGTGTTTGTTTCCAACTAGTTTTGATCCATAGTTGGTCGAATCTGCAAATGTGTAGAATCCACAGACACGGAGCGCTTACTGTACATCAGCATTATGGAACACTAGTCAGCAACAAAAAGGAATATTTGACACGTACAACTTGGATGAAACACAAGGAAAGAATGCTAAGTGAAAAAAGCCAATCTCTAAAGGTTACACGGTATGATTCCATTTATATGGCATTCCTAAAAAGACAAAATTATAAAGATGGAGAACAGATTGGTTGCCAGGGGTGAAGGAGGAAGAGAAAAGGAGTTGGCTATGATTATAAAATTCTATCACAGGGACACTTGTGATAAACTGTTCTATATCTGACTGTGGAGATGGTCATACAATTCTACACGTCATTAAAATGAACAGATATAAATACACCCACACACACACAAGTGAGTTCATGTAAAACATGAAATCTGAATAAGCTAATAGATTGTATCAATGTTAATTTCTGCATGTGACATTGCACTACAGTTATGCAAGATGTTACCACCTGAGGGAAATGAACGAAGGGCACATGGATCTCTCTGTATTATTTCTAACAACTGTATAAGAATCTATAATTATCTCAAAATAAAATGAAAAATTTTAAATATGGGACATAAAACTATACAATGAATCTACAATAAGATACAAGCTAACACACAGCTATGTAAAGAGCAATGTGAACACTGGAGGTTGGGGGATGGGAGCACACAAGGATTCAGGGAGGCCTTCCTGGAGGAGGCTGACCGAGGAGTCTGAAAGGACTGTAAGCAGCAAGCACATTCCTTGGCATGAAACAACAGGAGTTGGGGGTGCATTCTGAGAGCCTGTGATGATTATCTCTGAAGCTTAAGAAGCCTGATGCAGAGGGATAAGAAGCAGGGCAGACTGGGAGAGAGAATACCCCAAGAGGGCCAAGATTTTTCCCCACTTTGTCATATTGTTTCATTTATTTATCATGTCATACATTTATCTACTCATTCATTCATTTGTTCATGTGCCAGACACTGCACCAGGCCCTTGGGAAAAATGATAAATAAAAGACTATCTGTATCCACCCCACCCCACCCCACCCCAGGCAAGGTCTTGGTGGGGAGACAGGCAAACAGAGAAGAATGCAAAAAACACTATGGGATGAAGGGCCATGACAGGCTCTGCACAGACTGCGTAGGGAAAGGACCCCTAAGCCCAGAGGGCTACATGGAAGAGGTGGCATCTGGACTAAAACCTGAAGCATCAGTGACAGAAATCCAAAGGAGCAGGAGGTGGGGAAAGACAGCCTTCTAGGTAAAAGGCATAAATGGCTTGGACAAAAGTCCAGGGGTGAGAATGTGTGTCCTAGTTGGGGCAACCATGGAAGTAAATGTGGCTGGACTGCTCATTAAACCCAAGATCTCACAGCACTGGAATGTCATGCTCAGGAGCTGGACTGACTCTTGAGGGGACGAAGGAGCCATTGAACTCTTTTTTTTTTTTTTTTATGGGAGAAGCTCATGATCAGAATGGAGCTGTAAGAAGACCATGCTGAGAACAGCGAGGGAAATCAACTGGGGCAGAGCAGGGAACCACAGCCCCTGTCGGTGCTCCAGGTCACCCCCGCACAGCCCCCCAGAGCACTCACACAGCTCCCTGGGCCCCTGTGCTGTGGTCAGCGCACGCCCCCTCGGGCAGCACATAGCACCATGGTTTATGGAGTTCCGAGCTCCCGGGGCCAAGCTCTCTTCCATCCCGATCAATTGCTCCCTGTCACAAGCTGATCTTGGTCCAGTTCTTTACTTTCTGGATCATAAAGTTGTCCTCTGTGTGACTTAGGAGGCTCTCTGGTGCTGGGCATTTATAACCCAGAGATACCTATGCAGTCAGCAGCCCCCATTAGCGTGTGCTTGACAATTTAGCTGTCCCCTCCGAGGCCAGGGTTAGATCTATCTGTTTCCCTGGGTCTTACTCCCCTGGCATCTGGATGAGACTGGATGGCTTCCCAGGCTCTGCTCTGGCGGCAAGGGCTGCCAGTAGCCTGTGCCGCTGTAGCATCCAAAGAGATAGAGCAAGAACTGCAGACAGGCCCCCTGGCAGTGGGGGACAGGGCACAGCACCCCTTCCGGTGAGGCAGGCATCTTTCTGGACCTCGAGGTGCCCGTCGGGAAGAAATACTATCTGGCGAGAGGCTTTTAGAAAAGGACACAGGACCAGGGGCTAAGGGAACGGGGGAGCAAGGAGCCCACTAGTCAGCTCCATGTGGTGAGAAACAAGAAATCCCCAGGCAGGACTGGAAGCACACCCCTCGACGGTGGTATTCAGGGACCACGGCAGCAGGGCCAGGGTGGCTTAGATCAGGAGGGGTGGGATTGGAGAGTTGGGGGAAGAAGAGAGCTTGTGATCTGCTGTCTCATTTCAGGTGGTGGGACAGACAAGACAGGTCTGTCCTCCAGAGCTCAGAGCATGGAGCGGGTGGGACAGGCTCCACACTGTCCCCATCTGACCCTCGACACTCTGTTTCCTGTAGGAAGCCAAGGCAGAGGCTGTGGGCACAAGGGATTTTGGCGGTATTTACTTGGCAGCCCAGGGGCCAGTAAAGAGCCTTTCATGGGGGCTGCTCATCCTATGCTGTGCTCAAAGGCTCAGATAGCTTCTGGCACTGAGGAGATGCTCAGTCAACACTCGTGGGATGTCTGTCTTGGTTTAACTCCTTTGTCTCCAAGAATAAGAACACTAACGAGCTGCTGCTGTTCTTCAGAACCCTGATCAGAAGCCTGGGCAATGCTGTCCTTGGACCAGAGGGAAGTTGGAGCCCAGCGTGTTGCGTGGGGCTGCCTCCCTCAGAGGCATCACCAAGCTCCCACAAGCGTATAGCCTCAAAGGGAGATTCCCTCGGGGCCAGGTCCTGAGAGCAGATCCTGACCTTCAATCTCACCACAGGACAGCCCCCCTAGCTCCCTGCACCAGCCCTCGGGTGCTGGGCTTATGTCCGAGGACCAGAAATCACAGGCTTCTAAGGGTGAGCGTCTCATGGGAGGACCTGACATTGAGCTCATTTACTGTGTGACCTTTAAAAAAAATGACAAAGGAAAGGCAGTTTTTTCCACACAGGTGACCTGGGATTACAGTTTCCAAAATGCAGCTAGAGAAAGTGGAGGCTGAGTCATGGGGAGAAAGGGATCACAAAATAAACAGCCCCAGAAAGGGGCCACCTTCCAGACGGACGCCACAAGGGCAGCCCCGAAGGATTTTATCTGTTCACCTTGCCTGAGAGAAGAGGGACCCTCACACTGGGGATCGGAGAGCTGTGCAAATAGCAGGGTCACAGCCTGCGTAAGGGACCTCTTAGGGCTCCTTGAGGCTGTGGCATCTGAACTGAGGTCTGACTTAGGGAATCAGGAAGAAAAGGAGCTGCGATCCACGCGGAGGGATCAATGGGGGGGGGTCAAGGGGGGAAGGTGGTTTTCCCTGGGGTGATGGGTAAGGCAGGTAGACCATGCAGGTCTCTGGGGCCAGTTCAATCCAACTGGTGAGTTAGGGTTCTGAGAATTCCCTCCAGACCCCTTCATCTTCAGAGTTGGAAAGGAAGAGGCTAAAAGGGTGACTATTTTTTTTTTCTTTTCAGGGCTCACAACACCCTTACAGAAAAAAAAAAAAAAAAAAAAAAAAGCTTCAGGGCTCCACTCTGAAGCAGGAAAACAATTCAAATGTGCAGGCTTTAGCCCTATGACCACTTCAAACTCAAGGAAGACCAGCCCTGGTTAGAAGCACTGAGGGATAGTACATGCCGTGCCTCCCTCAGAGATGGTGCACAGGCCCGGCTGAGCGTTCCTCCTCCCTCAGGGACAGAAAGGTGGAGGGAGGAATAACCAGGTGCTTAAACTGTGGCTTAGGAGTGAAGACAAGTATGCCCAAGGCAAGGGGGGAAGTCACCCTTCCCCATCAGAGAACCCGGAGGTCTGCTCAGAGCTTCCCCTGTGAAGTGTGAACATGATGAGAAATGAAGGGCAGGGCAAATATGCAAAGGCATTACTAATCCTATTTTAAAAAAAAGAAGAAAAGAAATTCAGAAACATAGCACGTAAAGGAAACAGGAAAAAGAACCCAGTGTGGAAGAAAATCTAGTCCAAGAAATAGAAGAAAAGTACTCATAAGGACTCATTTTCAGAATTCAATAATAGTTCAAAACCAGCTGAAAAAATAACAACCACCACCCCAAAATTTATAAGAGGCGATTGCAGAGTTAAAGACACAAGTTCTGGATGAAAATAATAATATTAGAAAGTGAATAAACAAAGCAGAATATGGCTACAGAATTGAGAGAATTTAAGACTGAACTACTGACAGAGTAAATCCATTAAAAAGAAGTGCTGAGCTCAAAATACTCTATGGAGGACAACTGGTATTCCTAAACTAGAGGCCTCAGCCAAAAAAAAGTGGTATTCCATGTTCAAGAGACCTAAGACCTAACAGAAAATAATTTCCTAAAAATGAAGAAATCATCAGCTAAGTCAAAAGCATGGCCTAGCGAAGCTGTTGAACTTCAAAGATAAGGCAGTGCTCTGCCGGCAGACAAGAGCAAGTCACCTCTCAAGGGAGCACAGTGCAGCCACAGGCTTGGCAGGAGTGACCTTCCATTCACAGGCAGAGAGCCCTTCTGGGGGAAAAACTGCCTAATGAAATTCAATCAACCAAGAGATAAATCAAAATAATGAATTCAGTATAGAGAAATTGTGATGAAGCCATGGGGAGTTGTTACAGTCTTTTACATACAGAAATAGGGAGTTCCTATTGTGGCTCAGCAGGTTACAAATGCAACTGGTATCCATGAGGATGTGGGTTCAATCCCAGGTCTTGCTCAGTGGGTTAAGGATCCAACATTGCTGTAAGCTGTGGTATACAGGTCACGGCTTGGATCCCACGTTGCTGCGGCTATGGTGTAGGCTGGCAGCATCAACCCCTAGCCTGGGGACTTCCATATGCCACACGTGTGGCCCTAAAAAAACAAAAACAAAAACAAATAAAATAAATGTAGAAATAAAATAAAAATATTCTGAAGTTGTTAGGAACCTTAAAATAAAAAAAAATTAAAAATTAACAAAAATTATGGAGGCGGGAGGCAGGGAAAGGGAAAGAAATACAAGTAAGAAATAGAAATAGGCCAACTTCCCATTTTTAAAAGAAAGGGGTCAATTGTTACTATTTAAAATTGAAATATGAAGTTTAGAATAATGATTCAAAACACATTTTTATAATATGTTTTCTTAATCTGAAGAGAAACTTTCAGGAAATATATCTTCTGGTGAAGAAATATTCATCAATGGAGCAATTTCCTCTGGTCTATATTAGTTTATTTTTCTTCAGTTACATTTAAACTAAACTAAATTAATGTTTTCAAGCTTACCGTTATCACAGTTTCCTAAAGTTAGTTCATACTCTCTAACTTTCTAGCTATAATGAAGATAGGTTACAGAGATATATTTAAACTGGTATTGACCTAAATTTAACAATCGTAGTTTCTGAAATTTTTGAGTAATTTTTTACTTTCCTCATTATACTATTTTTTTGGCTTCTGTGAAATGTTTATATAAATATGCAATATTTTCATAAAAACAAAAAGTCTCTTCTTAAAAACGTCAGACACAAAAAGAATATCAATAATATGTGCCTACATTAAAATAATAGTTCATGATTTCCGTGTTAGTAATTCCCATTTACCAGCTCCTATTTGCTCAAAACACTTTCAGAATCTCCCTCTCCACAGTTTGGAAAAGACATTTGTAATGTTCCCACTCTAGTGCATTACATCTAGTGATTTATGTCTTTTGGTCCTACTTTGTCCTTTAATCAAATAGTCAGAACCTTTCTAACTGATGTCAAGTGACATCATTGCTTCCACTGGGGTGCCAGAGACACACAGGAAGTGGGAAGTTTGAAACATTTTCAGGAATCTATTTAATTTACTCAGAAGACCTCCACAAGTGTCTAATCCCTCAGTCTGCTTATGAACCTGGATGGAGAGACAGCCATAGTTCCTCAGCCCCTGGCCTTGAACTTGGATTCCAGATGAGGCAATATCCCAATACCCACCCCATCTTCCTCTGTGAGCCTCGCCCACTGCTCCGTCTTCCACCCACTCTCTCTTTTCTTCTGTCGCCAGTTCCTCTATTTCTAAAGTATCCCCAACAGCAGTGACTCAAAACCTGAGTATCCTGAAGAGAAATTCTCAAAGTGTACAGAAGTAAATCCAGGGATACCAGAATTTCATAAAAAGAAAATCTGTGTTTGGGAAGGGATTACTGTAGACACACATCCCTGTAAGTAATACAGGTACAAACCACGTGAATCTGGATACCTGAATCCCTATACCACCTATCTGTCAGGGCCACCCCAGCCAGCATCCATTAGCAACAAGGAGGGTGGAGGTGGGCATCTTCCAGTATTGATAGCACGCTTTTCGGTCTAATAGTGCATTCTTTCACATGGTCGCTCTTATTAGGGCAGTTAGCACTTCAGGACACAATTTATAGAACTTGACAGGGATTCATTCTGCTCATGTTTATTCATTTGATTAGGCTAACTGCTCCTCTTGGAAAAAATAGACTTAAGCTGTTCTAGGAATATGTTTACACACATCAAGCCGAAGACAAAGAGATGCCAACTACTCTTCATGTATCTGTTCATCAGATCCCATTAACATCTCTCCAGCTCTTGCCTACTCTGTGCCCAGCTCTGGGCCCAGGACTTTCTACTCGCTTTCACTTCTATTCTCTTTCTACCGTAACAATCCCCCTGGGCTGGCAGGCACCTCTTAACACAGAGCCTTGTACCCTGGCTCAGAAAGCCGGAGCTACTGCTGGCTTAGACTGAAGAGCAAGGACTTGGACTGCCCTCCAATCTCAGGGTAAAGCAAGTGCCTTAATGGATTCCAGCTCAGACTCTGGAACAAAGCCAAGCACCGTAATTTCTGCTCAACCTTGGACAAGCTAGTCATAATTCCGGGATTCAAGGTCCTCCTTGGCAAAATGGAGCTGACAAAAGTACATACCCCAAAGGATTGCTGTATCAGTCTGCTGGGGCTGACATAACAGAATGGCACAGACTGGTTCCTGAAACATCAGACATTTATACTCTCACAGTTCTGGATGCCGGAAGTCTTAAGTCAGGGTGCCAGCAGGATTGGCTTCTGGTGAGAGCTCTCCCCTCAGCTTGCTGTGGGCACCCTCTCACGGTGTCCTTACATGGCCTTCTCTCTGTGCATACATGGAGAGCCAGCTCTGGTGTCTCTTCTTCTTAGAAGAGCCCCGCCCTTATGAGCTCATTTAACCTTCCTCCCCTTGTCAAAGCTCAATTTCCAAACGCAGTCATAATGGAGGTCAGAGCATCAGTATTTGAAATTTGTCGGGACACAATTCGGTCCCTAATAATTGTAGGGATGATTAGATGAGTTAATGCATGTGGTGTGCTTAGGTAGGGTGGTGCTTATCCATACAATATGCCTATTAATTTGAGCAATTATTATTATGATTGATATCATTGTTTTCAAAACACTGAGTCATCAAAGACTAACGTTTGAAGAATAGCAGGCGTCCAATATTTCACAGTTCCCTCTAGGTGAGTATCTTGCTGAGTGGTACCAAGTAAGAAAGAGAACACTACCCAATATTTTGTGATATTCTATGTGGGAAAAGAATCTGAAAGAGAATGGATATGTGTATACGTATGACTGACTCACGCTGTCGTGCAGCAGAAATTATCACAACTTTGTGCATCAGCTATATCTCAATAAAACTTTAAAAGAAAAAAAATAAAAAAGAAAAGAAAAGAAAGGGAGCGTCCTTCACCCTCAGAGCAGATTAGACCAGCTATGCCCACACTCGGATGAGCCAAAGATGAGAAAGCCGTATGAACCTAAGAGGGCTTGATGTAATGTAGTAAGATTTTCACCAAGATGAAAGTGTCATAAGATTAAATTCTTAAATGTTTAAGTTCTGAGAGTTTATCCCTCTGATGTGGGGAAACACATAGTTACGCTGTCTCAAGACTGTGATGACACATTATGTTGAAGAGAAAGGGGCTGATCCCTCTTTGTCTTTTTCTTGGTGGACAGAAATGATGCACCAGTGATGGAAAACAAACTTGTTTTTGTTTGGGCAGTGTGTGTGTGTGTGTGTCTGTGTGTGTGTGTCTGTGTGTGTGTTTAGTATCCTTAATGGGGAGCTCATATTAGTAATCTGATATTTTGGGGATCATTTTCAGTCTAAAAGTCTGGAGCCCATGGCCTGGACTGTGGTACCACTTGAACTGAAAAATCAGAGTTCTCTGTCCCCGACCCCCACTTTCCAGGTAGGTGAGTTGGACGGTGACCTTACTTGGCTCCCAAGTGCCCTCGCTGCTACTGTCAGCCGGTCCCTCAGGCTAATGTCCGCATTCACCCACATTCACCTGCACATTGGCCAGGATGCTAAACACTCTACATGCAGACACTTATAAAGGCATATGTTTATTTGTGAGTACCGGCAATTAAGCAAGTCTCATTTAGGCTGCACTGCATCTGACAAGAATGAGTTTAAAGGAACCATCTAAGAGATAAAGCACCCTGAGTCAACTGAACTAAATTCACTGAGCACTGGCACCACTTTTCCCAAATGAAAAAGATGGTTTCGTGGAATAATCATGAGGGGCCTCCAGCACTCACATTCTTTAATTATCTGGAAAACAGTCACTGCCCATGATTGCGGCATGAATCTGAGGAGTCAGTGTTTGAATGATCACATCCTGACCTGATGTGTCAGGCCTGCATGTATAATCTAAAGCAACGAGTGAAACGCAGACGTCTTTAGTTGTGCCTCACTTGCAAGCTGCTGCAGTGAAATCCATGTCCAAGGGCTATGATCTGGGCGAGCACGTTTTCTGCTTAGCAGGCACCATGCGTGACTCCTGACCTCAGGCTGCCCAGTGGCCTCACGGCCACTGGCTGTCATGACTGAGCCAATGAATCAGGCTTGAACCACCCCAATCTCAGAATTACGGGGTCCTGGAAGCCAAAGCCAGCAGGCAGCCCTGACTAAGCCATCGTGGATATGGGCAGGTGTACTGGGAAGAAAGTAGCCTCAATAAAGTAAAAATAAGAACAACAATAACAACCCGAGCAACCTGAGTGCTAATATTCGGCTAGAATGGTTTGCTCTGGTTCTATTTAAAATGATAAGCATTTACTCATCTCATTTAATCCTCCCTACCATCCTGTCAAATAGGCTCTAGTATTATCCCATTTTATAGACAAGAAATCTGAGGCACAAGAAGCAAGTGGTAAAGTAGGTGGAAAAGTCCTTGTTTCTGGCTCAAGAAATCAGAATCTCTGCAGAAAGAAGGCAAAATTGAGCCAACTCAACTCAAGGCCGAACGAAGCCATCTTTAATTGCTCCAGAGCATACCCTTGAACCCCTCCAAGGGGCAGGTGGAGGAGCCCAGGGGTCAAGCTAAGTCCTGCAGGGCCATCTACGGGGAGGGGCCCAGAGGACGAACCCAAGAGTCAGACTGGGAAGCCAGGTTTAGTCATGCAATAAAAAGGACTCAACAGAAAATATGACACCAGGGTTGTGGCCACCCAGGTCCGGCTTCCCCTGGGGGTAAACTCTGGGAATCACAAAGGCCGGGTGGTCCCTACCAGGCTCTGGGCCCTTCCACGGAGACCACCCATGCTTCCTGACCCTGGCCACAGGGTGGAGTGTGACAGGACTGTTCTCCGTCTGCTACCCCATCTCTTCCTTGGCCTCAGGCCCCAGCCTCGCACTCTCCTCTTTGGCCTCTGGTGGCACACCCCACGCTGCAGGACACTAAGCTGTCCCTTTTGGAGGCTCTCCCCCCTCAACTCCCTTGGGGCCCCTTGCCCCTGGAACCTGCAGGGAGCTCATCAACATGGCAAGCAAAGCTCTGTGGAGGCATGTGGGCTGGGAGCTCCCAATGCTCTGGAGCTTACAGGGCCAGGACACTCCCTGCTCTGCTGCCTGGAAGTAGCCGATCTCCTAAACCTCCCAGGGAGGCTTCTTGGGGAACTTGATATTCCGCTCTGTGGCCCGTTCCCCCTGTGGTGCTGCCCCAGCCTCTTCTTGGCCATCATTCTCCTCTTGGACTCTGTCTTGTCCCACTTCTCTGTTCCATGAAGCTGTGGAGAGGAGCTCTCTGAGGGCCATAGTCAGTGCTGTTCTCGAGCGGGCTGGGCCTTGGTAGGGAGGGGAAGGAGGCCCAGCTGCAGGGTGCTCCCAAGGCACCCACCCAGAAGCTGGCCCGTGCTCTGAAGAGGGTCACATCCAGCCCTCACAGCGGGGAGACAGAGGCTCAGACACAGGGGGTGGAGCTCAGAGCCAAGAGTTCTGCTCTCGTTCCTGCTTCTTCAGCCCCTTTGGACCACCTGAGAATCACCCGCTCCCTGAAGGGCACAGAGAGGATTCTTCACCAGGCAAGTCCACAAATGAAGTCACAGTCACCTAACCCTCAGGACATCGTGGGAGTCCACGACAATGAGGGAGGTGGTCACCGCCACTCTGCAAATGAATTGCTGTGGCCAAGGGTACAGTGGTTAGAAGTTGGGGTGAGATGCACAACATTGCAGGGGGTCCCAGGTTCCTAAATGCTTGCCCAGACTTCCATCAAACTGTCCCTGAGATGTTGCATCACTGCCTAGTCAAAGGGTCCTAGGAGAGGAAGCCACCGTCTGCAGGATATTTAGGAAAGCCCTTCAGAGAAGTGATGCCCAGGCCCCCAGCATGGAGGGTCTGCATCCCAGCATCCAGCTAATCCTCTGCATTGCACGGGGGAGGGGGCAGGGCAGGCAAGCGACCCACTCCCTAAGCTTCCTCCTCCCTGCAGAGCCTCCCAGGAGCTCCGCTCTGCACCTCTACTCCCCTCCTCACTTGGAAAGCAGCTTTCCCTCCGCCCCCCCCCCGCCCCCGCTTGGTCCCCTCCCCCGAAAAGATGCTCTGACCAGTGGATGCGCCTGAACCCAGAGGGTGAGAGGAAATCAGCGCTGAGCCCCACTGAGCCCTGGAGAGAACTGAAGAGGTGGGTACTTTACATCTGCAATTAGTCACACACACAGAACTGTGCTCACAACTAGTTGCACCTGCAAGTGGTTAATTGCTAAAGAGCAAATGCAATTAGGTGCTTACACATCATCTCCAGACCACGAGCCACCAACACAGGCGTCACAAGTGTAGGTATGGTCATACCCAGGTGCAGGTGCACACACGTGATTATGCATAGGTTTGCACACAGGGGCACACCCACATACACAGGAGTGCACACACAAAGGAGCAAACACAGAAGAAAGCAATTTGACCCTCTGGGTCGGAGCCTGAAAGACACTAAGGGGAGCCTTTTAATTAAATGCCAAGAAACTGCATTAGAAGAATCTAGGTTAACCCAAGCCTTGTATCGATATAGAGGACACAGTCTAAGGCTCCCGCACCAGATAAGAGCAGCTTGGGACTGCAGATTGTTCTTTTGATAAAGCCTGAGCAATCGTGGGAAACAAATTGGTCCTAGCACACGGTGCCAGGCTGCAGAAAGGCTGCTGCTTTCAGGCCTCAAGGACCGCTGTTGATCCTGATGTAAACTGTTATTTAACTGCAGACGACAGAGGCGAGCCATAATTGTGATATTCACGGATTTTTTTTTTTTTTAATCTCAAAATATCGCTTTGGAAAGTAACACACACAATCAGAGAGTGACCTTTAAAAATTCCGTTTAATGCCTCCTTTGTAGCCCTTTCCTCCTTCTTCCAGTTCCTCTGAGCTGTGATACTGAGTTGTCATATTTTTCAAAAATATTTCCTTTTCAGCAGCCGAGTGAGGAGGAATACATCTGTGTATTTAATTGTAGTCGGTTCAGATGTGGTAGACTGGAGAACCTCTTCAGCGGTAATGAGATGCGCCGAGGCGAGGAATTGGGAGACTGATGGGCGAGCCTGTGATCAGTGATGATCAGGTTATAAGAGCAGCAACACCGACCTCCAGGAGCCCCTGAGACCCACCCCACCCCCGCCACAGGAAAAGCGCCTTTGCCTGCCTTCTGAACAGAGCTATGTCACCTCGCCAACAAGACCATCACTCTAGGAGTTCCCTGGTGGCCTAGTGGTTGAGGATCCAGCATCGTTACTGCTGTGGTATGGGTTTGATCCCTGGCTTGGGAACTTCCACATGCCACAGGCACAGCCAAAAATAAAAAACAATAAAAAATAAAATGATAGGAAACTGGCACACATCAAGTAAACATTAAAAAAAGGACTATTGCTCTATGTCAAGAGCATCAACCCCACCCCCTCCTTGTTCCTTTCTTCCCTTTCCTTCCTTTCTTTCCTTTCTTCTTTCCCTCCTTGCTTTCCTCCCTCCTTCCTTAGTTCATCAAAAAGGACTCAAGGAGTTCCCCAATGGCTCAGTAGGTTAAGGATCTGGTATTGCCACTGTTGTGGCTCAGCTTGCTCCTGTAATTTCCTTATGTCGCAGGTACAACCAAAAAAAAAAAAATATATATATATATATGAATGATCTGAAATCACTGAAAATGATCCTTGCCTTCTAATTATTCATGGTACAACTGCAGAGAATAAACGTTGCTGTTTCCAGGACTCTGATTCAGAGAAAAAAAAATGCATAAGCATTAAAAACAGGTGTAATGTAGCCACTGAAGAGTAAAGACTTGGACTTGGCCCAAATTTATTTATGTATTTATTTTTAAGAATGAACATACCTCTTTATTTATCTCCAGCAAATACCTAAGAGAAAATTTTCTGTGTATTAGGGTGGTATAGGCTGAAATTTACAAGAAACAGCCAAAAAAAGTTTTCCAACCTGGTTGGTAGGTTTTAGAATCCTACAGGACTAAACTCCTACCAAGTTTCTCCACAGGCCTTGGGCCCAAATTTAAACCTCAACTCTGCCACCTGGTAGCTGTGCGACCTTAGACAAGTGACTTAACCCCTGGGAGGTTGAATTTATTCATTTGTAAATGTGCATAACCTAGCCAACCACTCAAAATTGTAGTGAGAGTTAAATTAAACACTTAGCGAAGTGTCCGGCTTATTGCAACGGCTCAATAATAGTAATGAAACAAGATTATTGTTATACTTAACCATCAATAACATATTGTTGAGGAAGGATTCATTGATACTAGCTGTCTTTATGGGGAGTCTAGCTATAGCCTGAAAGAGCTGGATAGATTTTGAACAACTCCAGCAAGATTAGAGACTTCTCCAGAAAACCCTTTCATCTCCATATGCTTAGCACCTGACGCCATACCTGGCATGGGACAGGTGCTCACTAAACATGAGATGGGTAGATGGATGGTTTGCAGGCAGGCATGCAGGCATGAATGAAAATGCGGAGAAGAGGGAAAGGACATTATGAAGACAGAGCACAGATACTGCTTTGAGGAGACCGTTTTGATCGTCATGTAGCAACCAGTGCGATTTGCCACTTCTTCCAGCTCTCTGTGTTCCAGGGACATGGCAGGATTGTGCTTCCTAGTCCTTTGTGGGGTGAGGCCACAAATCTAGTTTTGGCCATGGAGTTGTAGATGGAAGTAATGTGTGTCACTTCTGGGCCAAGGCATTGAATTGTCAATGTAAGACCTGCTAAAGTTCCTTTTCCCTCTGACAGATGACTCTCAATGGCAGGGAACACAATCCTTGCCAACCCCTGTTGAAATACACTATGAGGGGGAAATCAACATGTGTTGTTTTAAACCACTAAGATTTGGGGAGTGTTTGTTACTGCCATATATAACTAGCCTAGACTGACTGATACAGGCATGATGGCTCATGAGAATCTAATGACAGAATCTGGTGTGGCTTGAGTGCTGGCGAGGGGACCACCATGTGGGACACGGGATAAGAAAGCTCATTTGTGACCACCTTCGACTACCAAAGCAGCTGGCCAACATGTTTCCCAGGGATCCTAATGCATCAGGGATGCCCTGGCAGGACAAGGATGACCCTCCAAGGTCGCATATCCTGCCAGTCCCGTGCTTATCTCCTTGGTCCAAATTTGATGGAGGAGAACCCTTGGAGCTCATATATAAAGTTCTTTGAATTTCCAGGAAGTGGCTCTTTGTGCAGTCATCTCTTGGAGAGACTTTTAATCCCTTTGCCCCCAAGGCTTACGCCAGATGAGTTATCTTCCCTCCAAACTGATATGGTTTAGGAGCAGCAGGCAGAGGAACCTCAAACCACACAGTCCTTAAGCCCCTGGCCTAGCGTGGTGCCTGGTGACCCACCTAATGTACACTGAGTGTTTATGCCAGCAGAGTGTGGCAATGGCCACCGCTTCTCTGGCATAAAGAAGATGTGCCTGGTCCAACCCAAGAGAACTAAAGGGGACAATTTAGAAGACCTGTCTTCTCACGTGGATGGAGAAATGAAAGGTATTAGCATTGTCCACTGCTAGCAAGTCTCTTTAGAGGCTACCTTCTCATCCTCTTTCTTCCAGATAACAACGAACTCAGATGGATTCAAGCAGAAGAGAACTAGTCTGTTGCGGTTTTAAAAACATGGATGTGAATTCTTGACATCCCTCCCATGGACAGGTCTCCTAGGATCTACATCCCCTGGTCTTGAATCTGGGTGACTTGTGACTTCTTTCACCAGTGGGACAGAGCAGAAGAGATGATGTGTGACTTCCAAGATTAGGTCCTAAAAGCCAAGGGGCTTCTGTGTTCTTCACTCAAACACTCTAAAAACCCTGAACCACCCTGTAAAAAGTCTAATTGCCCTGAGGCTGCCATGCTATGAGGAAGCCCAAGCCACGTGGAGAGGGTACCTAGTCTGTGAAGGCTCTGGACGAGCTCTAGGACTCTCAGCTGAGTTCTGCCTTTCTATGAGACATGTAAGTGAAGATGCCTCCAGAATATTCCATCTCCCAGCCATTCAAGGCTCCCAGCTGAGGCCCCAGCCAAGGTGGAGCAGAGGCAACCCATGCCTGTTGCGTCCCATCCAAATGCCTGAACCAGAGAATCTGCGGGTATAATAAAAGCAGTTACTCTTTTATGCAACCACTGAGGTGGTTGCTATGTATGTAGCAAGAGGTAAGCAAAACATGATTCTGCCCATTAAGATCCCGGCAGTGCAATGTGGGGCTAACCCAAATAACTTTTGCATTCAGACATCAAAATGACCATGAAAAAAATACATGTTTATAACAAAAGAGTCTGGGCTCAAATGCCATCTATAACCATGCACTGACAGATTGGTCTTGGGCTGGTCATTCAAACACTCGAGTTTACATTTTTTTCCTTCTACAAAATGGGACTAATAATGATCACAGTAATAATCTCCTCAAAAAGCACTCCCTGTCGCTGTCAAGAGAGTGAAAAAGGCCCTTTCCAAAATGTCTGCTTGAGGTAAAGAACATAATCTTCAGCTATTGATGGAAAATAGTATGAGTTACACACATGCATGCATGCATGTGTGCGCATACACACGCACACACACACACACACACACACACACACACACACACACTACTGGTTGCCCCTTTCTGAAGACAATGGATGCCTTTTGAACAAAAGTCTAGTTACAGAGAGAACTGAAACACATCAATCTGGTTGGGTTTTTTTTTTCCCCTTGCTTTATTTAAACATACTCCTTTACCAAAGTTTTAAAATTACACAATAGCTTCCAAAGATCTAATCACTAGATTTCTCTTCTTAAGATTCCAGGTTAAAAATACCTTAAACACACTGCCTCTGTCAGTCAAATCCTCATGTAGAAGATACTGTGCCATTCTAAATATAAGTTGAGAAGAGTTATTTCCCCCAAGGAAAAATCCTCCAACATCTTGACTTTGTTTCCTTGAGGGCTTTGACAAGCTATATCATGGGCCCAGAAATTCAGAGTTAGTCTAGCTTCTAGATCCCAGGCACAAGGTCCCTATCCCCACCCTCCTTGGGGGAGGAAGCGAGGCAGTCTGGTTCTGCTTTACTCCCCTGAAGCCAAGAGGCAGCAGCGTCCACTGCCCAGCACATTATTGGTTATCTCCCACACCATTCTCTCATTCATTCATTCATTCATTCTGCACATGCATAATGAGTCTCTGTAATACCAGCACTGGGCTGAGTGAGGAGCCACAGAAGTGACCTGGGGGCTGTTGTACCCTTAGGGAGTTCACAATCTCACAAGAGGACCAGGAGAGAGAACACGCAGCCTGTGCCATGTGATGCATGCTACCAGAGTCAACGCTTACAAAGCACTGGGGACACAGAGCAAGAGCTGCTGACAAGCCTCTGGGAGGTGAGACAGGAAGGCCTGGTAAGGAAAGGCCATCTGAGCAGACCTGAGCTGATCAATCAGAGACAGAGAAGGGAAATCCAGGAAGAAGAAATAGTACCTAAGTAACACTGAAGAACAGACTAAATTCTGGGAACCCCTGAGCATGGTTTGGCCAGAAGTTTGAGGGGGAGCCCGGGGACATAAGTCTGGAGACAAGTCAGAGGTGAAACTGCTAGTTGCCTTGGTGCTAAGCAGGGATGGGGTGCATCAGATTTTATCCTGGAAGTGATGAAGAGACCTAAAGAGCTGTGTTTGCTCAGGTGGCCTAGACCAGCTTTATTTTGGAGAAGACCCCCGAGGCAGCCATGTGGAAAAGGCACTGAGGGGCCAGGACAGGAGGCAGGCTGACCAGAGAGGACCCAACTGCACTAGAATAGGGGCCAAGGAGAGAAAGGAAAGATCATTAGCAGCAGAATGGACAGAACTTGGTAATTCAATGGCTGGGGGCGAGGAGAAGGTTCTGTCCTGGGAGGAGGGAAAATCTTGGGCCTCTCATTGTTGAAGCTCTAGAAGCAGCCCCCTGCCTCTTCAGAGGGGCCAATTCAGCCACGGGCTGATGTGTAAGCAGAACAGGGATGCCCGGCTCCTTCAGTATCAATCACGCTGTCTGAGGATCCCCCAAAAGGGCCTGGACATCGTGGGAAGAAACAGAGAGGATGGGGAGGATGATGGGCAAGTCTCCTTTGATCCCTTCTTCTGCAGGTAGAACCATCCCACCGGCCCTGCCTGGGGAGGTTGGGGGCTCTGTTCCCAGCGCTGAAGATTTCCCCTGTTCACTGGGGTTAGGCCTCTACCCTTATTCCTCCGGTGGATGACCCAGGGGGCGTCTTGGGAGAATGGAAAACCCACCCTGCCCATGGTGGGCGTGAAATGGGAAGCAGCTAAGAAAGTGAGGGGGAGACGGGGAGCAGGGAGAATCTCTGAGAACAACCCTGGTGGGAAGCACCCCCCATGCACAACAAACTGGGGTATCTCACCCCAGGAGCAAAGTGTGGACCCATAATCTTAGGAAAACTGAACATGCTCAGGATGATAGTGAGAAACTGGGGAGGAGGACACGAGATGGGGAGGGACCAGAGGCTGTCCCTGTCACTGACGGGGAGTCTGCCAGAAATATTTGGATCTTCATTATCTTTCCTGAAAGGAAAACCTGAAAAGGAGAGAACAGGTATTTGGGGGCATCAGCAGGGTGTGGGCCCCAGAGGGATGAGGAACATGCAGGATGTGGCCCTCCCCTGTGCCAGGATGAATCTCCTGTAGCTTCCACTCCTTCTCCTGGCCAGGAGCTGGGGATTTTCTGAGGCTCTCTCTTCCACACCCCAGGCCACTTGTGGTGACCGTGCCTGTGACATGAGGCACATGCCGAAAGCCCCCACACACGTTTCCTTTAGTGTAAGATGTGGCCTTAACAGCTCCAAACACCTCAGCTCCTCTCCTTCTGAAAGTGGGAACGCAGATGAAGCAGCCACAAAGACAGGCTGCCTGTCTTAAAATACAAGGATGCTTCAGATTCTTAATTTTGACAAATTCGGTCTCAGGTAGAAAGGAATGCCCTCCAGGACCTACATTCTCAAGAAGAAGGCAGGGCCCCAGGGTTCAAGGCTACATAGCCTCCATCTACTGAAAGGCGGATTTATCTGGGCGACTGTTCTTAGTAGGACTGTTGTTTTTCTTAGAGTTTTGGCTGTAGAGTTCCCATGTGTTGATGACAAGCTCTCATCTTTCTTTTCCTTGAGGCTCAGGTACTGCATGGTACAACTTTAGGGAACTACATGCGACATTCCAGTAGAATGCCTGGGCCCTGGAGAGCATCATGGGTACCCAGGAGGAGATGGCGTGACATTTGGAATAAGTCACCTCTAAGCTGAAATCCAAAAACTGGGGAGAAGTTAGCCTGGTGAAGAAAAGGGAAAAATAGTTCTACAACAAAATCTATACAAGATCTAAAAGCTGGCAAGAAGACCAAAGGTTCAGTGGCATCTCAGGTTGGTTTGATCACCTTTCAACTTTCCTATGTATTATTCCTGCCTGATGTTGCCTTTACTGAGCCAGGTAAGGAAGCTGTTCTGCATTTGCCAGGGGCTGCCAGGTGGCAGTTCCCAGAGGGGCTGTTGCACGGACCCAGCTGTGCCCTTGACCCCTTTTCCCTGCCCCTGCTCAGGAGCCAGGGTCAGTTGAGATGTGATTAGGCTACTGAGCTCATGGCTGCTTCCATAAAGCCTTGAACTCATGTGGGGAGGGGTGATCACAACTGTGGAACACAAGTAGGGGGAACAGGACAGAGCTGGTGACGACCAAGCAGTCCATCCAGAGGACCCACCTCTGACCACAGGCATCAGGACCTTCAGTTATAGATCATCTTACTTCCCTGCCTTTAATTTCCTGTCATCCAGTATCTTCATCTCTTCCCTTGATTCTGTTGGTTGATTTATATATACACAGCATCATTCCCAGGAAGATTTAACGCATCGTGCATGTGTGAACATACACATCCTCCAGGAGGGAGGATACTGCCTTCCCCCAGCCCTCACTCTGCCCGCTTAGATCTATTATTCTATCTTTACAAATGTTTTTTTCAAACCCACTGCCCTTCCCTAACTGTATTCCTGTGATGTTGTCTTACCCATAAAGCAAGATGTGAATAATATGACCTGTGTCTGGAGGTTATGGGAGGATTGGATGAGATGAGGCAGGCGGGGTCCTCAGCACAGGCATTGGATCATGTACCAACCTGTCTCTGATGCCAAAGCAGCAGGAGCCATGGCCTCACCAGCAACTCCTCCCCCACGGTCCTCCTCCCCTACCTGTCCCCACCCCAGCAGCCCACAATATGACCACTTTGTCTTTGCTCATCTCTCTAGCTGCTCTTCAGCTTTATCCTCAGGTCTAGGCCAGTGTGCCAGGCCTCCCCTGCCCAGGGCTCTCTAGGGGAGGGCAGCCCTGACCCCAGCTTGTGAGATGTGGTGTCTGAGGTCCCTGAGTTTTCTGAGTCTCCGGAAAAGAGTTTCTACCCTCAACTCCTAACTCAATAGCACAAAGTCAATGGCTTTTGAAATAGCTTTCTTCCTACGTTTAAAAATAAGATCATGAAAAGTGCCCCAGAAAAATCAATGCTGGCTTTTTAAAACTCCAAATCAATATGATGTGTGAAAGTTCTCATTAAGAGAGGGGTGGGGGCGGTCAGAGAAACAAGGAGCGGCAAGAAGGGAGAGACGGAGAGAGGGGAGGACAGAAAGAGAAACAGGGGGAGCTGCGTGGGGCCGGGGAGGCAGGAAGCACAGGGAGAAGGATGAAGGCAGAGAAGGAGGTACCAGGGCCCGAGCAGGTCTGGGAGGAAGTACTGAGAGGCCCTCCCCCTGGGAGAAACCAGGATAGAAGGAGGAGGAGGAACCAGGAACAGGACTGGGACCCCTGAGGGGCGTACAGTCTGCCTGTGGTGCTTGCGGGACAGAGGGACACATAGGCAACGTGCTGGGAAATGGTACAGACAGAAAAGTCAATTACTACGTCCAGTTGGCAATTGGAGCCAGAAATCAAAAACTTTACAAACGAGGCAGGAGTTGAGGCAGGCCCTGGAGGGTTGATGAGATTTAAAACGTGAACTCTTGGACCTGAAGTGGAGGGGGGCCAGCAGGCTACCAGCGAGAGCTGGAAAATAATAACAACGATTCATGTACACCGAATGCTCTGACAGCCAGCAGGGTCCTGAGCCCCTTGTAAGCATTAATTTGTTCAGTTCACACCACCACTCTAGGAAGCAGGGCGCCCATTTTACAGCTGAGGAAACGGAGGCATAGAGAGGTAAAGTAAGCCAGCCAAGGTCATACAGCTGGTAGGTGGTGGTGACAGAGTTCCAAGCCAGGCGGCCTGCCCCCGGGGCGTCTACCTCTTAACCTTGGGGGCTGTGGTATCTGTGGGTATGAGTGTCTTTGGAAAGCCTGCCCAAGAACGTGCTCTTGCAGCAACAAGGAGCTATGAATTTGTGAGCAGAGGGGATGACGGAGCCAGTCTGGGGTTTGGGAGGATGAATCTGGAGATGGGGTGCACTCGGAGTACCTGAGTGGGGTTTGGTTAGAGGCCATGGCTGCTGGCAGGGTCTCCAACAGGAAGGCAGAGAGACGGGCTACCTCCTCCATCCCAGAGGCAGCTCTAAATCACCCCACAGAGCTCTCTGAGGAACGTCCCCTCAGCCAAATCACCCACTCCCCACTGGCCTTCAGATCATCCTGCCTGCAGACATGTGTCTCTAATGTTTTGCCAGGTTAGACACTACTTCCCAGTGTCTCCCTAAAGCGATAAGATGTGCTCTCCCACTCAGGTCTTGGAGCCAGGAGCCACCATGTTTTCCTCGAGGATTTAGGATGCCACGGGGCGGGGGGGGGGGGGGGGGGGTCCTCCGCCCCAGGTTCTTTGACAACACCTACCCCACCCATCATTCCTGGGCATTTTAATTCTGCTCAGTTGATTCCTATTGAAAGACCAGAATACAGACAGGGACAGCTTCTGCTCCGTTCTCCACCAGACCTGCTGTGGGCTCGCCCACAATAAAGAAGCAGGGAGCATTCTCGGCAGGCTGAGCCAGGCCTGGCCCAAGCCTTGGTCCATTCTGCACTTCACTGTCAGGCCCTCCTGCCCTGCTCCCCAGGGAAGGCAAGGATCAGTCAATGCCAGCCAGAGAAATGCTCCTTCTGGGTGCCTGCTCTTGCAATGGACTGCAGAACTGGGTGCCAGGGCACACAGATGCCTGCGAGCAGCAGCAAGACCACAGGGGGTGCCATGGGGGCGGGGCTCCTGCCAGATGACCGTGCCCAACACCCGAGGCAATAGAGCCATTTGGCCAGTCCTAGCTCAGTCACCTGACCTCTGAATCAGACTGCAAATGGCTCTGTCCATGGAGCCCCCAGCAGGGCTGTAAGAAGGAACAGGAAGAGGAGTCAAATCCCTAAAGATGGAGATATAACTCAGGGCAGGCTGGGTGTGCAGGTGCTTGAGGGGCCTACCTCAGTCAGAGCTGCCCAACACCAAGACTCAGGGACTGAACCCGGTTGTCACAGGTCAGGTAGGAGGGCCACCTGGCCTCTCTCCCACTTGGGAACAGCCTCAAAATCACAGAGACTGAAATGATGAGCCTATCACAACTTCAAAGTGTGTCCCATCGTCCAACCAGCCTGCCTCTAAGGCACATGATCACATCTCTCAAACCCCTCAAGTATCTTCTCATAGCGTAACATCGAGTATGGCAACTGTGGTGTTAAAAGCATTTAATTGTTGGGAGTTCCTGTCATGGCTCAGTGGGTAACGAACACTACTAACATGCATGAGGATGCAGGTTCGATCCCTGGCCTCACTCAGTGGGTTAAAGATCTGGCATTGCCATGAACTGTGGTGTAGGTCGCAGACACAGCTTGGGATCCCAAGTTGCTGTGGTTGTAGGGCAGGCTGGCAGCTGCAGCTCCGATTTGACCCCTAGCCTGGGAACTTCCATATGCCGTGGGTGTGGCCCTAAAAAAGCAAAAAAAAAAAATTGACGTATTTATTTGTTGAATGCAAACACTTAAATCATACCACAAGTTTGGTAACCCAGTTGTGACATCAGCATACATAGATTCTCAAGACAGACCCAAAGATCCAGGCACTCTCTGTACAGCTAAGAGGCCCTACACCCAGCACTGACTCAAGGGAGGGATGCTCCAAAGGAGAGAAAGGGAAAGGGGCCCACAGGAAGAGGCAGCCTGTCCCAGCAGGGCTTCCCTGAGAGGAACCACAGGAGTCAGTGTGACCCAGGGCAAGGAAAGAAGTAATTCTTAGATACTTCCAGTTCTGTTTCTGATCTGTAATTAAGACCTCCATTTAAGCCGGTAACACTTAAAAAAAAAAAAAAAAAAAAAGACAAAGGAAGACTTTTTAGCCAGCGCTGCTTGGGCTTCTTGTCCGTGAATTATTACAAGTGTTAATGGGCGTCTTCATTAAAGTATAATTTAAGAAATATTACAAGTTGGGTTCCCCCACCCTCACAAGTCCGATGACTCAAAATCAACAGCTCCTCCTACTAAACTGAAGCAAATTTATCAAAAGGCAAAATTAGACTACTTGGTCTATCCAGTGGTAGAAATGAGACAGAAATAGGAGCTAACGTGGGTTTGCTTTTCTGGGAACAAACACAGTATATGACCAGATTCCAAACGGGGCAGGAGCTTTAGCTGCTGAGAGATCATCAGAGGGCAGGGCTTGCTGAACCAAAGGCACTTGGCCAGAATCCACTGGCCCAGCAGGTTCCACTCCCTGCAGGGGATGGTCTCTAGGGGGGCCAGTTCCTCTTCATCATGGAAAGGAAGGACCAGCTCTCTCTGGAGGTGCTTGCCATCCACCCCCACCTGCCAGGTCCCAAGGATGCTACCCTCCTATCCTGTTCCTAAATTAACATTCCCTTTAAGAACAGTGTTCAGGAGTTCCCATAATGGCTCAGCAGAAACAAATCTGGATACCGTCCATAAGAATGCTGGTTTGATCCCAGGCCTCGCCCAGTGGGTTAAGGGTCTGGTGTTGCTATGAACTATGGTGTAGGCCAGCAGCTACAGCTCTGATTTGATCCCTAGCCTGGGAACCTCCATATGCCATAGGTGCAGCCCTGAAAAGACAAAAAAAAAAAAAGAACAGTGTGCAAACGCAACCTTCCAGGGCTCAGCCAGCCCCTTCCCCCGCATCCAGCCACACTGTGGCCCCAAGCCCCTCCTATAGAGAAATTCCAGAGCAGACCTCAGGGAGACACAAACACTCCTTCCACATGCCACTGGGGAGAGCGAGTGATGTTGGGATCCAGGGTCGGAACAGCATGAAGAGGGGCTCCGTTACAGAAGGGGATCTGCTAAGCCCCCCATCCTGCTTATCTCATCCGTGCTTGTTTCTTCTGGCCTTTTTGTATTGCCGAACCGTTTGCTTCTCAGATTCCCTGGGCCTCCCCTTGATGAGTTAAGCCTCCTCCCTGGAACGGGAGCACCGTCAGCCAGGTGAAGCATCCATTCCAGCCGACTCTGCCTCTAAACAGCTTCCCCCGTGGGCCCCCTGCCCTGCCAACCACCTCATCTCTGAGCGGCTTCTAACACCCAGGATGGAAGGCTGATTAGAATTTAAGATAATTTTCCCAGGGTGTTAGAGTGCTTTCATTCTTTCTTTCAAGGGGTATAAGGGTGAAAGCGGGATAAAGCTTAAGTTTCAAGGAACGAATACTTGAAGACATAGAGGAAAAATGGTTTCATTGCTTAAGTTCTTACTAGCCTCAAACAATAGGATGGGCGGGCGGGTGAAAGAAGAGCTGGGGTGGAGTGTTCATTTTGACCAAGCCATCTTACCTGATGAACATGCGAGGCAGGGCTCCGGACAGCCCACTTCTGATCTGATCCAGCCTGGAAGCTTCCACCGGCCACCTCTGCCTTCTCCCTCTGCAGCCATGTGCCCTAGGGGACCCCAGCCTCTTTGGCATCCAGTTCTTGTCAATCACTCTGGACACACTGGTTACAAAGCAGACCCCGGCCCCACATACCCTCAAACATCCCTGCCCTCATGTAGCTCACAGTCTAGTGGGGAAAGACAGACAACACACAAAATCAAGAAGTCAGTTGTACGCTATGTTAGAAATAAGCGCCTTGGAAAAAAAAATAAAGTGAGGTAGGGGAGATGGGAGGGTGGCGGCGGGAGGCGGGGGGGGGGGGGGTCTGTGCTGTGAGCAGATGGTCAGGGAGTCCTGAGAGATAATATTCAAGTAAAGGCTTGGAGGATGTTGAAGGAGGTTGTGGGTGTTAGAACAACTGCACATCACAGGAAAATAATAATAAAATAACCTTCAACCCAAACCTCACACCTTCAACAAAAACTAACTCAAAACAGAACCTGGATTTGAATGTAAAACACAAAACTATAAAACTTTTAGAAAGTAACATTCGGAGAAAACATTTGTGCCCTAGGGTTGGACAAAGAAGTACTGGACATGGCATCAAAAGTGTGATCCTTATCCTGGACTAACTGAAAAAATAGCTGGTTGGATAAATTGGAAAAAAAAAAAAACTGGATTAATTCTTCAGACAATGGAGTATTCTTCAGCTCTCAAGAGAAATGAGCTGTCAGACTATGAAAAGGAAGTGGAGAAAGCTTAAATGCAGATGACTAAGTGAAAGGAGCCAGTCTGAAAAGGCTACATACTGCATGATTGCAAGTGTACGACGTTCCGGAAAAAGGCAAAATAATGGAGGCAGTAAAAATGATCAGCAGTTGCCACCAGGGAAGGGATGAAAAGGCAGAGCATAGATGATTTTGAGGGCACTGAAAGTCCTCTGTATGTTACCACAATGATAGACATGTCATCATACATTGCATAGCATTCTACAATGTACAATTATACATTATATATTTGTCCAAATCCACAGACTGTACAACACCAAGAGAAAACTTTAATGTAAACTATGGACTTTGAGGGATTAAGATGTGTTAGTATAGATTCACCAACTGTAACAAATGTACCACTCTGGGCAGGGATGGTGATAAGGGGGGAAGCTATGCGTGCATGAAAGCATACAGGAAATCTCTGTCCCTCCCTCTCGATTTGCTGTGAACCTAAAATTGCTCTAAAAACTAAAATCTCTACTAAAAAATGTTAATGGATAAACTGGATTTTACCAAAATTAAAAATATTTGCTTTATAAAAGACGTCATTAAGAGAAAGAAGAGACAAGTTACAAATTGGAAAATATTTTCAAATCTCATGTTCAACAAAATGACTTGTATCCAAAATACATAAAGAAATCTCAGAACTCAAAAGTAAGAAAACAAACAAGCTAATTAAAACTTGGGCAAAACTGTTGAATAGACACTTAACCAAAGAGTATAAACAGATGGCAAATAAGCACATGAAAGATATTCAACATCATTTTCACTAGAGAAATGCAAATTAAAAACCACCATGAGATAGATACCATGACACTCCAATTAGAGTGACTAAAATAAAAAAAATACTGACAATACCAAGAGCTGACAAGGATGCAGAGCAATTGCTGGTGGTCATGCAAAATGGTACAACCACTCTGAAAATCAGCCTGACAGTGACACATACAATTTCCATTTGACCTAGCAATCCCTCCCCTGGGTATGAACACTAGAGAAGTGAAAATGCATGTCTATACAAAAACCTGTACGTGAATGTTTATAGCAGCTATTTAACGTCACCAACATTTGGAAACAATCCAAATGTTTTTCAGCAGCTGAGCAGGTAAACAAAGCGTGGTGCATCCATACAATGAATACCACTCAGTGATAAAAAGGAACAAAACACTGACATATCAGCAACTTAGATGAATCTCACTGATTGAGTGAAAGACGCCAGTCTTAAAACGTTGGCATAGCCTATGGTTCCATTTTAAAAGGCAATATAATGGTGATGGAGAATATATCATTGACGCCAGGGGTGGGGGATGGGAGAGGCAGTGAGAATAAAGGGAAAGCATATGGCAGGTCTTCTGCATCCTAATTTTATGGTAGTTACACAAATCTACACATATGTTAAAGTTCATAACACTGTCAAGTTTTCTGTAGGACAATTTTCTGTATGTATATATTTTTATATTTTTATTTATTTATATTTTTATTTTGGCCATGCCCACAGCATGAGGAAATTCCCATGCCGGGGAGCAAACCACTATACTACAGCAGCAACCCGAGCCACAGCAGTGGCCACACCAGATCCTTAACCTGCTGAGCCACCAGGGAACTCCTTTGTATGATCATTTTTTAAAATAAAATTTCAAGTTACCAAAAAAAGAAAAAAGAATCTTAAAAATTAATTTTTCATGACAAACTGGACAAAGTCATATTCATTTATGACTAGCTGGGTGGCTTCTACCATCTTCAGAGACACTAAAATCTTTTACTTTATTTTTTGTCTTTTTTTAGGGCTCACCCACAGCAAATGGAGGTTCCCAGGCTAGCGGTCAAATCAGGACTACAACTGCCAGCCTATACTACAGCCACAGCAACACAGGATCCAAGCTGTGTCTGCAACCTATACCACAGCTCAAGGCAACACTGGATCCCTAACTCACTGAGCAAGGCCAGGGATCAAACCTGACCTCGTGGATACTAGTCAGATTCATATCTGCTGAGCCACGATGGGAACTCTGATACTAAAATATTTTAGATACCCATGACCCAGATCTTAATATTTTAAGATTTTTTTAAATAATTTTCTGGATCTCTGTAAATATACCACATTCTTCCCATACTCTTCCCATGCCTCAAGAGAGCCAGCATCACAGATAGATAAAAAATTATCCTTTGGCTTATTTAATAATAAAATGTTGATAATATCAACATCCATTTTTGAACCTTTGCAACGTGCTAATCTGCAGGCAGATTCTCGTGGTGTCTTCACAGCAAGCCTGAGCCCAGTGTTGTAAAACCATTTAACACAGAGCAATCCCAGGCCCAGAGAGGTCATTCTGTTCGTGAACACAGAACCAGGACAAAACAACCCCAGCTGTCGCATGGGGATGTGGACTCAAGTGCTTGTTTTCTAGAAGAGTCCTTGGGTTGGGGTTAAGCTCGGTTAAGCGCCGAGCTTCTAGGGAAATGCATTGTGTGCTGGAGATGGTCCACCGCCTATGGACTCCAGCAAAACTCATTTTGAGATCTCATTCCGTCAGAGGACTTTCTCAATAGATTCCAATGGGGTCTCTCTTCTCAGGCGTAGCCATCACCTCCAATAGCCGCCAGTGGAAGAGAATGAGCTGGTTATATTGTCTTTTCTCTCCAGGCTCTATTTCCTTTTCCTTTCCTCCTCTCTGACTAGTTAGGACTGATACGTATCCCCAAGAGGCTGCCACTGTTCTCCTTTTCACTTATTTACATTCACAAGAAATCAGAAAGTGACCTCATTCTGTCCATACACAGGGCACTGACGTCAAAACCTTTATGGATCTGCATCAAGTTCATCACCATATGGCGAGAGAAAGTGCATCTCTAGATGGGCCAAGGGGCCAGGTAACCCTCCTTCCCCATGACTGCCAGCTCGCCAAGCCGGTCCTCCTGGGCACCGCCAGACCTTCGGAATGAGCCTGGCCTGGAAGGAAGCACAGGGCCACTCCATCCTAAGCCATGGAAGAACTGCCAGGTAGGTGCTCCCCAGCCCTGACTGCTGTGGCATCTAGAACTTTCTGGGAGTCTGCAGTGGGTTGAGATTGCTCAGGCTTGGGGCTGGGTCCTCTCCTAATACTGGCTGCTGTCTCCACCAGCACTTGAGCACCAAACATCAGAGCTGCTTGGCGCCACCTTAATGACATGAGGTCGGGAAAAGAAATCGCCCGAACCAAGAATAGGACTGGGTGAGAAAAAAGCCCTGACAGAAAGCCTTGATTTGTCAGAGGATATTTTCCAAGCTGGGGCTTCCTGATGACTCAGTGGCTCCCATATGAGGAAGCTCCCCTCTCAGCCAGCCCTGCGGGGGAAGTGAAGCCAGCGATCGCCGCCTCTCAATCAGCCTGAACAAAAACTACCAATAAAAGGATACACTTAAATGTCCTCCATACAGACATTATTTTTTACTGGACAAAGATGAGAAGGGCTAGGGTAGGTGGATGCCAGCCGTGGGAATTTAAAAGGAACTGTCATTTCTTCTTTATGAAATGGGAGGTTAAGACAAAACCCCTCTTGGCCATTCTGAAGAAGAAGCTTTGTTGCTTATTTGGTCAAAATATCCGCGCACCCCCCCACAAGCCCCTTCAGGGGCCCCCTTGCCTGGTCTGACTTGCCCAGGAGCCGGCCTCTCAGCGGCATTCCTCTTGCAGGATCACTCTCATTCTCTGGCCCTAATTAGCAACTGCTTTTTTTATTTCTGTATGCATGTTCAAAGACAGAGAGAGAGGGGGAGACTGAAAGGGAGAAAGCAAAGGTCTGTGTGAAAGGAGAGAGCAGCTGGCCTTTCCTTGGCTCCCTCTGTGTACCCAGGCCCCCGTGTTGGCAAACAGCACACAATGTCTGTCTACAGGGCTCTTTGTGGCCCAGAGGGAAGGGCAGGCACATAGCTATGGGCAGGAAAGGAGACCAGGGTGCAGGGGGGAGGCCAGAGGAGGGAGACGACCGACCCGACCCGGGGAACTGGATGGCAAGCCACTCTGCCTCCTCCTCCTGGGTCAGGAAGAAGTGGGGTATGATATCCAACTGACTCGTGAGCTGATGCTACCAGCTCTCTGGGGAGCACCTCCATTGCACCCATGAATGTATATATATGTATATATAACTGAATCACTTTGCTATACAACAGAAATTAGCACAACGTTGTAAACGGGGGACATCCTCAGAGGGGAGGGAGCCTGCTGCTCCACTGGGACTGTTGGCTCCCATTTAGACTGGTGGGCAAGGAGGGAGCAGGAAGTGCACCTTAATGGGATTCAGAGCAAAGGGGAGTGGAGAGGCCAACCTCCAAAGATGAAACACTCCCTCAAATAACTGAGTTCTCATCAGAGGAAATTCTGAGGTTAGTGGGCAGTGTAGGTGGGCAGATCCCCACTGAGGGGGAGGGTGCTCTCAGCCTGAAGGGTGGACTCTGGCATGTCAATTCCACATCGAACCGCTTTGGTTACTGGTTCTTAACTAGTAGCTGAACGGAAAGATTTAAAAGATGCTAGGGACAAAAGGAAGCTGGATGCAAAGTATCACATTCAGAATGGATAAGCAATGAGGATCTACTTACAGCACAGGAAACTATATCCAGTCTCTTGGAATAGAACATGATGGAAGATAGTATGAGAAAAAGAATGTATATGTATGAATATATATGTGTGCGTGTGTGTGTGTGTGTGTGTGTGTGTGTGTGTGAGTGACTGGGTCGCTATGCTATTATATAGCAGAAATTGACACAACACTGTAACTTAACTATACTCTAACAAAAATAAAATAAGAGAATTCTCCTAAGCCCAGAATAACCAAGAATGAGGCTGAAGAAGCTAAGAAGCAGCATATGCTCCAGAAAAGTAAAGAAATGAGCACCGAGAGGCAGACATTTTTTAAAAAACTATACTTCTTTTAAATAAATGATATTATTATCAACGTGTGGATTACGTATTAATATTTTGGGTATAGTGCAGGTGACTACATTCAACATCCTGTGATAACCCATAATGGGAAAGAATATGAAAAAGAATGTAGATATATGTAACTGAATCACTTTGCTATACAGGGGAAATTAACACAACATTGTAAATCAACCATACTTCCATAAAATAAAATAAAATTTTAAAAAGTAATTTCGTTGACAAAAATCACCCTTGTAATATCTGCAACTGATTTCACTGATAAATATTGATTTCCAGTGTTTCACCATATGAAAAAAAATCATTTTTTCTTGCAATTTGCATCTAAACAGTTTTCTAGGGAAAAACAATAAAAACAATGAATGGGGCCAGCCATCCATTCATTAAAATTCTACCAATGAGATTGTGTTTTCTCTTTTCTCTCTTTTCAAGTCAAGTCCAGAGAGAAGACAGACAAGAGAATAGAATAAATGGAGGAAAAGAAAAGAAAGCAAGGGAGAGACCAATTTGGCCAAAGATGCAAAGGGAAGACAAATGGAACCTGTGAGAGAAGAGAAGCCCAAGTCACAAGGGCCTCCGCATTGGGATGAACACAGGCATGTGTGTAACGGACCCAGCAACCAAATAAGAAACCCTCCAATCGCCTAATTCCCAGAACAGGCACGCTTTCGCCAAGTTCACGATTTGGCAGAGTTCTTGCATATCCCATACAAACTCAATGAGAAGCTCTATCCATCTTGTGCAAAGAGCAGATTGTCATTTTCCACTTGAAACACACACGTCTCACTGACCTTATGTCCTCTGTCAAACTGACACATTATCACCAACTCTCAGCAAAGGGGTTTCATGATGTATGGGCTTGCGACCAGTCTGTTGATTTTCTTCTGTGTGTGGCTGTGTACGCACAACGTGTCACTCTATTGGACAACAGACAGACAAGGCCTCTGCCATCACCGGTTACCTCCTCCATCTGGTTCTGCCTTCATCACCTCTCCGAGCGCACGCCTTGTCATCGGACTCACGCGCCGTTCCTGCCTGGTTTTTGTAGCATTTACATTACTTGATGCTGCTAAGATATTTTCCTAAACATCCTAACTCAAAGCCTTTCTTCCTCTCAGCTCACATCCTGTTTCCACCAATTTTGTTTTCAGTGTATTTTGTTTGCTTCTTGTGTAACAGATGGCACAGAGTAGGCATTCGGGACTCAGAAACGCATCAGTGGTGGCCCTGAGCATGGGGAGCTTGGGGAGGAAAAGAGGGAGGGCTGGACTGACCGGGTAGGAGGAGGGGTGTGCCTTGAAAGCATTCCTCCATGAGCACGGTCACTCCATGAGCCTCCTGGTTCATCCCGAGCCAGTGGGAAAATACAGATCAAACTATGATGGCTATTCTTTGGGTACCTTAGTGAAGGCTCCTATCTCAGGCCACATGCCACATGAAGCCACCAGCTCCCATCACAAATCACAAATCTGCCCCTAACCAAATCTTGCTCTTCTCCAACTGGGGGAGGAATACAGAATAACAGCGATGAACCAGGCCTCGGAGTGCTATGTTATACGACCTTGGCAAAGCTCCTGAGCTTCTCGGTGCTTCACTGGCTTCAACTGAAAAATGAGAAATGAGGATGATGGTATGTACCTCATAGGGCTATTGTGAGGATTTAAGAGATGATAGAGGAAAAGAATATAGCAGAGCATCTGGTGCAGAGTGAGTGCTCTATAAATGATAGCCACGCTGCATTAGTGCTTCGAGGCAAACTGGAAGCCAATCCAGAGAAGTTTGTTCCATACGCAGATTATAACCATCACCATGATCAATGGAACACAGGGCTGCCCTGCAACATGCTAGAGCTGCTTTATTAGCCCAGGTAAACAGGAAAAGTCAGCAGTCTTTTGAACATCAGTCATTTGCATATTATCTTTATTGTTTTTTGCCATATCTACATGCCAAGTTTTTAATCTATTATAACTTATTGTTTTTCTTTAAGATGACTCACTCTTTTTTTGGACCACACCTGCAGAAGCTCCTGGGCCAGGGATTGAACTCCCTCCATCCATAACAGTGACTCAGCCTTAACCCACTGAGCCACCAGGGAATGCCTAAGCTGACTCACTACTTCTTTTTTTTTTTTCTTTTGGTATTTTTAGGGCCACACCCGTGGCATATGGAGGTTCCCAGGCCTGCTCCACAGCCACAGCAATGCTGGATCCTTAACCCATTGAGCAAGGCCAGGGATCGAACTCACTTCCTCATGGATGCTAGTCTGATTCGTTTCCGCTGAGTCACGATGGGAACTCCAGCTGACTCACTTTTTAAGCTGCATGTATTTAAACAGGAAAGTGGTGAGAAAAGGAAAGAGAGAGGGAAGAAGGAAGAGGGGAAGGGGAAAGGAGAGAGGAGGAGAGAAGGGACATAAGGAAGAGGGGAAAGGGAGGCTGAGGCCACTAAGAGTTAAAGACAAAGACCAAAAAGAGAGGGAGACAGTGGGTGGCAGCCTGGGGTGAAGACAATGCCCACTGGCAGAAACAGGCCTGAGGCTTCAGCAGGGCTGTGGGAAGGTGTGTGCTCAGGCCTGGGACATGGAGGCCTGGTCAGGGATGGGCAGATTCAGAGCTGCCTGGGTAGGGGTGGCAGGTCTGGTGAGGATGGGGTGCTGCAAAGAGATGATGAGGAGGCTGGAGGAAGCGAGGACTGAGGGCTGGTGACTTAGGAAGGGGCTTCGGAGTGGGAGTCCCCTGCTGAGCTGAGCCCCAAGGCCTCAGGGGTAAACTGGGAGAGTCAAAGATAAGGATGGGGTGGAGGGGCCGGATCAAAGGCTGAGAGCTGAGAGATGCATGGGGCAGAGCAGGGCTGCAGGAGGGGGAACAGGGAGTCCAGAACAGGTCCTGGGCAGGAAAAGAAGGGTGGGAAAAACAAGCTGTGTTTCCCACCGAACCAAGCTGGGCTTGCCCTCCCAAGACTGGGCATTTTGGCCCTTCCACACCAGCACCAGCCCTTGTCCTGTCCCACCCGGGCCCCTTTCCCCACCACAGTTGAGGACATGCCAAAATAGGTGCATGGCATGTGCCAAAATAACCTGAAGTTAGAGACAGGCAAAGAACACATGAAAGGTGGGGTGCAGGACAGGAGGAAGGGGACCAGAGCACTTGGAAGGGTAGACCACACCATGGATGTGCCAGCTCCAAGTGGACGGCCACGGGCAAACCCACCTGATGTCCTGCTGCAGCCTCTAGGAGTGCCTGCGTTTCAACGCCTCAACAGGGCAATTCAGGGAACTTTGCCATGTTCAATGCATCTCACAGCAAGATAAATGTAAACAGGAACCACAGTGGGATGCCAATTTTCATCTATCAGATGGGTAAAAATAAAAACAATCGATATCTTACTATCTTGGCAAAGGTATGAGGAACAGGAACTCTTCTACATTGTCAATGGGAGCAAAACTCGGTAGAAAAAGGCTTTTTTTTGAAGGACTATTTGGGGATATCTATCAAAATTAAACATTTATATACTCTGATTCAACACTTTTACTTCTAAGAATTTGCTGTATTCTCAGTTCTTGGAAAAATGCTTGGCACACAGAAAGTCCTCGATAAATATTCATTGAATAAATTAATTAATGAATTCATCTCACAGATATGCTCACACCCAAGTGCAAAGATGAATGCACAAGGATGCTTCTTGAAACAATGCTTAGAAATACCAAAAAAAAAAAAAACAGGAAGCAACCTATAGGTACATAAAGGAAGGACCAATTAAAGGTTCATGCGGCCAATGGGATAATACAATCATTGGAAAGAAAGAGGCAGATTCTAAGTCATACAACCAAACTACTGCTAACCTTCATGGGGACATAAAAGACAGTGGGTTGGGAGAGGGGGCCAGGTGAAAAACCCTATACAGATGGGGAAAGGATTTGTTCATACTCTGAGTATGCAAATGCATGGACTCTCTTGTCAAGAGAATATCAAACACTCCAACAGTGAGGGACCTGATGAGGACAGAGTCAGAGGGGAACTTACTTTTCATATGTCCCATCTGTTCAAAGCATTTAAAAAATAACAACAACAAGGAGTTCCCTTCGTGGCTCAGCGGTTAACCAACCTGACTAGGATCCATGAGGATGCGGGTTCGATCCCTGGCCTTGCTCAGTGGGTTAAGGATCCTGTGTTGCTGTGTCGCAGATGTGGCTCGGATCTGGCATTGCTGTGGCTGTGGCGTAGGCCAGCAGCTGTGGCTCCAATTAGACCCCTAGCCTGGGAACCTCCATATGCTGAGGGTGCGGCCCTAAAAAGCAAAAGCAAAACAAAACAAAACAAAAAAACCAACAACAAAAGGTAACTTGGGAAAAGGGAGGTTTGCATAAAAGTTCAGTTCCTAGGGACTAGTGAGGTGAGCCCCTGATTTGTTGCAATCCTGGAAAGAAGGGCTCAGAGATGAACCAGGAGGTCTGAGTGTCCCATCACTGGAGGTGTCTAAGAGCAGCCTAGGGACCAGGGGACCACTGTGGGAAGGCAAAGCACGTGTCCCCTGATGGGCTGGACTCACTGTCCATAAAGGTCTCACCCAGCTGCAAGGGGCCACTCTCTATAGGACACTTGTGGTCCCCTTGCCCTCTGGATATTGCAAGCACTTTTTAAGAGCTAAGAATCTAGCATATCCTCAAACGTAAAATTACTCCATCCGTGCGTATAAGTACACAGGGCTTGGCATCAGCAAGTGCCCAATAAGAACCAAGAATGGACGTGGGATACTCTGGATGAGGGACTCACGGGTGGAATCCAACCTGACTGAGGAAAGGAGAGGCCCAGAGCAGGCCTCAGTGGTCATACCGGAAGACCAGGTAACCCCAGCCTCCACTAGGGGTGCCCATAGGGTCAGTGAATGATTCCACACATATGTCAGGGATAAGCCAGAAACCAAAGGGGCTGGTCCAGCCCTTCTCCTGAATTGGGTCCCACCCTTAATGAAAACTCTTGTTAGGGCTGGGTTTGGCCCTCGCTGGCCCTGAATTTCTGGCCCGTGATTCTAAGAAGCTTTCTGAGGCTCCCCAAGTGCCTCTCCCTCACCAGCCTTTCCAGGGCCCGATGTGGCTGAGCTGATTTCCTCCTTACCACTCGGGCCATGAGCGTGCATGCACACACATGTGCACATGCATACACACACACGCACACAGGGGATGAGCCCAGCACAGCTGCAGCTGCACAGACTCCTAGCGTTCAGAAAAGCAGTATGCTCTCTGTCATACAGAATAGCTCCTCAGGCCCAGAGCAGACCAAGACAGACTCCTCTACACCAAGCTGCATGTCCCCAGGATTTGCCTGCCCTGCCTCATGAAATGACCCTTAAAGCAAAAGTGGAGGCCCCAGCTGCCTTACAGGTGACTGGTACTCCAGCTCTTAGCTCAGCCAGCAAGGGCAGTGTAGACAGGACATCTGAAGTAGAGACCCCTTCCCTAGGGAAAAGCTAGGGTACCCCTCTCGCAATGTCCCTGCCACAGCCCTGTTGGCAAAATAAGGCTTTCTCATGGCGGTGGGCCTGGGTGTAGGATGCACCCCCATCCGCATTTGCAGGGACCCCGAGGTGACTCTTCTCAGGCTCTTTGCCCCACTGCTTTGAGAGAGAACTGAGGTCCAGGAGCAAAGGGCACTGTTTACACAGCTTGTCAATAGCCCAAAGCCATGGAAACTGAATTCACACCATCAGAGGTCCCTGGGGCCCAACACTGAGGGACCCCACTCCAGGCGGGGCTCCAATGCAAGAGTTTTCATCTCCATGCTTCAAACTCTATAAAGTGGTCATTTTCCCCTCCAGGCAAGGAATTCTGTGCAGATGTGTGTGCACAGATTCTGAAGACAGGGGTTGTCCAGCTCCAGAGAGAGATGGGACAGGAAGCAAAGGGGGTGAGCCTGACCAGCCTGGATTCAGCCCTGGGGCCCATGCTGGTCTTGTACTGATTACAGAGCCACAACCAAGCCTCCAGCTCACAGCCCCACCACCCTACCCTCCCTGTCCTCTTCTGGAAGCACAAAACCTTAGACCTCATCTTTCCCAGAAAACAAGGAGTCACCCCCACCCCCCCCCCAGGACACTCTGCACCCTCTAGATGGTTCACAGGTAAGTCAACACGTCAGAGCATCTGGAGAGATGGTACTGCCCCTGGAGAGGTTAAAAGGAAGATGGGGAGGAGTTCCTATTATGGCTCAGTGGTAATGAACTCGACTAGTATCCAGGAGGATGTGAGTTCGATCCCTGGCCTCCCTCAGTGGGTTAAGGATCCGGCATTGCCATGACCTGTGGTGTAGGTCACAGATGCAGCTCAGATCCCGAGTTGCTGTGGCTGTGGTGTAGACCGGCAGCTGCAGCTCCGATTCAACCCCTAGCCTGGGAACTTCCATATGTTGCAGGTATGGCCCTAAAAAGACAAACAGAGAAAACGAAGAAGAAGAAGAAGAAGATGGGGAGAGTCAGCATGGAGCCCTGTGCTGTAGGACGTGGCAATGTGTAACCACAGAGCACAGCTCCACGGAGCCCCTGGATCCAAGTAAAAACAAGGGACAATATAGACACAGAGAGTGCTCATGGAAGACCAGCTGAGAGAGGTTGACATATGCTGTGCTTCCAAGGACAGTTCATTTCAGGAAAAATCAGTCTCAGAAAGAGAGGTTGACAGTGGCCTCCCAGACCTGGCTTCTGATCCCAGCTCTGACCTTACCCAGCAGGCCTTTCTAAACTGGTGCCCAGAGATGCTTTCTGGCTACCCTCTCCACAAATAAATGAGGCAGTCAGAATAAAGCGTCTCTCAGCATCCCACCCTCTCCCACCCCAGCTTGGGCATGGGTAGTTTCAGCCTCCATAGTTTTGCATGAGCCAATGATGGTGCCACAGTGCTGGCACCAGAGCCCCAGCTGGACTATTCGCCCCATGATGGCTCCACCACCCACATCACCTCAGCAATGTCCATATGGTGAATCTGTCATCATCTTTGATAATACATTAAGTCATGGACTTCCACCCAGGACAGCTCTCATGCTCAGAACATTTTCGATAATCTAGCATTGACCTGGAAGAATCATGATGGCTTGGTGAACATCAGTGGAATCTGGGTGCTTCTACCTGTCTTCCAAAGGCAGAAGGGGCAGTGTAGAGCACAAGGGGATTTGGAACCCAGAGCTGCCCCCACTCCCTTCACTGTCCCTAGCCGCTACCAGAGTCTAGGAGTGCACAGCCCTGCCCAGTGTTGCTAGAGCCGGTGAGGCAGCCGGCATCCTTCCAGCTCTGTTTGCTGTTGCTCACGCTGGTGTCACAGCCCATTACATCCAGCCAATTACATCAGAGTCCTCTCTGGAGGGCACTGGGCAGGGCCACCGCGGACGCCCGAGAGGTTTCTAAATGAAGTAGCCTGTTGGGAAATCCTATTACGGAGCTCATCTTACAGGGCTGCAGTGTTAATGGCCTTGTCCTGCCCCAGCCCTGAGCAGAGCAGGTCTCCCTAGGGCTTCGGAGGAGGGCCAGGCTGTGGCCTTCCTCTCACCAGCCAACAGCCAATAGATCAGAGAGCAGAGCAGAGAGGGCTCCTCAGTGCCCCTGAATGTGGCCACCAGCACAGTGCCACACACACACACACACACACACACACACACACACAAACACACACACACACACATTTAGGCAGGCCCTCACCTTTTCTTTCAACACCCAGGATAGATAAGCAGGTGGAAACTCAGAGCTGGGGACCAGAAATCCTAAGGAAGGTGGAAAAAGGTCCCAGAACCCTTTTCTCCAAGCAGAGCTAAATTAAACACATTTTTCTTCCCCTTCGACTCCAGCAGATTTTCTGTCTCGAATCCCCCAGGCTAATAAATTGGCTCATCTCAGCTGCTGAGGTTGACAAAGGCGCCGAAACTGTTGAAAGGTTCAAAATGTCCCTTGGGGTTCCAGGGATGAAGGAATTCACATGTAGGTGTAAAATTACCAAGGAAAACATAGGGGTGGAGGAGGAATGAAGAAGCAGCCCTGGGGAGGGACAGGAAGAGTGGCCGAGGAGCAGGGCAGGACTGCATGGCTGTCCACACGAGGTTACAGGACCCAGGGCAGGGCTTTGACGGATACCTGGGAGCAGGAGAGACACACAACGGGGGACTGCTCTGTTCTTCTCTAGGAGCTGCCAAGACTCTGACGACACCCGGGGTTGGAAAGATCTCACCTGGATTCCTGGTTGTGGGATGTATAGCCTCAGCCCCAACCCTGACTGGCCAGCCCTGAGCAGAGCATGGGAATCCTGCAGCTTTAACCTTGCCCTTGAGGACCAACAGCATCCCTGCTGCTCTAAGGATGGTCTCGAGTGACTGGGTCCCAAGGGAAGGCTGCTTTTTTCTATCAGCCCCAGTCTGCCCCCAGGTTTCTGCCCCTTTCCCCTTCCCAGTGCCCTTCTTAAGCGTTCTAGAAGCTGAGGTGCCACGTCTATAGTCTCTGGCCTTATCAGGGCACTGCACAGCCCCTGTACAGCCCCAGCCACTACTCAAGGTCCAGGGATGCTCTAAGCATTTATCCCCCCGCTCCGTCCCCACTGGCGAGCTCAGGCCCCGCAGCCCCAGCTGGCTCCTGCAGCCCCCATTTCCAGGCTCTTCTAGGTCCCCCCAGGTCCACCCCTTCTACAAATCCCTTCAGGCACCTTCTGGCATCTTCTCCAGGACCCACATCTCCCAGACTCCAGCTACAGAGATGGTCCTGGTCTAGAACTTACACCCAGGGCTCTCTGCCCCAACCAGACCTACCCAGTGCAAGCTCAGTAGGGCGCATCCAGAGATGTCATTTTACAAAACTTTTCCGAGGGTTCGCATGCCCATTGTGGGATCAAGAATCACTGCTTCAGAAGAGCAAACTTCTCTCTCAGGCCTAGGAAGCACCCCCTTCCCTACTCAGACCTTCAACTCACAAAGACCACCTCGTGGCAGGCTGCCTGTGCCTTGGCCTTTAAATGTGTGCTGACTTACTGACCTGTCAAGGGACAGCGGATCATGCCATGTGCTGATCTCACTGGTCACTGCTCAACAGTCATGGAGCTGGGCCTGGGCAGCTGCAGGGAGGTGATGAAGGGGTGCTCAGGACCCCTGCTGCCCTGTGTCTCTGGGTGGGGGTATTACATACCAGCTTCACTCCTGAGTCTGATTCCCTTAATAATCCAAGTCAGATGGTGTGTTTTAGGGTTTCAGGGCCATGACACCAGGGCCATGACACCCAGCGAGGCCTAGAGAGCATCTTCATATCCATCACCCCACTTGATTTCCACATACCCTGTTAAGTAGGCAGAGAAGCAGGACTGTCACTGGAGAAGGACTTGAGCTAAAAACCACTCTGAAGTTCACAGCACAGCTCCAATCTCTAGGACTGGCCTCTCACCCAGACACACTCAGTCCCCCTTTCATCCACCTGCATCCCCTATCAGTGACAGCACCACCAATGAAGGCCTCGGCACTGTGGGTCAGCAGGTGCCCTCTGCAGGGTGAGCCAAGGATGACTCGGATACCCAGAGGAGCAGGAGGAAGGGAGAATGGCAGGGAGGCTATAGCATTGTCATTTCCTGAGCCCTGGCTGGGACTGGAGAGGGAGACTGATAAGGCAGCTCCTTCGGAAGCTCCAGGAACTGTGTCTGGGAGGGAAAGTTAAGCCCCTGTAGAACACTCAGAAGTGGACACCCATCCAAGCCCCAGGGATGCAGTGCTCCAGCTAAGATCTGGCTGCCAGAGGCTCTCCCAGCACCTGGAACCCCTGTTTGGGCACCCATATGGGATACTAAAGCCCCCAAGCTTCTAACAGACAGATAAGAGGCCTCCCTGGCCAGGTTCCCCCTAGCGACTCTCAGTCTCAGCTCAGCCATCTTCCCCGGGGACCAACTTCAGCTGATGCAGTATTTCAGGCTCCACAGCATAGAAGGAGCTTGGCCCAGGGATAGTTAGGCTATAGGGATTCACAGAGAATCGACTCAGCCATCAACCTGAGCAGGGAAGGAATGGGGGTGGGTAAAGACAGGGCCATGATTTCTCATTAATCCTCAATTCTATGAGCATAAAACTTGAAGTCGGGCAGAGGAGCCATTTTCCTAGTAATTAACGATTTCATAAAGATAAATGCATGATGGGGTCGGTCTCACTGGTGGGGTCAGCAGGCTCCTGTGATTCTGCCTGATCAGTCCTACCTAGGTGTGCAGAAAGGCTGCGTTCTGAACATGCCTTGGGCCACGGGGCCCTCTAGAAAGCGTGTGAGCTGCATGCCGCACATCCTGATGTGCAAGCTCCCCCCTCGGCTTCCTTTGCTCACCACCCCGTCCTCTCAGCACCCTCCCTCCTCACAACAGGAACAGCCCTAGGCCAGGACCGTGCTTTGCTGGCTGAGCTGCCTAATTAGTCTCCAGGTGCTTCTGCAAAACCCAGCAACTGGTCACCATGACTGACAGGGAGGGTTCAGCAGACGCAAAGCAAGTCAGACTAAGCTTCTTGCCCATGATGAATGTCTGTCTTGCCAGAAAAACAATATAAAAGAGATTCTTTCTGCCACCCCATAGATTTGGCACATGCAAAGGCTCAGATTCAAATAGGCAGAAAAGGAAATTGATAAGATTAACAATTGATCAGTTAACCCAGGCTTCACCCCTTCAGGCTCTGGGGCATCAACTCTCAGGGCTCTGTTGGGAGAGAGTATCTTGCCTTCCTTCTCCAGTCCTACCAGGACAGCTGATGGAGACCCCACTCTTTCTCACCCACCATTTGCTGTTGCATCCACCATTCTCCATGCTCTTGGCCTCACCAGCATTGGCTGTACCATGCAGGCAATGCCAAAACTGCTGTGAAGGGCCATGGTGCCCACCGGACAAGCACAGCATAAGCATCCAAAATGAATGGAGTACCTTACCTTGAGGATAAACCCCAGGGACCAGTTACAAATCTCTCATCCCCATCCAAAGGGTGCAGAGTCTTCCCAAGATCATTATCTATGTCCAATATCCCTTTACCCCCCCCCCCCCCCGCCCCGGGCAGCCCACTGTTGTGAGCCCTGGGGAGGGAGGTCGGGCTCTGCCAGCAAGCCGGGAGTTACCAGCAGAGCCAAGGATGAAGAATTTGGAGGAGGCATCTTAAAGTTCTTGAGACAAAAGAAAGGGGACTTCTCTGCCCTTCTAGAGCACTGAGCTCAGCCAGGCTACTGGGCTACAGGACCCATGATGCCATGTGGCTTGCCACTCTCCATTCCTAGAAACACCGCCAAAAATGCAGCTGCTTGTGCCTCTGAAATGGCAAAGTGATGGTGCCCTGGGCTCCTCATGTCCTCCAGCCTCCAATGAGTTTCCAACAAGCAGTTTGTGAAATTAAGTCAGGTTCATAAGAGCTCTAGATTAGAAACATCCGCCAAAGTCAGGAGGGGGCTGGGGTTGGATAGGGAGGATGGAAAAAAACCACTTGCATTTACCTATTTGTCCCCGTTGGCCCTCCTAGGACAACCACAGAAGGTAACTGACAAGCAGCAGGGACAGCAGTACCCCCCAAAAGAGAAAAGTTCCAATTAGCCCCAAGAAATGAGAGCCCATTCCCAGAGTCCCAATTAAATCAGAACCAATCAATGTTTGCCCTGGTTCCTGACTCTCTGCACAGATAATAATGAGAAAAACGAAAGGGCCCCAGCCAGCAAGTGTGGTGTGGCAGCCCTTTGAAGCCTGGAGAAATCACCCGTGCTAGTGCAAGAATGCCTGGCAGCTGCCGCATCTGTGCCTTTAAGAACTCAGCCTGGTGCCTGGGTCCCCGCTGAGACCCTGACACATGCCCAGGAGGGCGACTCCTGCCCAACTCCAAGCTATGCGACAAAGAGGAGTGCCGTGGACCCAGGCTGAACTGGATTCATCACTGGAGCTGGCACTCTCTCCCCTGTGTTTCCACATCATCCATCATGGGTACCATAACCAAGAAATCCAATAAGGACACAAAGGCACAGCTCTCTGCTCTCAGCAGGCCTCAGAAAGGCTGCATGGATGCCCCAGTCCAGGCAATTAGCCGAGTCCAAAGGATGCAGAGCTGGTGGACATTAGTAACCCTGTGCCTGGTGCTTCATCTATAGGTGCCTGGCCAGTGAGGTTAGTGGGAAAGGAGACACACAAGGGATGTTCGGGATGCTTAGACAGGGCAGAGGTGACAACAGGGGATAGCTGGCCTAAAGATCATAATGTAGAAAAAGGACCAACAACAGATTCCACTTCATCCAAGTTGTCCCCAAAGGACACGACGAAACCCAGTTAAGGAGTTAGGGTCAAGGTAGTCACTTCTGAGGTCCTTGCTCTTGAAAGAACCTGAAACTTCTAAGGCTACACGCAAAAGATAAAGACAAAGGAAAACAGTCTTCTCTCTCCCAACTCTCGAATCCCTCATGTTCCATGTACTCAGGCAACAGATGAGCTGCGGACCCCTTAGACCCTTCTATTAACTCCCAGAGAAGACTGTCTTGAGCCAGTTTATTGTCACATATTGAACATGTGCTCTTCTGGGCTGAGGAGGGTCAGTGTGAGCACATGGTACCCAGACACCCCCGACTGCAAAGTCAGCATCACTCTGAACCACTTTGAAGTGATAGTACTGTCCCAACCCTATTCCAACAGCTTCACCTCCTTCCAGGACATACTAATGCTGGGGCCCATCCATGACCCAAGCGCCTGGCGCTGAGCCCCTGGAGGAAGACAGCCGGGCCAGGGGGCTTTGAGTTAATGAGCTCCATGGCTTCAAGAGCAAGCTGAGTGCTCTGGGAGCTGGACTAAAATGAACTAAAATATTTTCCAAATTCAGTCACTTCCCAATTACCCTTGAGTGCCTCGTCCATGACAACCCAAATAATCCATGCCTCAGAACAGAGAGCTGGACAGGATGCAGGGTGTGTGTGTGTGCATGTGTGTGTGTGTGTGTGTGTGTGTGTGTGTGTGTGTGTGTGTGTGTGTGAGAGAGAGAGAGAGAGAGAGAGAGAGAGAAAGAGAAAGAGAATATGAGTGTCAATTTCCCCAGAGCTAAATATAACTGAATGGTTAAGTTGTTACCCAATGTTTGGAATCCTTCCCATCTCTTCCCCCACCATGAACACAAACAGTCTGGTTGGAGACAAATGGAATATCATCAGGCCTTGCCCTGGAGATGGAGGGTCCCCAGAGCTTTAGAAGAAGCCATTAGGCTCTTCTGTTTCTTTAGGATCCAGAGCTGGAGGTGGAAACCTGTGCAGACTCAGCCCTGCCCCAGGTGGACAGGAGGTAGAGGCCTCAAGAGCCCCAGGGCTTACCCTTGCAGGCCACGCTGTTCTCGGGCTCATAGCCAGGCTTGCAGGTGCAGCGCCCGATGGGCACCATCCACTCCCCATCCCCGTTGCAGTAGAGTTTGATGGGCACGTCCACTTCCTCTGCGTTGGGGATGCACGTGCCCCGAGCAATCACCAGAGATGTGCTCTCCGCCCCAGTCATGGTCTCTGGGAACACCGCAAAATTTTGTACAATGCTGGGACACTTTTTGAAGAAGACACGGACAGACAGGAGAGACATACAGGCTCCATAATCCTGGAAGGCGAGGTAAAAACCATTCCGCGTGAGAGGTCCAAAGCTCCTGACTTCTGTGTTGACCTTCATCAACCTTCCCCCAAAGTCCACCTGGGAGAAGCTCTCGTCTGCAGCAATGGTGTCCACTTTGAGGTAGGGGGCCTCAGACCAGAAGGCCGACTTCTTGGTGGCAATGACGGAGTCAGTCTCGTAGTAGTACAGGTTGAAGGTCTCCTTGCAGGAGCCTGGGACGTTGGGGAGGCTGCTGCAGTCTCTCACAGTGAAGCGCATCTCCGTGTAGATGCGATGGGCCCCCCGCCGGTTGATGAAGGTGGTGAGCAGCCAGTTGTTCTGGTTGGGCTCGAAGACATTGCACACCTGGTAGGTGCGGATGGTGTTCAGGTTTTCATCGTAGCCACTGACTTCTTCCCACTGATACCAAAGAGGCCAGGCACACACATGAAAAACACAAAATAGGGAGTGAGAAGACAGGGAGAGGCAGGGAAGACAAGAAGCCTGGCACTGGAGGGGGCCTTAAGAGCTCACCAGGCCAGCTGCTTGACTCAAGAAACAAACACGCCTAACCCTCACTTGCTTGTAAAGATCCCCTTATAAGGAGACTTCAGAAGACTGCTCTGTAGTCCATCCCCAAATATAACAGACCTCACCCTAGAATGCCTCACTTCATCTAACCCACAACTCTCATGCTGTGACAGTGACGTGTTATATCCACAGCAATGACCTGCAACTCTTAGCCCCGTGAGATGGCAGGGATTTTCATCCTCAATGCCACAGCCTCTGCTCTCAACAAGTCACTCCATGGATTACAGGTCTGATGACATGATACTCTAATCTGAGAAATCCTTATTTCTGACCCCAACTTCTTTACCATGGTGAAATTCCTTCATATCTCCGAAAAGTTTCTACAACAACTTTTGTTTTATAAGATCAATCTCTTTGAGAGTAGCCTGTGGAGCTGGTAATAGTAGAGGATGCTAAGAGGGATGCTTAATGAAGCAAATTAAGCTTCATTGTGTGCACATTTCAAGCAAAGATGTGATGGAGATTGTTTTTGTTTGTTTGTTTGTTTTGTCTTTCCTAGGACCGCACCTCCGGCATATGGAGGTTCCCAGGCTAGGGGTCCAATCAGAGCTACAGCTTCCAGCCTACACCAGAGCCACAGCAATGCCAGATCTGAGCCACATCTGTGACCTACACCACAGCTCACAGAAACACCAGATCCTTAACCCACTGAGCAAGGCCAGGGATCAAACCTGCAACCTCATGGTTCCTAGTCAGATTCGTTAACCACTGAGCCATGATGGGAACTCCATGATGGAGACTGATGATTACTTTCTTAAGGAGTAAGAAACATTTCTTATTAAGGGGGAGACAATTGTGATTCCTACTGGAAAAGCACACTCTCATTTTTAGCAGTCCTATAAATTGGAACAAGAGAAACAGTGCATTCATTAAGTGATGTCTCAATCTTCCCAAGAGTTCCCCATAGCACTAGATTATCATCCCCAATGCATAGGTTAAAAGACATCATATAATTCACCTGTGGTCACACAGCCATAAGAGGAGATGGGGAAGAGAGAAGAGAGAAACATGGGCTTTGAATGGCCAAAGAAGTCTGCTGAGTAACTTATTTCAGTAACAGACAATAAGGGGAAGGGGGTCTATAAAAGACACGGCTTCTTTAACTGAGTTACTGAGGAATAGGGGCCAAGGAAGAGTTTCTGGGTCATTATTTCTTTATTTCTTCCTGTGCTGGGAAAGGAAGCAGTTGTCCGTACTGGGGAGCTCTCAGGACACTGACCTCAAGAAACAAGGGTCTTCCCAGGAGGTTCCAGTGGGCTTGCTAAAGAAGTGAAAAAGGAGCAGAAGAAATCCAGCTTCCTAAAGTGAAAATAGATTAAGATCCTTGACTGTTTAGTAGAAACCAAATAGTACCATTTCTTTAAATATTGTGCTAATTGCTTATTATTCTCTGTGGAGCTGAAATATATCCATGAGAACTCTTTATGAAAAAGAGCTAAAAGCTAATCTCATGTGGATGGGAAACATGCTACGGTTTCTTCTTGCACAGAATGAAATCTCTGAGGAGCAAGAAGGCCAAGCCAAGGCTGTCCTTCTAACTTGCCCCAGGGCTTCTGAAGACTGGGTGTGGAGCTGAGGAAAGCTGGGTACATGAAGGGCTGGCCCTGCCCACGCACGCCTGTACTAGGACCCCATGGACACGCCTGCTGCCCAGGCACAAGGCACTAAACTCCTGAGCTGCTGCAGCCTAGCCAGGGCCCTTCTCCTCTAGCCCCTCACTGCACTCTCAGGGGTCCGGTTCCCTCCCCAGCCTGGTGGGCCCCTTTCCAGGATCTTTACACACAGCCAACCTCACCTGGCCTTGGCTTAACTGCTTATTGGATTTCAAGATGTTGAGTCACCATTTCTTATGCCTTCTTGAGCTTATGTTATGTTCTATTTAAATGTGTTTGTTAAAGTTATGTTCTGCTTGCCTGGTTTTTCCGAACCCAAAAGCAAATACATTAGGGAGAAGTCATTGCTGACGGTTGTTTTAGAGCAAATTTTCAGGCCTCGATCTCTTTCCAGGGCTGTCTCGAAATAACATTTTCTCAGTTGACCCCACATGACTTTTGAGGGAAGGACAGGTTTTTTTTTGTTTTTTGGTTTGTTTCTGTTTTGTAATTGTTTAAACACAGCAGGTCTCAGGATCCATCATTTCATTGGGCTGTATGAGGTCTCAGCATGACCATGGGGTGCCTTTGTCAATGTAGGTGAAGTCTGAGGCCCCATTTAGGGTGGGGATATTGATCCACCCTAAGGCAGCCCTGCTGTGTGGGTGCAAGACACGAAGCCCACCTTTGGGGCCTTGCCTTAGCCCTGAGATTGTCACCACTAGTATTTTTTTTAAATAGTCAGAAGGAGGATTTATAACCTTGTGGAGCCAGCATATTAGGAACATTTATCTTAGAAAATGACACTGATTGGTATTATAAGACACAACAGAGGTAACTGTTTCGAACATTAACCTCTCTGGGCCTCGGTTTTCTCATCTGTAAAATGAGGAATCATACTGGGTGACCTGGAGTCAGGAAATTCTACGGATTTAATTGATTCTGTGACAGCTCCTCAGAGAGCGATCAGAGCAAATTAGGGGGGATATGGCTGTATATTCAAAGAGAAAGAGTAGAGAGAAATTGAGAGAAAGGAAAATAACTCCTCATTGTTTGGAACAAGGCCATGATGGAGTCTCTTTCTTTCCTTCTTTCATTTTTCTCCTGCCCGCGGGTGCTATAGGGGTGGGAAACACAGCAATCAGAATGGGCTGGATCCTTAAAAAAAAAAAGAATGGGCTGAAGAAGGCACGAATGCTTTCCGAGCAAGTGACAATTAGGACTGGGGACCTTGAAAGAGAAGATTTGGGTAAATCGAGATGAGGGTGAAATAGCATTCCCAGCAGGGAGGGACAGACATTATTATTTGTTTATGATACTTGGAATCAGTGTCATTGCTTTATAGTTCTACCTCATTCATCCATCAGTGAAAAAAATACGTACTGAATGCCAGCTTTATACCAGGCATTCCATTAGCCACTGGGGAGGCAGCAATACCAAGCTTATAATCTTGTGAGAGAAACAGAAATTAGACAAATGGTTATTAAAATAACTAAATTATTGCAATTGCGCTAACTGCTATGAGGGGAAATTTCAGGATGCCAAGAAGGGGAGTGTATCCAACACACAGAGGCGTGCCAGAGAAGACCCTCCAAGATGAGTGGGATGGATAGATAGAAGTGAGCCAGGAGAACTGTGCGTCTGCTGTGGGCAGAAGAGGGGCAGGGAAGGGGCATCAAGGCCCAGGAACAAGTGCAAAGGCCCCGTGGTGGGGAAATGTAGCCTGGAACTGATGAGGGATAAAAAGTCATGAAAAGCTAGAGGTGGCTGGAAGGAAAGTGGGAGAGGGTGAGTCTTCTGGAGAACTTTGAATGTTATCTTGAGGATAACTAGAAAGCATTGGTGAGTTTTAGGGAGGAAAAAACTCAGAGCCAAGTTTTGTAAAAGATATCTCCGCTGTAAAGTATAGGCTGCTGGCAGTTCCGTCGTGGCTCAGGGGAAATGAATGAGACTAGTATCTATGAGGACGCAGGTTCAATCCCTGGCCTCACTCAGTGGGTTAATAATCTAGAGTTGCCGGGAGCTATGGTGTAGGTCGAAGATGTGACTTGGATCTGGTGTTGCTGTGGCTATGGCATAGGCTGGCAGCTACAGCTTCGATCAAACCCCCAGCCTGAGAACCTCCATATACTGAGGGTGCAGCCCTAAAAAGAAAAAAAGAAAAAAGTACAGACTGGGCTGGACCGAGCGCATGAGCGGAACAGCTGATAGTCATTGTCCTGGTCTAGGTGAGAGATGATGGTGAGTGGATCCAAATGGGGAAACTGAAAATATATCCTTCTCTTTTTCTTCTTCTTTTTTTTTTTTTTTTTTAGGGCCGCCCCTGTAGCATATGGAAGTTCCCAGGCTAGGGATCCAATCAGAGCTATAGCTGCCAGCCTACGCTGCAGCCACGGCAACACCAGATCCTTTAACCCACTGAGCGATTGAACATGCATCCTCATGGATACTAGTATGTTATCACTGAGCCACAATGAGAACACCTGAAAATACATCTTGGTGTAGAGTCCCTAGGCTCTCATCCAGCTGAGTGTGTGTGGGGGTCGGAGAGAGGCTGGTTTGACCCGACCCAAGGGGCCCTGTGTGCCCTTGACACTCTTTCATGGATCAGTCCTACCTCCACAATCAGGCTTTGAGGTCCCCTGTGTCCCCAGGCACATTGCTTCCCAGATCCTTACAACCAAGGAACTTCACTGGTGTTAGATATATAAGCTCATTGGCATTCAGACCCAGTGTCTTTGACCCAAGGCCTGTGCTGACTCCAGTCCCAGGGAGCTGCTCCCACTGCACCACCGAAAGCAGATTTCCTAAAGTCTCTGTTCAGTGGCAGCTTCTCAGCTTCCACTTCCAGGCATTTGACATCCTGCCTCCTGTGATCCTTTCTGTAATTATCTCCTCCCATTAAAACAACAAAACACCACCATTTGTTTATCAGATTGGCAAAAAATTTAAAAGATAAAATATCAAGTCTCAGGAAGAATGTCCAGAGAAGGCCACTCCCAAGCCTGTTGGTGACACTGTAACTGGCAGAATCTTTCAGATGTCAAATCAATAGTTTCTCTCAGCATTTAAAATGTTGGCCAAAACTCAGAAGGAAAAGGTGAATCATTTTTATTATTATTTTTTTTGGTCTTTTTTGCTATTTCTTGGGCCGCTCCCGCGGCATATGGAGGTTCCCAGGCTAGGGGTTGAATCGGAGCTGTAGCCACCGGCCTACGCCAGAGCCACAGCAACGTGAGATCCGAGCCGCGTCTGCAACCTACACCACAGCTCACGGCAACGCCGGATCCTCAACCCACTGAGCAAGGCCAGGGACCGAACCCGCAACCTCATGGTTCCTAGTCAGATTCATTAACCACTGCGCCACGACGGGAACTCCCAGGTGAATCATTTTTAAAAATTGTTATAATAGCTGTGTAGCCATCTGGAAAAAAAAAAAAATTTTGCATCCATACTTCTGAAAAAAATTCCCAGTGAATCAAAAATTTGAACATTAAAAATGAAACCATAAAGATAAAGAAATCACAGAGACAGTATACGCATAGTAATTACAACATGAAACTCAGAAGCCATAAATGAACAGATTGATCAATTGAGCTCCATACAATTTTTTTTAATTAGCATTATAGAAATGGCCAAAATAAAATCAAAAGGAAAAAAAAGAAAAGAAAACATGCTGGGGAAAAAACTCTTTGCCACTTAACACAGTAAAGTGTTAATTTCCCTTAATATATAAAGAAAATCATCAATAAAAAAATAGAAAAATGGGCAAAGGATATTAACACTGTTTACTGAAAGAAACAGATATAGCTCATACACATATGAAAAGATGCCAAATCTTATTTATTTTAACCAAAATGGCAATTAGTCACATTGCGATTTTTTTTTTTTTTTTTTGGTTTTCGGTCAGACAAGAATTAGAAAACACACTGCATTGGAAAAGGTATAGGTGTCAGAGATAAGCAACCTAATCAATAGCTGGATGAAGGTCAAACTGGTATAATCTCTATGGACATTTAGGTTTTATTTACCAAAATCAGAACTGTATACATCCTTTGACCCAGCAATTCCAACTCTAGAATCGCCCCTCAGTTTGGTGCCCATCTGACTGTGGTCCTTGCTCCTCGGAGCTCTCAACTGGACTCTACTATGGTACCTAAGACTCTGTGTTAATGTCCATGAACGAGTGAACACATAAACAATATGCACAGCCACTGAAGATATGAAGTTGATGTGATGCAGCCATATGATGGAGTATTATTTAGAAATTTAAAAATAAGATGTACTGGTGCCTCTAAAATGTGATGCCCAGTGGAAGAAGCCAGACACAGAAGACCGCATATTCATCTCCATCAAATGTCCAGAAAAGGCAAATTTATAGACAGAATCATGTGGTATTTTCCTGAGATCATGGATGGGAATGGAGAGTGATTGCAAATGGGCCTGAAGGCGCTTTTGCAGGGTGATGAGCATGTCCTACAATGGGATTGTGGTGGTGATGACAAAACTGTACGTTTACTAAAACTCACCAAATCGTCCACTTAGAATGGGTAAAGTTGATGATGTGTAACTAATACTTTGACAGAGCTTTTTCTGAAAAACACTGTTTGTTATCTGCTCCGGCCTACACCTCAGCACCTGATAAGGCTGACCTGGTCTCTATTACCCACAAACAGTAGGCCCCCTGGCAACCCCGCGCCCAATGTGTCACCGCAATTTGCCATTTCCTCCAGAACAATGTTCCTCTTATCTGGCCTCTCTCTTGCCTTCCACGGCCATGCACTAGGGCTGGCATTACCTCATGCCTGGACTCACGCCCTGGCTGGCTCTTTGGGCCGAGAGTAATGAGCAGACCAGGCAAGAGATGGCCAGGGCTCAAGCCAGGGCCATATTCTCTCACATCACTCAGAGACCGTGCCCATTTCTGCCCCTTGATGTTGCTGCTGGTGTTCTGACAATTTTTTTTTTTTTCCTCTCCCACCACCATCCCATCTCAGCTCCTCCAAGACACAGAACCAGAGGATAACAATCTGGCTGGAAGTCACTATAGGTCATGTTGACCAAAACCTTTTGTTGACAAATGGGCACACTGAGGCCCAGAGACATTCAACAGTTGGCCTGGAGTAAGGCAGCTGATGGGTGGCAGAGCGGAGCCCTCTCTGTATCCTTTTTTGAGGGGGGGTTAGGTCTTATTTCCCCCAGGATGTCTTCCCAGCTTATAGTCAGCTACCATTTCCCCGAATGTCTCAAGTCTGCTTGAGCTTATTCCACACAATTTAGCATTTGATAATACACTGTTCTGAACTATTCGTTAATTGCTTCGGTTTCTGCTACCAGGCTGTGAGCTCCTTGAGGACAGGGAATTATGTTTTGACTAATTTATTAGCTCATGTCAGCAGCGAAATAATTCCAAGCATTTAGCTTTGCAATGCTGGGATCACACGACAACATTTTTACTGAGCAATGCTTGTGACGAGTGAACTCCACAGGTTTCTCTGGGCTCCACCCTCATTCTCTTCTCCTCCCCCTTTACATCCTGGATGATCTCAGCCACACACAAGGCTGCAACCACCAGGGCCTACATCGCTGCCCTCTCCCCAGTGCCCAGACTTGTTTATCCAGCTGCCTGCCGGATGTCTCTTGGTAACTTCTTGAGACTCACTGCCTTGCTCCTGGGGATTCTCCTACAGTCACAAATCTGTCCCCATCCTCCCCATGGACTTACCCCCTAGAGGGCTAGACTATAGTCCGGCCTGATAGTCCCAGTGCCTAGCCCTCATTAAATACTGACAGGCTGAGGGAAGAAGCAGGGTCCAGGTCTATTCCTAGGCCTCTAGTCCTTGGCTGGGGACTTAGAGCCGGTGCCACCAGAGTAACTTGTCCCTGGGAGAAAAAGAACCAAAGCAGCCTTGCACAACCAGCAAGATAGTAACAGTCTTTGAAAGGACAAAATTATTGATGCCAATGGACCACCTGTCCTTGAGATAAACATAATAAAGAAAATAATGACACCCATTACAAAGTACTTGTTCAGGCTTTCAGATCGGGACTTTGATGTATGATAAAGAAGCCTGGGCGTTCAGCTTGTGGCTCAGCAAGTTAAGAATCCAACATATTGTCCCTGTGTCCATGAGGATGCAGATTGATTCCTGGCCTTGCCCAGTTGGTTAAGGATCGGGAATGGCTATTGCTACGGCTTAGGCCAACAGCTGCAGCTCCGATGTAGCCCCTAGCTCTGGCACTTCCACATGCTGCAGGTGAGGCCATTAAAACAAACAAACAAAACAAACAAACAAAAATACCTATAGGTGCCTCCAAGATCTCAGTTTCTCAGACTGTCTAGTTGGAGTCAGAGCCTGCAGGTCTGTTGCTCTGGAATAGCCCAGAATGCCTGTTGACATTTGCTGTCTGGCTGACTCTGTGTGTGTGTGTGTGTGTGTGTGTGTGTGTGTGTGTGTGTGTGTGGCCTTCTAGAAAGATGTATGATCACTGGCCCTTCCTTGAACTGCTGCAAGCTCGCTAGGCTGGCCCTGCTCTTCCCAGAATGCCTAGTAGCTACAGAGAGGCTGCATCATACTAACTCCAGAGAATAAGCCATTTCTCTAGCACCTGTCCAGGGAGGGGTGCTTGCTCGGGACACTGCTATTTAAGATGAGAACAGAAAGCACTGAAATTGATCTTTTGGGCGCCATTTGTCTAACAAGAGGTTATTCTGATTTGTTTCAAACCCAGCTTATTTAACTCATTTTTAAATAAAAAAGTGAGCACCTACTACATCCCAAGGAGTAGCCTAGGTGTTGGTGACACAGCAGTGACTGAGAGACAAGGTTCCTTCCCCCATGGACCTGATAATGTAATGGAGCTAATCAGAGCATGAATAAGTAAACAAAATAAAAATATAAAGTCAGAGAGCCTTAAGTACTACTGAGGAACAGGGAAGGGGCTAGCAAGTGACAGCTGGCACTGGGGTCATCAGAGGTTGCTTCTGGGCAAAGATTTGAATGAATGAACCTTGGATCAGGAGCCATCAGCCTGAAGGGCACATGGAGGAGGAGCATTTCAGACTCACGGAACAGGAACAGACTCTCTGGAGCAGGAGTGTGCCTGGCCGGAGAAAGCCAGGAGGCCAGGATGGTGGGGGAGGAGGTGCAGCAGGGTGGGCAGCGGGGGAGGGGTGGGTACAAGCAGACCCCACCTCTGCCAGTCACAGCTCTGCGACCACACACAACTTTCTCAGCTTCAGTTTCCTCATCTGGAAAATGCTGTTTACCTTGCAGAGTGTCACGAGGACTGAAAGATCCTGTAAGAAATCACCCTACACTGAGCCTTTGCGAAACTACCATTCACTAAGTACCGAGTATCAGCTTTACATCAGCAGCAGTGGCATCACTGTTATGTTAACCTCAGGATCTTCCTTGGGCTGAAGCATCAGGGCGTGGATATCATCTCCTCTACTTTAGATAAATATTCCTGCCCTTTGGTCAGCAGAACTCAGGGCCTAAACACTGGTCTCCTCCCAGCCCCAGAGGGACAGCCAGCAGCCCCTCCTCACCCCTCCCAGAATCTCCAGGGCTGCCTCTGGGCAGGTTTCAGCATGGGCCACTTCTCTCAACCAAGCAATCTCTGGGTGGCGGTCAGCCACCAGCTCAGACCACAAGCAGACAAACATGGACACAGCTCAAAGGCTTTGGTCCCACTCAGCTCTCTGTATTTGGGCACAAACTTTAGTTTGCAGGGACTTGCTATTCTGCAAACAGTCACCATCCCCAGGCCCTACAGGACCCTAACTTGCCTGGCACTGCCCAACCATGGGAAACCCAAAAAACCACTTTCAGGTCCCCAGTTAGAGATGGCTGCTCTCTGAACAAGAAGCCCACTGAGGCCCGGGCAGCACACAATGTCCCAGAGCCCACAGCCAGCTAGAGTCTTTGGGGCAGTAGTTTGCTCAGGCAGGTCGGGAGCCACCAGCACCCATCTGCCAGGATCCCAAGGACACGCTCATGCATAGACAGTAAACTAAGCCTGAAAGAGCTCGGATATTAGACAAGCTCGAGGGCTAATTAAAATGTAAAATGTGGTCCGTGGGGCATAAATTGCTACAAGCCCAGAGGGATCTACCATTTAGTACACCAACCAAGCAAGGCAGCCGTTTGCTCAGGGGTTCCCCAGAGGGCTGCGAGCACCAGCTCACCTCCCAACAGGCTGCATTTGCCTCCCAGTTGTGCTGGGCTAGGAGGACAGGAGTGGCCCCTGTTCCCTACCACAGCCCTACATGTGGTGTGCCAAGGAGCTGGGCGCTTGGCGTGGGGCTGCTTCTGAGAGCCCAGAGCCTCGAAAGGGCACAGAGCAATGGATTTTCTGAACCATTTATTTACCTACTCCCTAGGGTGCCTAAGAACATGGGATGTGGGTGAGGGACACCGTGGGAATATGGAAAGAAGGAGAGGAAGGCAAATACACTTTCTGTTTCCCAATGCAGTCTCTACAAGCCTCTACAAAAGCCTTCTGGAAACTTGGATAGTAGAAAAATGCAAGAAATACTGAGAAGTGGAGGTGGGGGTGAGAGAAATGGCCCCAAGCATGCAGACCTAGATTGCCTGAAAGGAGGGTTTTTGCCCTGACCAACAAAGGTCTGGGATTAAGAAGAATGGCCATCACCCTTTCTGACCCTGAACCCTAGAGGTCACGGGGACCCCTGGCTTAGGGCCATTCAATTCACAGAATCTAGAGTCAGCCAGACCCAGCCCTGTGACCACGGGCCTGTCTTCCAAGCTCCCTGAGCCTCAGTTTCCTTGTCTCACAGAAGAATACTTGGACACTTGGAGTACCTATCCCAACAGACGGCTGTGAGGATGAACCGTGATAATGCACATAAAGTACTTCAACCTGAACAAGAGACCCCTGCTGGCTGGCAATGGCTATCAGCCCTCCAGAGACACAGGCCCCTCTCTCTGAGCAGCAGGCATTTTTCCTGGAAAGCCTTGCTTTCCCTTCCATGATATGTGTGATCCGTGACTCTCTCTTGTCTGTCTAGTTGTCTGCACCTGTGCATCACTGGTGTGTGCACGTGTGAGCATATATATGTATGTGCATGCATGCCTGGGTGTGCATGTGTGGGTATAGTTTGGGATGCTGGTTGCAGTATATGCCCAACCGGTTAGCTCTGCCCACTCCCAGCCAGCGAGCACCCCTTGCTGCTCAGAGATCGCATGGCTAGGGGCCGTGGGAGCCACACTAAATAGAGGGCAAGGCCAGTGGGCCCGAGGTCCAGAGAGCTTGTATCTCTATATCCTGGCACATTTCACACCCAGGTCTCTGCCAGCCTGCCAGGAACAACACTGCAGGCTTGTGCCTCAGGAGGGGGCTCCTTGTCCACAGCACCCAGGCCCCTGTAACTTCCACCAGGCAGCGGCATTTGGTACCAGGCCCTGCCTGGAGTGGGGTCCTCAGCCATTATGACAGCTGCTGCTGCTGTTGACACTGAAACAGTGACAAATTCATCCTTCTGACAAGATCCCTTTAAATAATTCACAGGGAGCTGGGGATTAAGACACTGTTTCTCTCTGTCTCTGTTGAGATTTAAAACACCTCCAGCTGGGGTATTTAAAGAGCATATAATGGGCTGCCCCTCTCGGGTCTCCCCTCCCCCTTTCCTCCTCTTTCCCATTTCCCAAACTCACCCTCCCTGCCCTACCAGCCAGCCCCATAACAAGGAGGCCCAGAAAACAAGGAAGAAAAAAAAAAAAGGAGGGAACCAGTGCTTGGCTGGTCACTATGGCAACGGTGGCAAGGTATTCAGCTGTCATTATCCCAGTGCCTCACACATGTGATTATCTTAAGCTGTCAATTGAATGTGGTCCTTGCTGCTGCCCAACAAGGCCTTGTCCAACAAGGCAGGGGCGGGAGCTGCAGGCCCCAGGCCCCAGGCCCCAGGCCCCATCGGCCTGGTATTTCTCTGCCCAGGCCTGAGCTCCATTGATGAGGAGCAGCTACCCCTGGGAGAGACTGATGGCATTTCCCTTCTGCTTGGAGGGCTTTCTCCTCAGACTGCACAGCCGAGGCCAATACATTGGGTTACAGGCCGAGGAAATGGGCTCTTCATTCCATGAGTGCAGGGAGTTTTGACAGAGCATGGGCCAGGCTGGCTGTGGCCAGCTGGAGCCATCCTGGAGACAAGAGAGCCAGCCACGTGGGAGGAAGAGACTGGCCTTCTTAGAGGAGCTCCTGGCATCGTTCCCGTTCTCAAGAAGTAGGAAAATCCAATCTGGCCTGGGAAGGGGACACACTCCCCTCCATCCTGTCCCCTCCTCAGCTGTGGGAATTTGGCCACTGTGTGTGATCCACTTCGGGGGATCTTTTCCTGGGACTGCGGCTGCTGGAGCTTGGTCCTGGAAGGCCCCAGGAGAAGGACTCTGATTTCACACCTTTGTCTCCTGGACTTGATATGCTCAGGCCAGCACGGCACGCAATGGGGCCACTGTCACCTGTCACTTGCACCTGGATTGCCCCAAGTAGCACCAGCTCAGTCTGGCCTTTCCTGCACTTTCATCTTGTGATCAGTCCTCATGAATACGTGGCCAGCCACGCTAAGTCCCCATCGCCTAAGGCACTGCCCACTAGGGTCCCCCATGGCTTGTTGCTTACAGTGACCTGTTTGCACCTAATAGCCAGCATAGAGCATTACTATTGACTGTTTCATTTTGAAGGCAGAGCTCTCACTCAGCAAGAGAAGTCTGAATCTTGACACCAATATCTTTCATGTTGGTTGTCTTTTGTGACACCAATAAGAATAGTGAGCGCGATAGGAGATGCACAGAGATGAGGGTGTGCCATGACTAGACGCTCCCTTCCCCATTGTATCAGCAGAGCCCCTCAAATGCAGGAGGGGCTGGTCCAGCAGAGCTGACACAGGTCCACTGGATGGGAAACAGCAGCTCACAGAAGCCCCTCGCAACTCTCCCTTTTCTGGAGTCCTCAGTTCCTGAGCATCTGCCAGGGCCTGGGGGCAGGAGCTAACCACAGGCTCCTCCACCACCGCCTGGAGCCGGCCATCCCCAGGGACCCCCTGTGACCTCCTCTGGATCCCTGGCCAGACCTCACTTGCTCTCAGGAGCAGGGATCCCCCTAGACTTGCTATTCTCTGCCCGCAAACCCCCACATATCACTCAGTGCCTGCTCCGCCCCTCCTCACATAGCTTGCTTTACAAAGCCATTCCTGGGTGCTTGACAGGTGTGCATTTCACTGGCTCTCAGCTTTCGAGCTTACCCTTTCCCTTTGTATAAAACTGGGGAACTTCTGCCTCTCTTTGCCCCTGTTCTCTGGTTTATAAACAATATATGACCCTCAGAATCCCCTCCTCATCCTCATCCAGGGGCAGAAGTACAAGAGTGAGCACTGTGGTCAGAGGCCTGGGGTCAGTCTCAGTAAAAGCCCTAAGCAGGCCACGACTTTGGATAATTGCCCCCCCACCCCTGAGCCTCCGTGTCTGCTCTGTAAAATGGGAGAAAGACCCCCTGGCTTTCGAGGTCCTGGTGGGGATTCAGCGAGATGGTACAAGTGCCTGAATACAGCAGGCAGTTAATTAACAGTACTAGTAGTAGCAGTAGTTATCACGAGTCTTAATAATAGCACTGTCAGTAATAATAGGGTGCGCCCTCTGATGGTATTCGAGTGAGAGCTGGAAAGCTGATCTTGCATCTCAGGGTCCCCCTCATTCATTCCCACCCCTATCCCATGCAGGTTAAGTCTCTCAGACAGGAGGCACTGCGACCACTAGTACTAGTCAGGGCAAGCAGTGTTGTTGACTGAGCTTTGGAGCTTACCAAGAAGGTAAATACAATTTACACTGCTCAGCCGGTCTGTAAATAAGAACTCGTATTACACATGTGGTAGAGGCAGAAGATGGGCTCAGAGAAGTTAAAGAACTTTGAGGAAAATGGAATAAACCCAGCACATAAGCTTCCAAATCCTGGGCTTACTCCTTGATGCTACTGGCAGTACCATGGACTTAGGCCCAATGCTTCTTCTTGGGCTGTACCCGGAGGGAAGGCCAAAGGTGGCATCCCCAGGCTGTCCTGTTCCCACATAAGCTGGGCCCATCCTTCCAGAGCCATGGGAGATTCCCCATCTATCTTCTCACCTGGACCCTCCCTCTCCACTCATTTTCCTCCTGTCCATCTTCTCCAGGCCTCTTAATTGGGCCTCACCTTCCCTCTAACGCCTCACCCTCCCCAGGAATATATTCCTGACCTTCGGCAAGGTCACCAGCAAGGAACTGTGAGTTCAGGCTGTCAGCACCCCCACAGACTCCATGCAGCTCCATCCCAGTCGGTGCCTGGGTCAGGAGCCCCATTTCCTTCCAGGGCCCCAGGCTTCAACCTGAGATGAGCTGTCACGAGGCAGCTGGTCTCAGGTTGACGTACCAGAGAGAAAAAGGTTTCCAGGGCCAGGACAAGGGGCACGGCTGGGGAACTGCCTTCCTGGAGAAGGTTTCAGAGAAAAGGAAAGACCCCTGTCTGTCCAGACAAAAGGGGGTGAAGCCTGCCTCCGAGAGGGGAAGGGGGGTGGGGCTGGGTGACCCCCGGGGTTCCCTCCCAGAGTCTGCGGACAGAAATAGCTCCTGTCTGCTGATGAATGAGTCTGTGAGCCATTTCCAAGAGCAAGAAGATAAATCTGCCAGGCAGTATGGTTCTGGCGAAACAGCACAACTCCCCAAGTTCTTTAACAGAGCGAGCGGGAGAAGCGTCTCTTTCCCCAGTGGATCTTCCTCTCCCCTCCACCCACATCCCTCCCCATTGCACATGTAACCACAGGCCTTCCTGAAGGATGTCTGCAACCTATGTAATAATTAATATTCTCCTCAATGTAATAATTAATATTCTCCTCAGTGACCCAGCTCTAGACACCTCTCTGTCAAAGGCAGGTACATGTCCACACAAAAGGGCTCCTGTAAAAAGCTCTGTGACAAAGCAACCAGACATGATGAAGCCAGGCAGGATGGTGCCCTTGTCTGGCCCTCCTCACCTCCCCTGGGATCCACTAGCCTCGGCCAACCCGCTCCAAGGCGGTCACCCTTCCCAGAGTGGTGCCTGAGACCAGGGACCGCCTCCCCCCTCCCCAGGGCCCCACCTCTGTGGCTCAGTCCTGAGCCCCCAGGCCTTTGTCTATCACTGTCTCTGTCAAGCAGGTGATTTTAAACTTCCATTCCTAAAAGACAAGTATTATATATAAAAAAAAAATGTTTTAAGTGCCTCGGGGTGTTTTGTTCCTCATTGCTTCATAAAAGTGACATTAATAGCCAGAAAAGAGCACTGCTGAGTGCAATTACAGAGGATGTTTCAGGTAGGAAAGCTGTTTTGAGCCTGCTAATGTTTCCTAATTACAGACCTTTTGGTAGCGAGAGAAAAAGATAAAGGGTGGGTGGGAGGCCCTGGGTGGGAGCTCTGACTTATCTCAGGGGGTTACCTGAAGAGGGCAGGGGAGGGGTGGGAAGGAGAGAGGGAACAGGGCACAACCGGTGGGAGGCAGGGCCCATCCCAATACTAATTCCTGGGTAACAGCTCAGGGAAAGGATACCACCCCTGTCTTGAACTGTGAGAAACCTTTTATTTATGTTTTATTTTTTTATTTTTTCTTTTTTAGGGCCACACCTATGGCACATGGAAGTTCCCAGGCTAGGGGCTGAATTGGAGCTACAGCTGCTGGCCTTACACCACAGCCACAGCAATGCAGGATCCAAGCCACATCTGCAACCTACACCACAGCTCATGGCAACACCAGACCTTTAACCCACTGAGTGGGGCCAGGGATCGAACCCACATCCTCATGGATACTAGTAAGGCGCGTCGCCACTGAGCTGTAATAGGAACTCCCAAGAAAGCTTTAGATACTGAGCCTGAATTCAACAACCCCCCTAGCAATTGCAACTGGAAGTTCCTTTGGAAGCCACTCTCTGGAACCACAGCAGTGGCTGCATTTCCCTGGGACAGAAGGTACAACATGGTTGTCAGCAGGAAAGCAGGACGCCGGAGGTCAAAAGTCAGCGCTGGCACTTTCTAGCCATGTGACCAGAGGCAATTTAGTAGCTGCTCTGTGCCTAGGTTTCCTCATCTGTAAAATGGGGCCTTTGTGAGGAATGATGCATGCCTGGCTATAAAGCACATGGGGCCTGTGATACAGGATTAGATTTCATCTTTTCCTGCACAGCACCCATTCAGCTTTTCTGTACCCACTTTCTGATTCTTTCTGGAGAATTACATTCTTCAGGCCTTCAGCCCAAGGTTTCTGGGAAGCTCAGCATAACGAACCTGGGAGTACCACTCAGCACTTGGCTTCTCCTGGCTGCAGGGATTGGATCAGAGCAGGCATGGGAACCAAGCCGAGCCAGTCAGGCCTATTCAGAGCTAATTCCATGGCTGCTGCTGGGGCACCAGGAGGAGGTGCTTGTTCTTCCCCAGGAAATGTAGATGGATAAGGTTGTAAGGGCTGGAGCCACTGCAGACTTCTTATGACCAAGAGGAGGCCCAGCACAAAGTCAACACCAGGAGGTAGAGAGAGGAGAAAGGGGGTAGAAAGAAAGAGAGAGATTGGTCCTAAGGATCTGGACTAGCCACACAGAAGCCACATCAGCCCCTGGACCATTCAGTTACATGAGCCAAGATACCTCCTTTAAAATTGACTTGTGCTTTTCTGGCCACCAGGAAGCTCTGACTGATACAAAAGTGTGACTCCCAGCAATTAGCGACCAGGTCAAAGGCCCTCAAGTCCCAGGCGGGGGTCCCAGTCTGAGAAAGGATGACCGACTCCATCCCCCTCTGCCCACCTGCCCCTCGCACGGCCGGAAATTCATATACCATACAACTCCATTCACAAAATCAATTTGCCCAGAGCTAAATGTCTCTCGGATTTGCCTAATTTAGCTCAGGCTTTTCTGACTTAATTAGCATGATTGAGTCATCAAAGGAAGAAGAGAGAAAATCCAGGACTCCAGAGGGTGAGTACTATGCTAAGGCTTCCTGAGTGTTTACCCAGGAAAACTTTTTACTGACAAGGTTTCATATGCAGAACAGTTCCCATCCTCAGCCCACTGATGAGAGGAGGCAGTGAGGACCAAAGGTGTCTGCATATGCCGCCCGAGATCCAGCAGGCGCAGAGCGGGATCAGGAGCTGGATCACTGGATGCCAAGGCCTGAAGCCTTCACTAGGCTTCATAAACTTCTCACCCATCAGACCAGATAAGTTTCAATTGATTTTGCTCGGCCTTAGAACAAATGGGGTGTTATTAGCGGGTTCTCTCCTGAACGTGCAGTCCTTATTCCCACAATGTGGGCAGCCAGCAAGAGTGCCTGCAGCTGACAGACCCAGGAGAGAAGAGGCAGCCAGGAAGGCCCCCATGTGGACAAGAAGTGGCCGTACGTCCGGCCCCCTTGTGCCACTCCCATGGGTGTGCACCTTGCATGAGGAGTTAATTTTTTCAGACACAGGTGTTCAAAGGAATGCTGTTTCCTTCACACTCGCCTCCCCGGAAGCTCTCCACTTCGTTAAATAATCGTCTCATCATTTAAGAGTTTTCCAGAACTCTGGGAACTGCCTTTAGGCATAAGATGAAATCAGTTCATTTAACTTCACACACACACACACACACACACACACACACACATATCACATACAACTACACACGTTACATATAAATATACAGATATATCACATAAAATGAACATACACAATACACATAAAACACATACATACATATACCTGTGCACACACACATGCAAACACACATATTACATATACATGGATAGCTGCACATGCACACACATATACACACAGGTGCATACACACACACAGAGCACAGACACACACACAGCCTGAAGCCTCATTAGTTCTTTGGTTTTTTATTTTTGGCCATGCCCATGGCACATGGACGCTCCCCCACTTGGACTGAATCTGCACCACAGCAGCGACCTGAGATGCCGGAGTGACACCACCAGATCCTTAACCTACTACACCACAAGAGAACTCCCTGAAGGCTCATCAGGCTTTGCTCCAAACTCCTTTTCTCTCTTTCCCCTATCAATCCCCACCCCTTTCCATGATGAAGATTTGCCAAGTTTATTTATTCCTTTATTAATTTTGCCTTTTAGGGCCACACCCAAGGCATATGGAAGTTCCTAGGCTGGGGTGGAATTGGAGCGGTAGCTGCCAGCCTACACCACAGCCACAGCAACGTGGGATCTGAGCCTCATCTGCAACGTACACCACAGCTCATGGTAATGCCAGATCCTTAACCCACTGAGCGAGGCCAGGGATCGAACTTGCATCCTCATGGATGCTAATCCTATTTGTTTCCGCTGAGCTATGACAGGCACTCCAAGATTTGCCAACTTTAAAGTAGTGAATAGAGCACATCACAGGCTGTGAAGGTGGTTCCAAAAGGCAACACAGATGGAGGTGGAGTCTGAAAGCTGGTGGAGTGCTCTTTGAAGAGAACTTGGGATCTGTAGATGTTCCCATTGGGGGCCACTCGTCCCACAGACACAGAAACATGCACACATAGAGGCTAGTGGCTGCCCAGGTGCAAACAGCCAGTGAGAAAAGTAAAACTTTGGCAAAACTCTGAGAAAGTAAAAGGCCTTGCTTGGACTCCCAACAAACAAGGTGAATAAGCCTCACTATCAGAGGGACCCAGGCTTGCTTTCCTTACCCATCACAGCCAGCATCTGAAAGTGAGACCTTCCGGGGATGTCCTGGTCTCCTCTATCACACTCATCTCAGGAGAGGTGGCTCTCTTGGCATCCCTAATTAAGCTCTTTTAAAAAGATATTGCCAATCAATTGGGCATTAGGTTTGCCTACAACAAACATTTTATTGGGTTACAATAATTCTAAATTGAGCATCTCCTGAATTCAGAACTCTGCACTGGAGATGCAGGAAGGTACCTTGAATACTCTGGTCCTTCTTCATTGATTTGGCCAAAAAGCCTTTACTGGAGCCTGTTCCCCTGCTGGACCAGTGTTGCGCACTAGGGATAGAAACGAAGCCACTCCATCCTCTGGCTGGGAATTGGGGGTGGGAGAACATATGGATACAAGTTTCACTCACAAAGTGATGGACAGTATCTTAGAAGTCAGCACCAAGCCCTCTGCTTTAGGAAGAGGCTCCCTAGCATGGGGTCCTGGTGTGGAGGGGCATCCAGGAGGGCTCCCTGAGGGAAGAGAATGGAGCCGACATCTGAGGGATGAAGGATGGAGAAGGATGCAGGGAGAGAGGGAGGGGGGAAATGAAAAGGGTGGAGAAGGCCAGAGAGCATCCCGAAAGAGGGGCAGACTTCAACCCCAAAGACCAGCACTTACAGAACTCTGCCAATGGCTGGCATGGCACTGACAGCTGCCCACAGCACCTGTCTGAGTCCCCTGCTTCCCAGAGCTTCTGACGTCAAAAGGTCAGGACCTTTTTGGAGCAGGGCTGGAAACAAGAGTTTGGGAGGGGTCATTGAAGGCAGCCTGAGGGAGGAGGTGAGGTCAGCTGGCTCACGGGTGACAGATGACAGTCCCAGGATGCCCTTGGATGGTGCTCAACCCCTCCCAGGCATTTGTTACTTATAAACTTATCTGTTACTTTTTCCCTATGCTCCCCAAGTGGCCTCTGATTCGGGTGAAACCTTAAGGCTTTCAATTAAGGCTGCAATTAGAGTATAAAGCAACATTTCGCCTTTTGAGTATAAATACTTTCTGGTTTTGACATAATATTATGATCCACTTTCCTGCCATGTAACTGAAAATAATGTGTGGGCTATGTGTGGGTAGGCAGTCCAATGCCTTCCTACATCTGGAATTCTTCAAGTACAGCGGTGAAGAAACAGTGACCCCGTAAAAGCAAAAGTCTCTTGGCCTCTCTCTGGGGAGCTCACCTCCCAGTCCATGCACTGTGAACAGGGTTCACTGCAATGCCAGCTGGGCCCCTGGAAGAAACATGAGGCAAATCTGTTCCCTAGAGACCCACAAGCTAGCACAGCAATGCCCACCTACCCTTCTCCATCGTAAGCATGCACAGTATCCTGACTGCAGGGCCAATCTGAGGCCTTTGCCCCTTTTCTGCAGTGACAGGGGCTGTGGGGGGGGGGGGTGGATTCCTCCCCCACTGGATCCAGGAAGATGTGGACCACAGCCCACCCTCCTGGCTTCTCAAATGCCCAACTCCGGCCCCCTCCTTGGACCCCTTCATTATCCAGCAGTACTCTGTGTGTCTTAAATCCAAGCCCTGATTCAAAGCCAAGGGCTCCCATCCTCCTCCAGGCTCACAACTGGGCCCCTGTACTTTGAAACAACAGTTGGTCCCTCCTGGCTCCACTCTGATGCCTCCTGATGCCCTGCCACAAGATGCCAAGCCCCTCTCACTAATGTCCTCAGCTCCTGACCCTGCGGGCCCACCATTCTTGCACAACCATAAGTCAGGATGATTGGGTGTCACACCTCTCCGGGTCCAGCTGAACGAGGCCTGCAGATCAGGGCAGTCAAACGCACAGCCTGCAACCCCAGCCAGGCCCTTTACTCCAGCCACAACCCTTCCAAACAAGCCCAGCCACTCCCCAGCTCTCCAGCAGTAGCAGTTACTGCAAACCTCTTCCTCCCTCCTAAAAACCTGCTACTCAACACTCCCCAGCCCAACTCTCAGAACCGCGCCTCCAACCTTAGAAAGCAGACAGGAGGCTGGAAGACTCTTCTATCCTATGGCTTTTCGGTAAAGACTTTTCTATTCTATGGCTTCAGTCACCTGAGTATCCTGAGTATCCCCAACTCTCTGAAGGCACTCAGTCTCTGTCCTGCCATTTCAACAGAAAAGGAGCCCCATCCTCTGAAAGGCTGGTGCTCCCCCTATCACCCTGTTCCCTCCAGCCACAAGCTGCTGTCTCCACCTCCTCACCTCCCACTGACCCTTCAACACCCTGCTTTCTAGCTTCTACCCTGGTGCCTCTGACACCATGTGCACAGGGTCCCTATAACCAAGCCCAGTGCAAACATTCACCGCCCAGCAGCAGCTGCCACTTTTGCTCCCCTTCCCCCTCCACCCACCCACCCTTGGCTTCTATGAGAAGACCACCTCGTGGTTTTCTCCTGCCCCCCAGACACTCCTTCTCACCCCCTGTTCAGGCTCCTCTGTCTCTATTTGATACATCAGTCAGGTTACCCATGGCAAGTTCTCATCTCTCCTCCCCCCTGGGTTGCCTCCCATCCTGCCTCCCTGGGGCCACTTTCTCATTCCAATGCCCTTGAGTTAAATGCTCACGGCGCCCATCTCCAGGGTCCCCAGGGGCACTTAAGACTCGTGGACTCAGCCTCTTTCTACCTGTGCACTCCTCCTCCTGCATCCCCCATCTCCAAGAATGACACCATCAGCCACTCACTTGTCCAAGCTGGGAACTTTGCACAAATATACATTGAGTCAAGTAATGAACTAGGAGGCAGTTTCCAATAGCGAACAAACCCACAGAGTCACGGCCACCATGCAGGTCACAGTATGGCCACACTGGGAGAGGGGTAGAGATGGGTCCAACACTAACACAGAGATGCAAATCTGCAGCTGTGAAAAGGGCCCTGGACTAAAGCTCTCTGGCCCTGAGACGACCTATGATGGGGACACCTAACGTGGTCAGGTTGCAAGGAAGATATATTGAGGATGGGCTGAGCAAGCGGAGGCCTGAATATGAGACAGGAAAGTCAAGAAGGACTTTGAGAATTCCTTGGTGGCCTAGTGATTAAGGATTTGGCACTGTCACTGCTGTGGCTTGGTTTGATCCCTGGCCCCAAGAACTTCAGCATGCCATGAGTGTGGCCAAACAAACTCACAAAAAAGAAGTGCTCTTGTCCAGTTTGTACCTTTCACGATGTGCTAAGACGGAGTCCCTGGGTGCGGGTGGAGGGGAAGGAGAGGAGAGTGAAGTGCTCCAGCCATGCTGAGCAGCCAATGAAAGATGGGACAGGTGGCTATGTGAGCTGGGACAGGGACACAAATGCGGGGGTCACTGGTGTGTTCACAGATTCAGAGGCAACCGCCCAGGATGACAACAGAGGGAGTCAGGGCAAGGGCTTGGATGAAAGCATTGTCCTCAATCTGCCCTCTCACCCAGGCCAAGGGCCAGCCTGACCCTCCTGCTGCTCGCCGGAAACCAGACAGACTCAGAAGCCACTCAGGGCACCAGGAGAACTATCTGGCTGGGTGTCTCTTGGAGAAAAACATTGGGGAAAGACCACCAAGCATGGCTGGGAACCAGTGGAGGGCAAGTGGGGGGTAGCCCGGCCAGCTGCTGTCTCTAAAGGGCATCTCTTGACTTTGAACATTTTCCTAAAGGACACTCTTCCTCAGGAGAGGTGATCAGAAGTTTAAACAAGACAGCAGTGTGTACAAAGATCAAAGGAAAAAAGAACAATAAGTCACGTCGATACCTTGTGAGAAAACACGCAAGCCTTCAAACAATACCGTGAAAAGTAAAAGAGCGGCAAGGTTTTAAGGTCCTGGCCACCTGAAGAACGGCTGCCGCATTGGCTTTTCATAAAGCCCCTAGTGGGAGGGGAAAGAGTTTCCTGGTGGCCCACAGTGTTCCCAGCAGGATGTGCCCCTGCTCCCACCCCTGCTTCTGGAAACACAGCTCACCCCCGACCTTGACCTCCTGCCCCAAGTCCAGATGCCTGCACCTGGGCAGTGAAAGGGAGAACCCAGGGGAGAACGCAGGTGTGAGGAGCCTGCCCCTGGCCCTGAATCCCAACGTCCCTCAGGCCAAAGTGGGTCTGTGAGGACTGGCTGTGATGCACACCCTGGGGTGGCAGAGTGGCCCCGGGCCCTGGGCTAGATGTGACCAAGGGCAAGGAGGAGAGAGGAGGTGTGGGCAGATGAGGAGGCCTAGCCCACTCTGCCCCTGCCAACATCACACCCTTGCTGGTATCACAAGTATCCATACTCTCCTGCCCTCTCCCTTCATGATTAGACCCCCAGCAAGCCAGGCACCTGAACCTCATTCCCATCCCCTCGTCCCCCCTCCCCCACAGTCCACCTGTGGCCCAATGATACCAATGCCTCCCTCTTAGCTTCACTCCAACTGTCCTGAGTATGCCATTTTTTTTTTGTCTTTTTGCTATTTCTTTGGGCCGCTCCCGCGGCATATGGAGGTTCCCAGGCTAGGGGTCGAATCGGAGCTGTAGCCACCGGCCTACGCCAGAGTCACAGCAACTCGGGATCCGAGCCGTGTCTGCGACCTACACCACAGCTCACGGCAACGCCGGATCGTTAACCCACTGAGCAAGGGCAGGGACCGAACCCACAACCTCATGGTTCCTAGTCGGATTCGTTAACCACTGCGCCACGACGGGAACTCCGAGTATGCCATTTTAATTCAACTCCTTGGACCCATCCAAGAAGCTGCAAGAGCCTCCTCAGTGCCTTTCTCTCAACTGTTCCCTGCAGTCTTGTTAGCAAGGTTGACTATTTCATTCTCCTGTCCAGGATCCATCTATTGCCAATAGGATATATACCCAAACTGCTAAGTCTGCATGGCAGTCACAGCTCCCCACACTGTGCCCTGGCCAGTCCGCACTCCAATGCCAACTCAACACCGCCCACCTCCTGCCATGGTCCAGACACACAGACTCTGGTCCTCTGACAGCTTTTCACAACGACCCCATTCTTTTTTTTTTTTTGGCTGCCCTGAGGCACATGGAGTTCCTGGGCCAGCCCAGAGGAATCACATCCAAGCCACAGCTGTGACAGTGCTGGGTCTTCAACCCACCATGCTCTACCAGGGATCAAACCGGCAAGCCAGCGCTCCAGAGACACTGCCAATCCTGCTGCACCACAGTGGGGACTCCCATTCCTTTTAACCAGCTATTCCTTCTACTTGGAATAGCTTTCCAGACTTCCTGTTCACTACCTGTTCAAACTCCTACTCACTCTCCAAAACCCAGCTTGCATGCACCTTCTCCGTAAAGAAGAGAGATGCATTTCAGCTTATTCACGATCATGGTGGATCCCACAGGAAGCTGTGAGCTCCTCAAGGCTGTTTCGTCTTTGTGGCTACAGGGTGTGGCCAGGTGCACGAACACTGAATAATTGAATCCAGAACAGAGCTCTAAGGCAACGCCAGGTGAAAGGCCTTGACCTTTCTGAGTTCCGGCTCCTCCTCATGCCCTTGTCCTCTCTGCAGCCCAATGGGCATCATGGATCTCTGTCTGCCCCAGCACCACTGGCCTGAGCAACCAGCTATGGGCAGCCACTGGGCCCAGTCCCACATAGGCACAGCCCTGGTCACCTGGAGGGCACCCCAAGAGATGATTTGTATCTCCAGACCAAGGAGCAGCCCAGGTCTGAGAGCCCCGCAGCTGCCTCTCTGTGGCGGGGCAGTGAACACAGCCATCCCCACCTGCATGTCACCTCCCAAAGGGGCAACTCAAGCTCTGCTCCCATGACTACTCATCAGGATTGAAGGGTCGGTGCGGGGGGGAGGGGGGGGCGATGCTCACCCCTGATGCAGGATTGGCAGTCCATCCCAGCTCTGCAGTAGCCGTCCTGGTGTCCATTAAAGTTTCTGCAGATTAAAAACAGAAAAAAAAGGTGAATCAGAAGGGTTACTGGACAGGGCCCTTATGTTCATGAAGTTATTTATGACTGTAAATGTCAGCCTTGCCAAGTCCAAGGCTCCGACAGGAGGAGAGGTCCTAGGAGGATGCAGCTCAAGGCAGAGCTGGGCACAGACCTCAGGTCTCCCGATGCTAAGTCTACCTGAATGACTCCAAGCTGCCCGTGTGGCTAAAGTCATCTGCCCATTCATCCATCACTTTAATCCCCAAATGCAGCTTCTTCCCACATCACTTTACCTACGGGCTCTTCCCCAGCCATGCCTACCTGGTAGCCAAATCGAATTCCTTCTTCAGGCCTTCCTCAGCTACCTCCTTTCGCCCTCTCTCTCCACACTGGGCTGCTTCTCCACCCTCCACCCTTATCTGGCCGCCTTCCCTTCTCCCTGCTCCTCTCCTCTGCTTCCCCTCAGGCATCCAGGTTGGCACCCTTGACCAATTTCCCCTCAACTGCTTTGGCCCCAACACTCAGCCTTTCTGCAGGTCCCTTTGCCTTTGGGCTCAGATACACAGTCACCCCCATGTCCAAGACTCTGCCGGGCACTCACCCTAAACAGAAATACACATCCCAGACTCCAGGGGCCTGCTGCCTGGTTACCAAGCCCTCTGGCCAGTAAGGAAAAAGTCAGACGCTCTGCCTCAGCTCAGCTATGAGCTCCTGGGGGCCACCGGGGGGCTACAGTACACACGCCAGGCACCACAGAGTGATCACAGAGTTGGTATTTATTACAACTCTTTCCTGGCAGATAGCAGAAAAATGTCTTGAACATAAGGCACCTTTTTTCGTTCTTTTCTTTTCAATCTATTATTGACTGCTGTCTATTATTTCCACCTGTCAATGGAAACTGCTCTCCAAAGCCTAATCAGAGCTCTGATCAGCAAACCCAAAAGCCCCTTTGTTTTTGCTGTTTTGTTTTTTTTTTTAACAGCTTTACTTTGGGAGAAATGACATGCAATAAACTGCACATAATTAAAGCATCCAATTTGATACGTTTTGACATGTTTATATTCCTGAAACTATCTCCACGATCAAGAGAACATCGCCATCATTTCCAGAAGTTTCCTGTCCCTTTGTAATCCCTCCTTCCCTCTTTTGCCCCATCCTGTCACTGTCCCCAGGTGATGACTGGCATACCTTCTATCACTATAAGTTAATGGTCATTTTCTAGAATTTTATATAAATGAAATTATATATTATATATTGCTTTCTTTCTTTCTCTTTTTTTTTTTTTTCTTTTTTAGGGCCGCACCATGCCATATGCAAATCCCAAGATAGAGGTCGAGGTCGAATCTGAGCTACAACTGCTGGCCTACACCACAGCCACAGCAATGCTGGATCTGAGCCATGTCTGTGACCTACACCACAGCTCTCGGCGACACCAGATCCTTAGCCCACTGAGTGAGGCCAGGGATTGAACCCAGGTCCTCATGGATACTAGCTGTGTTCATTTCCACTGAGCCACAAAGGGAAGTCTATATACTGTTTTCTTAATCTGACTTCTTTCACTCAGCATCATGGTTTCAAGATTTGTCATGTTGTATGTATCAACGGTTCTACTACTGAGTAGTATTTCATCGCATGGAAAGATTGCATTTGTGTCTGCTGTTCACCTGTCATTTCCAGTTTGGGGCTATAACATGAGAGTGTAAGAAAGTTCCAGTTCCTCCACATTCGCACCAAGACTTGGCAGGGTCACTCATTTTTAATTTTGGTGATTTTAACAGATGTGCAGTGGTATCATTGTGATTTTAATTTTCACCTCTTTAATAAAGAATGATGTTAAGTATCTTTTTACATGATTGTCATCTATATCTTTCTTAGTGAAATATCTGTTTAGTATTCTTCCTTTTTTTTTGTGGCCACACCCACAGCATAAAGAAGTTCCTGGGCTAGTGGTTGAATTGGAGCTGCAGCTGCAGGTCTACGTCACAGCCACGGCAACAGCAGATCTGAACTGCATCTGCCACCTATGCAGCAGCATGTGGCAATGCCCAATCCTGAACCCACTGAGCAAGTCCAGGGATTGAACATGCATCCTTACAGAGACTGCTTCTGGTCCTTAACCTGCTGAGCCACAATGGGAACTCCTATTCTTTCCATTTTTAAATTGGCTTGTTTGCCTCCTTATTACTGTGTTTAGAAAGTTCTTTATATATTCTGTATACAAGTCCTCTATCAAACATATGCTTTGTTAATTTTTTCTCCTACTCCATGGCTTATCTTTTCATTCCTTTAAGAGTAGCTTTCAAAAAGCAGAACTTTTAAACCTTGGAGAGGTCTAATTTATTAATATTTTTCCCTGCTGTATAGCACTTGGAACTCTATCTAGTCACTTATGATGGAGCATGAGAATGTGAGAAAAAGAATGTATTCATATATGTGTGACTGGGTCAGCTTGCTCTACAGTAGAAAATTGACAGAACACTGTAAACCAGCTATGATGGAAAAAATAAAAATCATTAAAAAAATATTTTTCAGAGTCCCTGTCGTGGCACAGCAGAAACGAATCTGACTAGGAACCATGAAGTTGTGGGTTCAATCCCTGGCCTTCCTCAGTGGGATAAGGATCTGGCATTGTTGTGAGCTGTGGTGTAGGTCATAGACACGGCTCGGATCCTGCATTGCTGTGGCTCTGGCGTAGGCCGGCAGCTGTAGCTCCAATTAGAGCCCTAGCCTGGGAATCTTCATATGTCACGGGCGCGGCCCTAAAAAGACAAAAGACAAAAGACAAAAAAAAAATTCTTTTATGATATGGTGTCATAGCTCAGAAATCTTTGCCTAACCCAAGATCACAAAGATTTTTCTCTTACTTAAGTCTATGATCTATTTTGAGTTAATTTTTATATATGGCAGGGGCTATGGTCAAATATACAACTGTTTTTTTGGGGGTTATCCAGTATCCCAGAGGGACATCTTTTAAAATCACACATTGTGCTGTTTAAGCTAATGGAGGTGTCTTCTGCACCTGAATTTCCTGGGGCATGTATCAAAGGACCAGGCACAGCACACCTCAGCTGCACAGGTGCTCAGCAAACACGGGCACAGGAATTACATGTGATGTGCTGTTTTGGTTTCTCCCTCTTCTGTTTCCTTTTCTCCTGAGCATCCCTCCACCCCATGTGAACAGCCATTCTCTGTGCATGGCTCAGGCAGGAGATGAAAAGTCTGAATGCAGAAGGTTTGGGGCCCTCTAGGAAACAGAAGGACTCCCGGCATACACCAAAGATTTGGGAAGAAACCCACCCTATGGGCAGGACTGAGAGGATGAAAATAGAGTGATAAATGAGAAGCCATGTTGGGCAAAGGGTTCCCTATACTCTCGTCTCCCAGGGCTCAATCCCAGAGGAGGAAGGGTGGGAGTCTGTCCACGTGATCAGGCTTTGCACATCCAGCACCCCATCCTGGAGTGACACCCCACCAGGCTGCCACAGCACAGACAGAGCAGAGGAGCCTTTGCGCCAGAGCAGGTCTAATAAAGGGGACCCAGAACCATGACTCGGGATATGCATGGACTTATATAAGCAGGTCAGATGGAGTACAGGGTGTCTCGGGGTGCCAGTGTGGACAGGCGCTAGCAAGGCCAGAGAGGCACTGTCCTCACAGCCTGACACTCTCTAGCCTGCCTGCAATCCAGATAACGTTTCTGCCACCCCCGTGGATTGGAGGGGAGTAAAGCAAAAAAGGAAGCTGATCGTCTTCCCCTTTTGAGCTTGGACCTGGCTGGAGAGCCATGCCCCATGCATATGTGAAGGAATGCAGACATGGGAACAGACTTCTCAAGTTTGTTTTCTACTCCGACTCTTCTGACAGCTGGGAAGGCCGATCCCTGCATGGAGCAGCCCTCCCTCTCTCCCTCATCTCCACTTCACAGCACTAATAATGATCATAATGACACACCAAATTTAAATAATACACTTCTCAGAAGGCACTCCATGAGGCCCTGTAGAAATTCATCTCCATGATTAAAATGCCTTCACCAAGTGAGCCCAGAAGCTGGCATCATGGAACCCATTTGGCAGAGTTGGGGCACCAGGGCCCAGAAAGGCACAGCGTCTCTTGCAGGGTCACACAGCCTCCCATCCTGATGCCCACAGCCTCAAATCTCAGCATGCTGCTCACCAGGCAGACCTGGGCATCTGCGGCTGTGGGGCTCTGCTGAGGCCCTGGGATGGGAGTCATGGCTCATAAAGCCAAGAAGCCCTCAAAGCCCCCAGAACAATGCATAATGCAATAATGATGTATATGGTGGCACTCCCAACCTCAGGTTCATGTTGAAGTGCAGCAAACAGGCAGAGGACATGGGCAGGGAGGGAAAGAGAGCCAAGAATCAAAAATAGGAATTAGCCTTCACTCCTAAACTTTCCATGGACTCATCTGCTCTGTTAACCCCATTAATACAATCTAGGACTTCATTATATTCATAGTTACCTACTCAAGGGCTATAATTGAATCTGTTTCTAAATAATGTGTTCCATCCACCCTCTCAGACAGAAGTTGCAGCAAGAGGAATCCATTTCTCAGCATCCTGCCCGATGTGGAGATGGAGGACCACAAAACCGTAAACCATCCACTCAATATGATTAAGGGCAGTTTCTTTTCTGGCACCGAGCGCTCCTGATGATGGCATTACACTCTGGTGGGGGCTGAATTAAAGTGATTTGAGGAGGTTTACATCTCCCTGGAGAAGAAGAGAGCACTCATTTGCATTTATAAAGCATATTGAGGGTTCTGGCAGAAAGTTATGGTGGAAGCACAATTAAATATTTACCATCACTTCTGCTCTCAAACAGTGGCATGGGGACCAAACCAGCTGGAGGTGCATGTGTTGCTCTCAGATCTGATGCCTACAGAGGACACGACTCTGAGAGCCACCCACACTGCTCACGCCCAGGGGAGGAAAGCTGGGGAAGGTACTCGGAGTGAAGAGAGGATGCTGGTGTGGGCAGGTGGAATCTGGGTCCTACATCCACTGCTTAGTGACCATCTTCCTTTCTCTGTCTTTCGCTCTCTCTCCCCCCTTCTTCCTCATTGGCAGTTGGTGCAAGGGACTATAGGAGGACTTCCTGGCACAAAGCACCACAAAACAAATGCTTATATTAGCATAACTTAATCATTCCTGGCTATGAAAAGAATCTAATGATGGTATCTGCCAAATACCTATAAGATATCTGTAAGAAAAAGATGTTCAACATCACTAATTATTAGACAAATGTAAATCAAAACTACTATGAGGTACCACCTCACACCAGCCAGAATGGCCATCATCAAAAAATCTACATACAATAAATGCTGGAGAGGGTGTGGAGAAAAGGGAACCCTCTTACATTGCTAGTGGGAATGTAAATTGGTGCAACCACTATGGAAAACAGTATGGAGACGCCTCAAAAAGCTAAAAATAGAATTACCATTTGATTCAACAACCCCTTCTGGGCATCTATCCAGAGAAAACCATGACTTGAAAAGGTACCTGTACTCATGTTCACTGCACCACTACATACAAGAGCCAAGACATGGAAACAACCTAAATGTCCATTGGCAGAGGAGTGGATAAAGAAGATGTGGTACATATACACAATGGAATATTACTCAGCCACAAAAATGAATGAAATAATGGCATTTGCAGCAACATGGATGGACCTAGAAATAATCATGCTAAATGAAGTTAGTCAGACAGTGAGACACAAACGTCATAGGCTATCACTGACGTGTGGAATCTAAAAAAAGGATACAATGAACTTCTTTGCAGAACAGATACTGACTCACAGACTTTGAAAAATTTATGGTTTCCAAAGGAGACAGGTTGGAGAAAGGAGGGATGGGCTAGGGATTTGGGATGGAAATGTTGTAAAATTGGGTTGTTACGATCGTTGTAAAACTATAAATGTAATAAAATTCATTGAGTTTTAAAAGCTAAAAAAAAAGATATCTGTAAGAATCAATGATAGATATCAAGGTAGATATCTCCTGATATCTCAAACTACCAAAGACCAAAGAGTGACACAAGCAGAAGATATGGCAGTGAATCAGAGGGGTGGGTCCCCTGGAGGGACTCCTGGTCTAGTCCAGGAAGGGACAAGAGCACAGGCCCCCTGGGCATCCTATTCTGGCCGAGCCCATGAGGAGGAGGCTGGGAAACTCAGTGGAGTAGACACGGTTTTTCTCCACATGGGGAGTGCATAGGCCCATTCCTCAAAGGGAGACTCACATTGTTCATGAGCCAAGGCCATGCTGCAGTTTCCTGAACAGGGGTGGGCAGCCGTGGGAGGGAAGAACACAGATCTCCACCTGGCGCCTAGGACAGAGACGACACAGCAACTCCCAGAGGCAATCAGGGCCAGGCAGAGACTGGCTGATGTGAAGGAAGCGGAAGCCATCCCAAACCTAAGGGCGGGTGTGGGAGATGGAGCCGAGGGGAGGTTGCAACAGGAGACAGAAAGGGGCCTCTGGCAAGAGCTGGCTGGACTGGCGAGAACCCAGGAAGGCGGGGGCACGTGAGCAGCCTGGCTGAGAGACACTGTTTTCCCAGGGAACAATTTCCCTGCAGTGGCTTCAATATGGAAACCCAACCATGGAGGGTCCTGGGTCCTGGGTGGCGGGGCCAGATCTGAGCACCCCTTGAACCTGCAGAGGCAGCTGCTCTGCAGATGGTTCCGGTTTCTGTCTGGATTGGCACCTTGGGATGTATTGACATTTGGGATGAATTAGATGCCCATCATGGTGAAAGAGTGCTAAATAAACCCTCTCCTTACAGCTCTGCCACTCTTTTTGGAGAGACATTAATCAGACATTCAGCTGAAAATATTTACAATGTCCTTCCGTGATGGTTACAATATGCAACAACATACACAGATGGGACGGGGGCTTCCAGGCCTTCTCTGAGTGATGCCTCATGTGTATTTGATAAGTAGAGTCCATGGACCTTCCAAGCAGGGAAGGATAGCAGAGCCATGCAGTCACTGCTCTGTGAAGTGGCCCACAGGACTCCTGAAGCTGGAAGCCACAGAACAGAGGCCTCCCCGCATCCTGCTCCTATCCTGGAAATTCCAGGAGTTGGGGATCAGCCCACTGTGCCCCACCCTCTCCCTCAGCCTCCATGCAGGATCGGGATCCTCAGAAGAGGGCTGTAATGCGGTTACATAAAGGGGTACTGGTCACTCCTTTGTCTGGGTCCCTCCTGTGGGCCCCGTGGGCTCTATGCAGGCACCAGAGACAGAGTGGAGAAAGAGACATGCCAGTCCTCAGAGACCTTGCAGGCAAGTGGGAAAACAGACATTAATCAAATTATCATGCAGCTAAATCTGCAATTTCAGCCACAGTAAATAGCAGGAAGGGGAATCCCAGGGACACTTGTGAACACTGAATAAAATGACAGGTGTGTAGAGCCCAGCACACAGCTGACACTTCCTCCTTCCTTCCCCAGACACACACTCACACCCCTGTGCTAGGGTCGAGTCCACAGTGGCAGGTATGGGATATATAGGAAATGGTCTCCCTGTGCCCGGATCCACAGCGAGCTGGTGCCCACAGAGTGCCAGACAGCCCTGACCATGGTGAGGCCATCAGCCTTTCCAAGGGCTCCCTGTGCTGCCCTCCAGACCTGGACTCATCAGAGAGAAACAGAGCACTTCCGGGAGCTCACATCCTCCAGCTCCCACTCCAGGCTTTTGCAGTGACCACCTGTCCCTACCCTGCTCCATCCATCACAGCAAATCCAGCCCAGCCTCACTGTAGACGCCTCAGGGACCTCTTTCCCCAGACTCCCAAGGGCTGCATCCTGTCTTCGCACACCCCACTCACTGGGCCAGCCAGCTCTGTTGGCCCAGAACGCCCCATGATGTCCACGATAATCCTCAAGAGGTCTACCTCCCCCAATCCTCAGCCCTGATGCAGCTGCCAAGCCCCAACCTCACACCTGCCCAGACCTCCTGTTGCCAGTGGAGACCAGCCTCCCTGTAATCTCATCTCTATCCTTCTGAATTGTCCTCAAATCATGTCCAGACCAGAGGAGGGAGGGGCTTTGCCGGCTCTGGGTTTGGGGATGGCCCTGGTTGAGTGGGAACCATTGAGGGCACCAGCCAGCCTCAGGGACTCATGCATTGGCACGACTGGGCCCAGCACAACCATAGTGTGACGTGAGAAAGTGTTCCAGGAGTTCCCGGTATGGCTCAGCAGAAATGAATCTGACTAGTATCCATGAGGACGCAGGTTCAATCCCTGGACTTGCTCAGTGGGTTAAGGATCTGCTGTTGCTATAAACTGCGGTGTAGGTTGCAGACGCAGCTTGGATCTGACGATGCTGCGGCTGTGCTGTGGGCTGGCAGCTACAGCTCCAATTCGACCCCTAGCCTGGGAACCTCCATATGCCATGGGAGTGACCCTAAAAAGAAAGAAAGAAGGAAAGAAAAGAAAGTCTTCCAAGCGGGCCTTTCACATCCTATCCCACGTTCCCACCCATCCAAATCTTCTCTGTCCCTGCCCCTCCCCACTTTCCCACTTCCTTTTCCTGGAGCCCAGTGTGAAACCTCAGAGGCATTTGGCTTTGACTCCTCATTCTCCCTCAGTCTCCCATGAAATCATTCTCTGTGCCACAGTGACTCTTCTTCCCTGTGGGCTCCTTTCCATTCCCAGCAACCATTCTGAGTCCAGGGCTTCAGCCCTGCACCTTGTGACCCTAGCAGCCCCCTCCAGCTAGTGTCTGGGCAGAAGCCCCATCTGCACCACTCTCCACGCAGCTGCCCAGTTCAGCTCCTGCTGTCAATGTACACAGTTCGAAGGCAATGTGGCTACACTAAGCAAAGGCTGATCGAATCTCAGGTCCTCTGATCCCCCAGTGATGTCACCTCCAAGAATCTACCCAAAGAGAATAATTCCAAAGGAAAAGAAAACCCGAGCTCTCTATCAGGAAGCTGTTCATTACGGCATTAGCTGGAATGTGAGAACACTAGAACCAGCCTATCCATAGCGGAAGGACGTGGAGGATGGCCAAGTTCTCGTCATGCCCCTGGAGTGTTATGATGACAATGTCATCAGGACATCAGGACGTCAGCAACAAAACATAGAGTAGGAAACAGAACCATGCCTGTCCCACAAATGCAACTCTTTTCACCCACCTTCTAAAAATATAATACCCTTTTCATGCCACTCTCACTCCCCTCCTTTATGATTCTCAAATTGTCTCCACTGCCAAGATATGCCACAAACTTCTGGCCTTCGTGAACCTTCTGATCCAGGCCCACCTTTTCCAAATTGGTCTTCAATTCCCCCAAAGGAAACCCATCACCTCCCATTCCCCCCAACTTGTGTTCTGACAGGTCCTCCTGTCTAGAATGGCTTTTTCCTCTTCTCCATCTGAAATCTGGTTGGAATCTTTCCTCCCCAAGTATGTCAAAAGTACCTTGAGAAGGCAGAGCTGTGACTTCTATCCCATAGAGGTTTACTATATGCCTGAGACAGCAGAAATGCTCAGTAACCCTGGAGGCCTGGGTTCAAGTCCCAGTGCCATGACCAACAAGCAATCAATCAAGTCATATCTGAGCACCCAAGCCTGATTTTCACAGGGAGCCGTATCGCTCCTGCATCTGTGAGCCAGGGAGACGAGGCCCGAAAAGATGCTCTGTATGTTCTTAAGAACACTCACCGGAATAACATGTATTCACCGTCTCTGCCAAGTGTAAAACGCTAGGTGAAGAGAAGCTGTTATTACACAAATCTCCATTGACTGATGTGTAATAGTGGCCGGTGAGAAAGAGAAAAAGCCTGAGTAAACCGAATGAGCCAGTCCAGCCCACCTGCTGAATGACGGACTGATTGAGTGAGTCAGAACAGGCATTTAAATTATAGATATAAACTGTGAAATTTGCTCTTTTAAAGGACACACACATTAACACAGTCCTCCCCACCACACCCTTCTCCTTCTGTTTCTTTTATTTTCCAAGGTGCAATTAATTATCATAAATAAAAAGAAGCCACATCTTAGATGGGTCACAGCACAGAGATATGCCTCCAGCAGTTGGGAGGGACTCTAGGTCTGGTCTTGGTTCCCAGGTGGCAGAGCCCATGAATAAGCCAGGATGGCCCAGAGACACGGTTTTGATGTCCCTCCCTCCTAGCAAGGCTCTGGGGCAGCAGACCAGAGCTTGGGGACCTGATTGGGTCTGTTCAGCTGCAAAGGGCTGGGGATAAGCCTCAGAAGGGCTGCCTTCTCTGCCCAGCCCAGCTCGGACTCGGTACCTGGGTTGGGAGGGTCCCTCTCCTCTGGCCTCAGCAGGTCCCTTCTGACTCCCAGTCTCCAGACTGAGTGATCTCTAAGAAACATGATCAGAAACAAAAAGGAACCTCTGGAGACTGGATGGATCCCACTGCTTCCTGACTCCCCAGGTCCTATGGTGATTTAGCAGTGTACACACCTGTTCCCTGCAAATGTTATTTACTAATAAAATAGGGAAGTCATTTAGACGATGTGTTCATTTCCTGGGGCTGCTGTAGCAAAGTGCCACAACCTGGGAGGCCCCAAACAATAGCTCTGGAGGCTCAAAGTCCAAAATCAGGATATTGGCCAGGCCATGCTCCCTCTGAAGCCGGAAGGGTAGAAGTCTTCTTGCCTTTTCCAGCTTCTGGGGTCTTACTGATGATCTTTGGCTTTCCTTGCCTTTCAGCTGCATCATTCCACTCTTTGCCTTCAAGGTCACAGGGTGTCACCCATGTGTCCCTATCTTCATGTGACTATCTTATAAGGACACCAGTCTTGTTTGGTTAAGGCCCTGCCCCTACTTTAGTCTGACTCATCTTAACTAATTACATCCACAATGACCCTGTTTCCAAATAATGTCATCCAGGAAGGCGCTGGAGGTTAGGACACCCTCTATTTTTTTTTTCTTGAGTGGACACAAGTGAACCCATGACAGGAGGGTGGGACACCAGTAAATACCACTGTCGAACTTCCTCCCACAAATACGTAGCCATGTGCTGAGCACTTAGGAGACACAGACACAAAGAAGGTCGGGTGCCTCTTTCAAAGTCGCATATTCGATTAGGCAATGGTAGGTCTTCATTAGCTGCTCCTGATCCATTTGCCATCCCCCCCCAACCCTGCTCCATCCCTGGAGGCAGGCCTGCAGAGACACGTGGACTGGGCTCCCTGCTTAGGAGCCTAGGGTGGCTGGGATGGGAGGCTGGAGGGTAGGGGTGCTAATCCCTGGCTGCCCCCAGCCGAGCCACAGAGGGTAGTGGCCCTCTCCCACTGCCTGGCCCTGGTCACAAGGCCTCTCTCCTTGTCTTTCAGGCCTAGTGTGCTAAAAAGCTCCCCATTGCCACAAATTTCGCCTTTCTCTAACTCCATTCAAACCTTTGCAAACAGCCCCCTCCTTAATCTCCCATCCGTCACCTCTTTGGACCGTGCCATCTGTATCTCCAGGTTCCTGGTGATACTAGGGGCTTAGGTCAGTGGCCCGTGGTGGGCAGCACCTCATCTCCTGTACCCTCCCTGCCACATCCTGCAGCACTGCATACAGGAGGCAGCCACCTGCCAGAGTGGCTATGTCCTGACCGCACTGGACTCAGATCAGATAGACCTGGGTGTGAGTCCCAGTCCCACATTATCCAGTTATATGACCTTGAATAAGTCACTTAGATCCCTAAGGCTCATGCTTGGCCATCCATTAAATGAAGATAATAATGTCCATGTGACAAGGCATTTGTGGGGAGCCAATGAGACAAACACTTCACCAAACGCTTAACTGCACAAATACTTGACAAGCGAAAGCTGGTCAGCTAACAGGAGGCACCGTCAGGCCCCGTGTTTGGTCCTTAGCTGTACCCTACGAGATGAGCCAGCTCCTCTCTGTCTCCAACCCTAAGGCCCACTCTGAAGGGTGGGCTTCGGTGCCCGTCCCCCACCCCACCCCGGCCCCAGCCCCAGCCCCAGCAGTCTCAGTTGATTGAAAAGCCACACTCTAACTTCTCCCCAGCACCCCCTGCCCAACCACCAACACTTGGTGCAGCCTCCTTCAACCCAGTATACTATGCATGGGGGACCTGGGACAAGGCCTGCAGCCTCAGCAAGAGTATACCACATGCCCATCCCACAGGCTGCCCCTGATGACCAGCTGCCCCCTATGAGACCCCATCTGGGTCTAAAGGGAAGGGTGACAACAGAGGAGCCCAAATAGCCAAGTGGCTCCCCTGCCCCCATACACCTTCCAAGGCCCAGGGAGCAGCGGCTGATGCCCACCCAGGGCTTGCGGGCGTGCTGGCACGTAGGGCTCCAGCCAGGGCTCCACTCTAGATGAACAGGCCACATCCCAAACCCTCCTCTCTTGGACTGAGTCTAGAGACATTCTGGATTCACTAAAGATGAACATCAGTGTAGGGGCCCTGGACTGGGATGGGGACCCACCCCACTCCCACCTCCACCCCCCACAGCGTGTGAAGTGTGGTGGGAGACAGTCAGGGTCTCACGCATCACACGCTTCATGGCCTGTCTTATTCATGAGGCCACAGCGCACCAGCAGCCTTGGCTACCGAGAGCGCAGGTCCCCTGGCTTAGACGCTTCATGGCCTCATTCTTCAAATATATAGTCAAAGAATCTCTGGTTTGGGAACAATGGTACTGGGCAGCAGTTTTCTCTCTTACCTACAGTCTCATGTGCCACAGACGGTGCTCCCTCTGGGGATGCCACCAAGAACTGAAGGCAAGTGTCCCTCCTTGCACCCAGAGCCCTTGAGAAGGGGCCAGCAAGCAGCTCAACCACCTTGGAGGTGTCTCAAGGGGACAAGGTCAGGGACAGAACTTCAGAACAATGGCAGGGCCTGTCCTGTGGCCTCCCCGAGAGTGTGCTCCTCATCGTCCTGATGTATCAGACCTGAAGGTCTCATTCTTCACAATGAAAGGATTTCAATAGTGTTCTTGCTCAACGGGGGCTGGAAGCTCAGGGCTGGAAGCTCAGGGCTGGGCCCCACCCCACCCTCAGGAGACTGTTCTTGTGCAAGGCTGGTACCAGGACTATTCCTGCACCCCCAGCACAACCGCCATGCCCCTCGCAGCCTCGCAGCCTGCTCTCATCCTGTGTACTCTCTGCCACTAAGGGGGCAACCTGACCCTTAGCATGATTTATATGCTTATGTCCACATATGGTTCCTTGATGGGCAAGGGGGCCTGGGCTGTAAGAATTGATAGCTACTCTCCAACAAAGGAGAAGCCCTGAGCAAGTGAGACTAGATACAGGAACAACGAAATGGGGAGGCCGAAAGCCTTCCATTTCAGGCACAAAATGCCAAAGAGCCAGCCTTTCTTCTGCCTGATTCCTTCATCTGCCTTCCTTTCCTTCTATCTTAGTCCCCTTTCCCTTTCTGATATCTGTATTCCCTGATCCTTCAAGATGGGCAGACACCCTCTCAAATACACGATGTGCACCCTTTTTATGTCTGAAAATCTGCCACAGCCAGAGAACCAAAAAGAAAAGTAGGTCTCAGAGTTCCTGTCGTGGCTCAGTGGTTAACAAATCCGACTAGAAACCTTGAGGTTGCGGATTCAATCCCTGGCCTTGCTCAGTGGGTTAAGGATCCAATCCGGCATTACCGTGAGCTGTGGCGTAGGTCGCAGACATGGCTCGGATTCTGCATTGCCGTGGTTGTGGTGTAGGCCAGCAGCTACAGCTCTGATTAGACCCCTAGCCTGGGAGCCTCCATATGCTGCCGGAATAGCCCTAGAAAAGGCAAAGACAAAAAAAAAAAAAAAAAGTAGGTCTCATCGCTCCTGGCTGGGCATCTCTTGTTCTCTCCAGCTTCAAAGACCCGTAGGCAGAAGCCAAACTGGCCAGATTGGGTCGGTGGGCACAGAGAAGTTGGGTCTCCAAGGTGGATTTCCGACCCAGACATGACCGCTGGCAGCCCCAGCCATGCCCAGGTCATCAGGCATCAGCGGGGCCTTTATCCAGCCTTGCAACATCCTGCCCAAGCCCTCACTCCTCCTGCCCCAGCTTCCTCCCAATACCAACAGCAGTGTATTCCAGCAACCTCATAGCATTGCTGTGGTTGGGAGACATCCTTTAAATCAATGTCCCAGCACATGGATAGTGCAGGCCTGGCCAGGAGCCCACTGCTCAGGGCTTCACCTATTTGCATTTTTGTGGGATGAGTCAAAGACCCATTAAAATTGAGAAGCCTGGCATTTTCCAGTCTCCCAGCACCATGAATTCGAAGGGAGATTAAATCTGTTTGCCCCAGCCATTCTTTCAGACCTGAGAGTTGACGCCAATGGCACACAGGTAAGAATCATGCATAATAAGCCCGCTGCCTCCCCGCTCCTTATGGGCACCAGGAGGGCCTCTCACTTTCCGGGGGATGCAGGCACCCAGGGGGCATCAATCACCCTGGGGAAGAGCAGGGAGGAGAGGCTGCACGCCCATGCAAAATGACTCTCTGCTGCCCTAATGAAGGCCAGCGATGGATGGTGGCCCGAGCTCGTTAATCAGAAGGAACACACTGCCGTCTGCCTCTCCCTTCCAGGCCCTCCCCCACCCTCATCCTGAACTGATCTGTGGCACAGTAACTCTCAGATGTCACTGGCCCTAGGGCCCCAGCACCTGTAGCAGCCAGAGAGCCAGGGGCCCCTGGAGGGTATGTGGGTGGGGCTTGGGGATGTGCCAGGGGCAGGGCAACCAGTCAGAGAAAGCAGGCCTGGGGCTGATAGGTAGGCCCTGGGGTTCTCCTAGACCAGACTCAGGCTACTGAGTCCCGAGGGGCCACTATAGCTTAAGTGACCCCTTAGGGCTGCACCTCCCCCCACATGCATGAACATCCTCTTCCAAGTATCTGCCATCCTTAGCATGGCCATGCAGAGGCTGCTGCTGCTCCATGGTACCGCTCTCCTGGCACTCAGCCTGCATGCCCGGCCCATCATCTACCCAGGGGTCTCACTCTCCTCTCTCCAGAGATCCGGGCTCAGTCCAGAAAGGCCTGGAGCGATCAGTCCCACCTCATCATTGCTCACCCAAGGAGCCTGGGTGGAGAGTATGCAGGCTCCCGTCGCATGCTGATGGCAGACCCCTGGTCAGCTGTCTCCTGGTCAGTTCCCTCTGACAACTGATGTGTAGACAGCCTCTCTTCTCCGTATCTCACTTTAGCTGGTTGCTAAATGGGAACAATTCCATAAATTGTAGCTGAGGGTGGTATTCTAAGACCCTGGAGTAAACGGGAGGCATCTGTGTTGTGACATGGCATTTAACCAGTCCCCAAAGCCTGACAGCTCTGGGAGTGGGACAGTTCCTGCCCTGGGAGGTTTCAGACCCCAGACTTCCCTCTGCTGCCCCCCTTCCTGTTTCAGAAGGCAGATCAGGCAGGCACTCCTAGCCAGACCTGCTAGGAGGTGAGCAGGACTCTACTTGCTGCCAGTCCTGGAAACCCAGCAGAACCCCGCTAAGGCCAACAAGGGAGCCCTGTTTGAGAGGGTAAACCCCCCTGGAGATATTTCTGCATGAAGGTGTGCATTGTAAGAGTTTGCAAGCCTCGGGACAGACACTAATGGTATTGTGACTCTTTGGGGTCTCAGGAAACGCTGGATGCTAGGAGCCAGTCAGTGCTATTGATTGAGAAACACAAATAGAAGCCTTCCCAGGGTGCTCTCCAGATGTCTTGGTGATGATAGAGAGTTCTCAGGAGCATGAATGCCAGGCAGGGCAGGACAGGCTTTTCCTGACAAGGAGACACAAAATGGCATAAGGAGGCATCCGTGGAGTTCCAAGGGCAGCAAGGGTGGGGCCTTGGGCATCACCCCATTGGCCACCACCACCACTCAGCTGGACGAGGTCAGCGTTATGATCTCACAGAAGGGACCAGAGCGAGCCCTTCCTCAGCAAGCTCCTCTCCTGGGATCTGTTATTGGTGGCCTGTTGCTCCCATCACCATCACACAGTTGACAATAGCCAAGTGCTGTGGTAGGGCAGGCTCAGAGCCCAGGACAGACGGGCCATTCCAAGCAGTTCAAAGTCAATCCCACTGGACAGGAGAATGATGAAAGGCAGAGAGTGACTGAGGCTGCGCTGAGGGTGACTCTGGACCAAAGTGAGCAGTGATGGGTGGCTTTCACATCATCAGGGAGGCTTCTGGAAGAAGAGTGATGGGGCCTCCACCTTGTAGCCCATAGCCTTTGAACCTTGGGCCTGGCACACAGCAGGGCTGGACACCTCAGCAGGGTCCCCATCCATGGTTGTGAGCAAAGTGCAGAGGGCCCGTGGAGGAGAGGGACATCACTCACAGAGCCTATGGGATCCTGGGCCTGGGAAATGTCAGGAATCAGCCCAGAAGGCTGGCTACAGAGCTGGGTGCCCATGGGGTGAGCTACATCCTGGAGGGAGGAGAGGGGCGATGGCTGGGTGATCACGCCTCCCAGAGAGGGTGAGAGGCACTGCGGCGGCCTTGGAGAGCTCGAGGGATTTGGTGGGGTGGAGAGCCCTGTGCGATGAGGACATATTCTTTCTCAAAGGCTCCCGCCTGAGAGGAAGCAGAAACACAGTTCCTGGTCTCCTGACAACGGGCAGGCAGGGCACCCAGAAATCACCTGCTCCTCTTAGGGGCTAGAAGCTCACAGGCAGGGTGGCTCATGGACTTGGATTTGCATTCTCCCTGCTGGGATGAGGCAAATGTATCCTTGAGGGGCTGGAGCCTCAGGACTCTCCATTGTGATTTTCTGGCCAAAACTGACTTCGGGAGAAAATGATGCCTATATTTCTCCTCCTTTTGAACTGAGAAAAGATGAAGTTCAGTGGCTCAGGATCTGAAGCGCTGTTCCCTGCCCTCCAGTGTGGACCCGATGACCAGTCCGGACTTCATCTGCCCACTCACTTCACTTTCTGCCTGTCCAAACGCAGTCGGGGTCTAGCCCCCAATCCAGGCACTGCTCTCAGTTCAAACCTCTCAAAGGTGTGAAAGACAAGACTCCAGAGGCTTGGTACACTCCTCCTGCCCAAGTTCCAGCCTCTGATACAGCACCCTCACCAGTCGCTGAGTCAATCTAGGCTTGCATACCACCCAAGATGGGCCACTCACTACCTGCCCAGACTGGCCCTTTTCTTTCAGACAGTCCAAACCATCAGAAGCCTGGCTCCTGCACTTCCCTTTCTTTGCCTCTGAAAGGGTCCCCACAGAACCAGCTGCTCCCCTTTCTCCATGGCAGCCCTTCAGAGACTGTGGGGCAGGACCTGTGAAGTTTTCTCCTTCCCAGTACCACACTCCTAGCTCCATCAGCTCTCCTGCCAGCCCCCATCACCTCTGTCGGGTCTGGGCATCACTGGAGTGGGGAGGGAGCTGTCATCGCCCTGGTGGGCACATCCTACTTCTCTCCTCATCTCCTTGTTGATTCTTTTAGGAATCCCAATGAGCATGCAAGGGTCTCCCTAGGAGAAACAGGCTCTTCAGAGCTCTGAATCCATCACCAGCTCCCCTTGTGAGTCTCTTCCTCTTTGCCCTGGCCTCCATCCCCCTGGCCCTCTCACTCCCCTCTCCTGCTTCCTCTGCCTCCCCCATCCTGTTCCCCTTCTTCCCCCCCCCCCTCCTCCCTCTTTGTGATGTGGTCACTGTTTAATAGGGTGTTTCTGGGCTGAATAGTATTTGCAGCTCTGGCCAGGAATACATCCGGCCTTTCCCAGCCCCGCCCCTGTCCTCAGGGCACTGGTGGAGGTCTAGGGAGAGCTGGGCCCAGACAATGGGCCAGCAGATTCACTTGAGAACTCACAAAAGCCCCATTTCCCTTCACGTAGTGCAGAGTGACAGACTCAGAGTGACAAATCCCTTCCCTATGAGCTGACTGAATAGGATGGTGTGGTACCCTGAGCACAGAGGCTGGAGCCCTGGGCCCCAGAGGGCCGACGGGAAGGGCCAGGGCTCACAGAGCTGCAGCCTCCCAGGGCTTGGCACAGGAGTCACTGGGAATACCAGCACGTCCATCCCTCGACACACGGGGGCTTCTAGATGGGCCCCACGTCCTGCGTTTTGATTCTAGGAGATGAGGGCTTGCAAAAAGGAAGGCAGGATGTGAAACTCACTGTACTCCAGGCTTCCTAAGGGGAGGAGATGTGCTGGGTGGGGTGGGGTTGGGCAGACATAGAGCACTGGCTGGGACACTGCTTCAAGGCCAGCTGAACGGATCAAGGACTGAATCAGCGGGGGAATAAGGTCCTAGCCTACAGCATCTCAGGGGAGAGGACACTTCTCTGGAACACACAGACCCCTAACTCTCTGTCAGGAAACCCTGAATTGAGGGCTATGGACATACATGCTGAATGTCTGCAGAGAAGGACAGGATTCGTGCACACTGGCGGGGAGGGGGCATGTGCCGCAAGGGTGGGCGTGGACAACTATTTCTCGCTCTCCAAAAACACTCACTTGGTGAAATGTGGACATGTTTCAAGACATCTTCTTTTTTGGGGGGGGGGGGCGCTTTTTAGGGCCGTACCTGCAGCATATGGAAGTTCCCAGGCTAGGGGTCTAATCGGAGCTGTAGCCACCAACCTACGCCAGAGACACATCAATGCCAGATCAGAGCCGCGTCTGTGACCTACACCACAGCTCATGGTAACACGGGATCCTTAACCCACTGAGCAAGGCCAGGGATTGAACCTGCAACCTCATGGCTCCTAGTCGGATTTGTTTCCGCTGTGCCACGACAGGAACGCCTATTATTTTTTTTAATTGAGTGATGCAATTGAGTGGTATATTCTCTCTTCTAAGACATCTGTTCTCTTTACCTTCTTTTTTTTTTTTTTGCCATTTCTTGGGCCACTCCTGCGGCATATGGAGATTCCCAGGCTAGGGGTTGAATCAGAGCTGTAGCTGCTGGCCTACACCACAGCCACAGCAACGCAGGATCCAAGCCACGTCTGCAACCTACACCACAGCTCACGGCAATGCCAGATCCTTAACCCACAGAGCAAGGCCAGGGATTGAACCTGAAACCTCATGATTCCTAGTCAGATTCATTAACCACTGAGCCACGACGGGAACTCCTCTTTACCTTCTCTTGATTGCCATCACCAGTCTTACTGGCTGGCTTTCTTGGGAAGGAGGAGGGCTACCTTTTCCCCACATGACAAGAGTTCCTCTATTGGACATAATAGAATGTAATGATAATAAATGGCAAATAGCAAAGGAACTGTGTCCTTCCTAGCAAGTTACTTGATGCTGGGATTCAAGTTCACACTTCAGTAAAATGACATGGAACTTCACTCTACAAGAGTCAAAACACAATCTGAAATTTGGAAATGGCCAGAGATAATGAGCCGTGTTTTCTTTATGTTTCAATAAGCTCTTTGGGTCCATCTATCCTTCCTTTCGAATAGCAATGCCAAGCTTTACTTATCAGCAGAGGAAAATACACACCTGCCTCCTTCAGAGGACCCCTGCCTTGTTATCCAGGCTGCAGCTCAGACAGCACTGAAGTCACGAGACACTGGTTCTAATCCAGGCCATGTGGATAAAAGCAGCGGGGCCTAGGCAACCCACATAAACTCTCTGAGCCCCAGATTCTCACAGGTAACATGGATACAATACACTTGTTTCTCAAGGAAACATGAACATTAAATGAAATGCTATTTGTAGAATGTCTATTACTATACCTAGCCAATAATAATCACTTATCAATATTACCTGTTATTCCTTCTAAACAAGTGGATAAAAAACTATGCTTTTATGAAGGGTGTGATTCTGTGTTTAGACTCTCTCTCTTCTTTCTTTTTTTTTTTTTTTTTTGGCATGTAGATGTCCAGTTGTTCCAGAACTCTTCGTTGAAGAGATTTTGTTGATGTTGTTGTTCCATTGTGTTACCTTTGCTCCTTTATCAAAGGTCAGTTGACTATCTTCCTATAGGTCTATTCCAGGCTCTCTATTCTGTTCCACTGATCTATTTCACTATTCTATAAGTCAGTGTCACACTATCTTGATTACTGTAGCTTTATAGTAAGTCTTGAAGCTGGGGTGGTGTCAATCCTCCAACTTGGTTCTTCTCCTTCAACATTGTCTTGGCTCTTCTGGGTATTTTGCCTCTCGTAGACACTTGAGAATCACTTTGTCAATAGTCACAAAATACTTGCTGGGATTTTTATTGGGATTGCATTGAATCTATGATCAAGTTAGGAAAATTGACATCTGGGCACTATTAAATCTTCCTATCCATGAATATGGAACATCTCTCCATTTATTTGTTTTTTTTTTATTTCATTCCTCAGTTTTATAATTTTCCTTCTATACCTCTTGTACATATTTTGTCAGATTTAGACTTAACTATTTCATTTTGGGCAGAGCCAACATATGCTTTTTATAAATTGTCCTGTCTAGACCTTATAAATGTTTTCACAGACATCATCACATTTCAGAAGACTATTATCCAATAAGCATCAGCCCTCATCAAATTCTCTGAGCCCCAGCTTGAGATCTTGTTACACAAAGCGAACATAATACCATAATTGAATGGGTTTCAGCCTGCATTCCCCTAGACCGATACAGGTGACACAACATCTTGGCTAGAAATAAACACAGCTCTAGGGCAAGTGCTCCAGCACAGCCCAGGCCAGGAGTCCACCCTCCCAGGTGGCCTTAGTTTACACTGGCCCTCAGGAACTGCGCTGCTAGGATGTGCTGCAACAGCCTCTACGGGCAGCCAGCAAACTTTCTGTAAAGGTCCAGATAGTAACTACTTCAGGCACTGTGGGCTCTAAGGTTTCTGTTGCAGCTATTCACCTCTGCCATTGCAACCTAAAATCAGGCTGCAGGCTACTGTTTGCTCACCCTTCATCTAGATGGGCAAAAGCTCTGGCAGGGACCAAAGGGCTGACAAAATGTGTTCAGTGATATCTACACTTTTTCTTGTAATTTTTGATCAAAAAAATCATTACTTTAGCATACAATAACACATCCTTCCAGCCATCAGCAAACCTACAAACTTCACGGAAGCCTTTGTGACCTTCAGAACACCAGGGACCCTGGGAATGTTCGTGAATGAAAACACAATTACATAAGGTTTCTATCCACAGGGAGTCTTAGCAAAGTGTATCTAAGGAAGATGACTGTCCTCTTGGGCTAACTGGTTCCTACCAGATTTGGGTGGGAATTTGAGTTCTTCCTAGGGGATCTGAAAGGAAACAGGAGAAACACATAAGCCTCATCCACCACTAATGAATTGGCAGAGGACCAATGTATAATGCATAATGAATATGTTTGTCAGCTGGGAGTCTGGGGACCTGACACATAATGGAAACGTGTCACCACAGGGGCACTCAGAAGGGCCCTGGGCTCAGGGAAGAGTCTTCTTTGATCTGATGGGACCATGATCAGAGGCATGAGGAAGGACACGGGAGAAAATTCGGCTCAGCTAAACCAGGAGGCAGAAGTGGAGAAGTGAGCAGATGGGTAGAAGGGACTTCAGAAGGGGAGCCAACAGCAAGATGCTGGCTCAAGGCAGGGCTGCCCAGGAATGATGGGGTGGTGTCAGGGCTCCATCTGCCTCCCACAGTCTACAGGGCAGCTGGGAGGAAATGCAGACAGCAATGCCCCTGGCACCAGGGAGGGTCAGTCCATGTCTGGCCAGACCTCACAAGCAGGGGAGGGCTGGGATCAACACGGTCGCTCCTCAGAGTCTCCAGCTCAAGAGTCAGCTCTAAGCAGCACTGTGTGGCAGAGGCCCATGGCTCTCTCCAAAACTCCTCCTGCAGTGAAGGGAAACTGGTGGGTCCTTGAAGGTTAGACAATGGCCAAGAGACAGTAAGACCATAGTGAGTCCTCTCCATGCCTGGCTTATGTTACTGAGAACGGCTGTGATGAGCACATGGCTGGGGCTCCTGGGTGAGGAAGCCAGGACCCCAACCACAGCTCCAGTAGGGAGGAGCAACGGCCAACATAATGGGCTGAGTTGGATCCCCCTAAATATAGGCCCAAGTCTCATCCTGTAGTACCTGTGAACGTGACCTTATCTGCAGATATAATTAGGATCTTGAGCTGAGATCATCCTGGTTTTAGGATGGGCCTTAAATCCAATGACTGGTGTTCTTATGAGAGAAAAGAGAGAATGAGGTCTGACACACAGAGATCCGTAGAGGAGAAGGTTGTATGAGCACAGATGCAGGCACCACACTTCTGCAGCAACAACTAAGGAGCAACCCCCAGGAGCTGCTCCCTCAGAACCTCTAGGAGGAAGCTCCCTGCTGACACCTTGGTTTTAGACTTCTGGCCTCCAGAACAGTGAGAGAATAAATTTCCATTGTTTTGAGCCCTCCGTGTGTGTGGTGGTTTTTGTTTTGTTTTGTTTTAATAGCAGCCCTAGGAAGCTAATCCAACTGGGAATAGCATGCCCTTCCATGATCGCAGAGGCCTGGTCTGTCTTGCTCGCCCTATGTCCTCAGCTCCAGGCTCACTGTAAATAGACTGCCTGCTCTGGGCTTGGCTGCTGACAGAAGGTCCCCGGGCCTGAGGATGAGACAAGGAATGAGTGGTCAGCCAGCCGAGGCACTGGCCTGAAGGTTGTAGCCTTTTCTGGCCGGGCTTGGGAGGCCCTGAGCTCAGGGGCACTGAGGCAATGGAGTAAGCAAGGGTAGCAGGAGTTCAAGAGTCCACTGGAAACAGTGGCCAGGTTCTTGGCAAGCTGTGACCCTGGGCTTGGGGCTGTGCCCCTTGTCACCACAATCTCCAAAAGCATCCTTGGAACCAACTGGTACAGACTATCAGGGCTTGGGGGAGGACAGAAGAACAGGTAGTCAGGGAAGGCTTCCTGCAGGAGGCAGAGGATAAGTACAGCTTGGTATGCAAAGGGTTGGGGTGGGAAGAGAAATGAGAGGATGGAGGGCTTGGAGCAACATTTCCCTAAGAGGAATTTGCGGAAGTGGTGAAAGAGAAAATGTTTCAGGGAGAAAATAGGTAAGTGTGTTCAAATCTGTCAGGGATGTTAGTTAAGCCAGTGTTGTCACCGTAAGGCCCTTCAGACTTGAGGGTGAAGGGCGAAGGGGCAAGCTGAGAAGGGGGCTCCAGGGACAAAGACAATCCTCAGGAGCTGCCACTGGATTAGCGCTCCGGCTGCCAAGGAGAGGGACAGTAAACGGACAGAGGATGTGGCCCCGGCAGGGCCAGGTAAGTGTCAGCTGGTAGGATCATCCTCATCATCCTCAGCCTTCCTCCCACATCACTCAGGAGCTGGGCGTGAAATGGGGGTGGGGGCAGGTCTAGGGTGGATAAGAACCTGGAAGGGCAAAGGACCCCTCACACAGGAACCCAGGCAACTCCGTCTTCTCTAGTGAGGAGGAAAACTTCCTAATTAAAAAAGAAGGCAAGACGACGGCACAGACTGTGTTTACCTTCATTTTATGTCCTTTACGACGAGCTTAATGACAATGTTCCACTTTGGTGCAACTACAGTGCCCCTAAACAGCACATCGATCCTGATTCAGTTTATTTGAAGCTCATTCCTGGGTGGGAATCACCTTCCCCAGCTCCCCAAACTGTGCACAAAGAGGAGGCAGCGGGACGTGGAGAGGATAGGAAGCCGCCCCCCTGCCTGAGGTAGCCCCTTCACTACCCCTGAGCCCAGCATCACCACCTCCCGCCTCCCCATTCTCAGAGCAGCATCTGCTCCAAAGATTCCTGCTTCCCAGCACCCACATCTGAGGCTCTGGAATTCTCCCTGCTCCTGGCCAGGGCACTCCCCCAGACAGTATGGAGCATAGTGTCTCTCTCCTCCCTCCCTGCCCCCCGCCCTGGGCCAAACTGATTGGTCCTGTAAAGCCACCCATCACACTCTGCCTTTGCTCAGCTCTCTCCCTTTGCCCCCACTTAAGCATCTTTACCCAGCAGCTGGTCTCCACATATATGCTGAACTGATGGATAAAGTTCGTATGTTTCCCAAAGCAGAACTCTGCTCTCCTACCTAGTGGCAGGGTAGCCAGGACCACCCAGGGTGAAAACAGGCATGTTAGACGCATCGAGGGCCACTGGAGGGCCGGGTGGAAGGTGAGGCGGCACAGCAGCTGCCGTGGGCACAACCTGTTTAGGACGCCTGCAAGACGGTGCAAACGCACAGAGATCAAAAGTGTTGGCCTCCGAGAGTGGTTCCTGGGCTCCCTCAACCAGCCGTTTCCATGCTCCAAAGAGGAAGCCAGGTGAGCCCTGGTGGCTTCTCAACTTCCTCCCCCTGCAACTTACAGAGTATTTGAAAAGATACCCTCCCCAGGGAGGTGGTCTTTCTGGAGTGACTGGAGGACAAGGCAGACCCTTCTGAGGGATTGGTCTCACCCACCCACCACCAAGATGCCCCCGCCCACCTCCAATGTAGCCTGAGGGACTGCTAGGTACCAAAAAACATAGCCCCATCATTACTTTGGCAGATTCAGTGCCTATGGAGTTCACATCTCTCAAAGTGCAGCCCTGCAACTGGGGACGGGGCATCTGCCACCAAGTGCGAAGCCCCCTCCCCACAAAGGCCTGGGTTAAAGCAGAAAGGTGCAAGAGCGAGGCATGGCTGACCAAGACAAGCAAATTTTTGTAAAAAATAAACCTCCTTGAGAGCTTTGCTGGTTGAGCAAACGGCTTAAACACTGTATTTAGGTGCCTTTATTTATTTATTTATTTTTTTGTCTTTTGTCTTTTGAGGGCCACACCAGTGGTTAGGGTTGCATCAGAGATGTAGCCTCAGACCTATGCCACAGTCACAGCAACGCTGGATCCTTAACCCACTGATCGAGGCCAGAGATCAAACCTGCATCCTCATGGATACTAGTCAGATTCACTTCCCCTAAGCCATGACAGGAACTCCTGTATTTAGATGTCTTAAGGCAATTTTTCAAGTTTGTGTTCCTCCCATCCCGTCTGATGCCTTCCCTGACTACCCCCCAAGGGTGATCAGAATTCACCTCCTTACCCCTGTGCTTGGCACCCACAGAGGCTAGCTTGGGTTTGCACTCTCAAACCTCTCTGCCATAGCCCCTCCATCTGGTCTCCAGTCATGACCTTTCCCCCACAAAGAGAGTCCAAACAGACCCCTAACTCAGCAAGTGTAAAGGCCCAATAACTGTGGGCCCTCCTCCCCATAGGCTCTGGGGGGATGTCCCACCCCTGGAGCTCACCCTCTTCCTGAAGCCCCCTCCTTCCCCTCCCCTCGCCTGAAGCTGCCTTCCTTCACAAACTGCCTCAGCAAGATGAAAGGGGGACTGTGTCCCTTAAACAGAAGAGAATATTTTGAACAGAGAATTAACAGCAAATTAAACTGGTTTCATTGTACTCATTCATGCACAAAATGAGTGTGGGAGTTAAACTGAGAAAAACCAAACGGGTGATGCACTGTGATAATCAGAGGGCAGGATTGCAACGCAGAAGGCAGCGATCATCATGGGAGGAAAGAGCCAAGCAGTAGGGCTCGTCATTGGTCAGGAGCCCAGCAGTCCCTCTTCCCACGCTGGGATGTTGCAGAGGCCTGTCCCATTTCAGGCAGACACACACCCCTGAAAATGCCCTCCCCTCCCAGACGGCCCCTTTCTCGGAGCAGCAGCAGCTGCCTGCACTGCCTGTGCACTTAATCAAAAATAATCCAGGGGCAACCAATGAGGGCCCACAATCCTCTAGTCTTTTTTTTCCCAGGCACATTTGGCTGCGCTGGGATCGAGGAGGAACTGCTCAGCACGGGAGTTACCGAGTGAGCCCATCAGTCACCTGGGGATTCTTCAGAACCACGATTAACAGCAATAGAATGATAACCAGCTGGGCCCCACAAATCTCTTTCCTGCCAACTCTATCTGGTTAATCTATTATCTGATTCCCATCTCTGGTGGGTCCCTGGGCCCCTCCCTTTGCAGAGGCCCTCCTCATCAGCCTCCTCCCTAGAAATAAACCTGGTTACAGGTGCACACAACCGGCAGGGATGGGAAGGGAGTGCACAGGAGTGGGAGGATCCTGGCCTACAGTCCCCAGGACCTTCTGAGAAAAGGATTCTCAGAAAGGGAAAATCAGGATGTTCTGTGTTTTTGCTTATTTGTTTTTGGCCTCGGCATGCAGCAGCTGGATGTGGGATCTCAGTTCCCAGACCAAGGACTGAACCCAGGCCGGAGCAGTGAAAGCACTGAATCCTAACCACTAGACCACCAGGGAACTCCCTGACTTCATTTTTAATTATGAGGGATGCCCTTAAATGTGATGATATTCACATAGATGCTGACACATGCCGGGCCCTGGGGCAAGCTGGGGTTTTCTTCCTGGTCAGCTGGCTGAAGAGGCCCGGAGAGGGAGTACATGAAGTCGTGGCTATTTACTGCCCCTCCCTTCCCCCACACACCTACCCTTGCTCTTCCAGCACCAGCAGGACCCATCTGGACGGCCAGAACTACGAGCTGCAGGGGTACCTGGGATGCAGGGGCCCAGACTGGAGCCCCAGGCAGATGGCTCAGAGTCTCACTTGTCCTAACCAGCTCCCACAAGGCACGTGATCACCCTCAGCTTGGCAGAAAGCAGCCCAGAACTGCAAGTGGAGTGCCTGCATTTCTATTTCTGTTTCTTTTTAATACATAAAAGAAGATGAAAGAAAAAACTAAGCTTTGGTTATGCTGAATGTATATACAGATGAACCCTAACACCCTTGCTTGGGGCATGGTCAGGGTCCCGTGTCACAGGCAGCTTCCGAGGTGTCCTGGGAGCAGCGTGGGAGGGCAGCACATGGGAGGATGCCCGCGTGCCCTAACTGTGCATCTTCAGTGTGACGTACTGGCGAGGGGCATTTACAGCTTATATGATCTGGTTTAGACCAAACCAATCCTTACAATGACGGAATAAGTGGCTTTAAAAGATCTGTGAAGAACACACAAGTTTACCACTGCAAGCGGACAAGCAGATGTAAGCCCACCAGCTTGGCGGATGCTTCCCCTACCGCTGGTAACAGATCTTCATCAGCTGCACGAAGCGCTAAAAGCCATGATAGTCTAATGGGATCTGACAAGAAATGGGCCAAAAACATCAAATAATCAAGAAGACTATTTGAAATATGGATCTATATCCACCACCGTGAATGATGAACCTCTCCGGAGTGTATATTTTGCCTTGCTCTACCAGTTAATGAGATTAAAAAACCATTTTAATCATCGCAAGATACTTTAAAATATTGTTTATTTCATCTTTATCTGATTTTTAATAACTTTTATTTCATTGCATACATTAAAATGCAGGGAATATATGAGTACAGTAGCACACACGTATTCACTAAATACATAAATATACAAGTACTGGGGTGCATGATCTATGACAGAGCTGTGATTCTGGAAGTTTGAAGACTACCCCCCAACTCAGTGGGTGGTACCCGCCTCTTGCCAAAGACTGAAGCCAAAACCCTGACCCCCTCCTGGACCTCTGGCTCCTCTCTCTCACCTGCTTTGTCTACCATCTTGTCTCTGTGTTTATTCTCTGAACACCTTCCAGTAAGTCCTTATGCCTTCATCCCCACGGCCATCACCCCACCCAGGCCAGCCCCCTCTCTTCCGGACCACGGCATCAGCCCCCAGCTGCTGTATCATCTCTTTTCTTGCACCTCCCGAATGCATTCTCCATCTTGCCAATGGGTCAGGCTTCCTAAGATGCACATCTGATCCTACCACTCTCTGACCCAGAAGCTTTTCATCACTTCCCACGGACCTCAGGGGCAAGTCCAAGCTGCATCCCTCCTCCTCCACACTGTCATCATCATGATCACCGATAGCATCTATTGAGTTGCTCCTATTTGCCAGATGCTGGTACTAAAGGTTTTCCATGGGCTCTTTTAACCCCCACAGTCTTTTCAGGAGGTAATCATGGATATTGGGTCCACTCTGCAGATGAGGGGCCCAAGTTCCCACAGCTCTGCTTTGTCCTCTTTCGCCACACCGCCCACCTCCCAGCTCCTCAGGGTGGCTCAATCTGAGGTGTCCTCTTTTCATGATCCCCTCACCCACTTCCCTTCTCCTAGTGACACCTCTCACACGGCTGGCTTTAGCTTAGATGCTGCCATCAATGACATGTCTTCCCCACGAAGGCTATGGCCACCAATGGCTGCCAAACCAGCTGGGAAAAGCCTGTGTGGAAACCAAATTGAGCCTGAACCAGATCAACAGGTCTGATTCTCAGTTTACAGGACATCCAGGGGGCCAAGGAACTGGCTAACCAACACCATGGGGTATGGTGGGCAGAATCCAGACAGATGCTGCGAAACTCTACAAGACATGTAACCTGGTTTATTCAACAAAAAAATTACATGAAAAAATAAAAAGGTAGGGGAACCTATGCTTTCGGAGGGAGGTGAGACACAAGTCAACCAGAGTAAATGTATGTCTCTCATTTGGATGCTGATCTGAACAAACCAACTGTAAAAACAGGACACCAGGGTCATTTGAATGCTGATTGGCTATTTGATAACACTAAGGATTCTGTGCTGATTTTGGTAGATGTGATAATGCTGTCGTGGTTATGTTACAGAATGAAAACATGCACCTATTTAAGTAAAAATGCAAATCATGTTTATTAAAATCAGGATACATAAGACGAAACGATGAAAGCTTTTTAAAAAGCAGATTGTCCTCTGAGCCCCCAGTTATGTCTCAAGTACTCATAGGAACTTTCAGAGAATTCCAGAAATTACCCATCAGACCAGTCACCACCCTTTCACATAACGATATCATTACATCATTATAGTCATTCTTCCCCTTGTCGCTGCAGTTACAAGCTTCGTGAGGACAGAAATGTGTCTTTTGGTTAGTGTTGGGTCCTCTGGACACACATTAGTCACACACACACACACACACACACACACACACTCACACACATATCCCCCCAACTTCTAGCACACACACTCACACACATATCCCCCCAACTTCTACGCACACTGGCAAGTACCTCGACCCATACACAAACACACCCGTCCTCCGTCCACCAGTGTTCTTCCCTCCTCACCTGCCCAAGTCCACCTCCCTCTGGGCCCTGTGAGCTCAAGCTCTTTCTTCTTTGGGAGGCTCCATGACATCCTGGAAGCCCCCAGTCCAGGTCCCTCCAGAATGGGTTTGACATGTCCTGACTTCTCTGGGTCCCCTCCACACACCTCTGCTCCCAATAACCCACGCTTGCACACATACCCGCCGCCAGGGTCTTCCTCCTTCATGACACGTTCACCCTGCCTCTTCCTGCTTTAAAATTCTTCTGAGGGTAGCAGCGTCACTCAGCTACTTTCAGAAGTGAGCAGCCAATACACACACACACAGTGCAAGGTCCACAGGCCGATCTAAAGATGCACAGAGTACGACCGATCCCTGGTCCCAAAGCTCTCGGCTTCTCAGCCAGAATGAGCTGAATTACAGCCACCATGTCTGAGCACCTCCTACACACTCTACCTGCATCACCTCCCTCGATTCTCACAGCAGCCTGTGCAACAGGCTCTCCTATCACTTTTCTACAGAGAGAGAAATGGAGGCCCAAAGATGAAACATCAGAACTTAATTCCACCCTAATTCCAACCAGCATCTAACCCCCAAGTCCATTCACCTCCAATGTGTTCATCGGCTTAGACACGCGTCACCTCCAGGACCCACCCAGCCTATGTCCTGCTACTCCCGGCCTTGGGTACACCAAGCTCTGGGTCCATCAGCCTCCCCACTGCCGCAAAAACTCCCCAGGCTTGGTTGTGACTTCCTGCCACCACCCAGCTGTGCCCCACCGCAGACAGCCCTTCCTCTCAATAAGCTCAAAACCTGGAGTTCCTGTCATAGCTGTGGTTAACAAATCCGACTAGGAACCATGAGGTTGCGGGTATGATCCCTGGCCTCACTCAGTGGGTTAAGGATCTGGTGCTGCCGTGAGCTGTGGAGTAGGTCCCAGATGCAGCTTGGATCCCATGTTGCTGCGGCTGTGGTGTAGGCCGGCGGCTACAGCTCTAATTAGACCCCTAACCTGGGAACCTCCATATGCTGTGGATGCGGCCCTAGAAAAGACAAAAAAAAAAAAAAGAGCTCTAAGTCTAATGTGTGCTTTGGGTGGTTGAAAAATAAAGAAGAGATCAACTTTAGAATGTAATAAACACTATCCCTGGAAAGATCTCTAGTCTGCCTGACAAAAAAAGGTGCTTAAGTTGGGGTTTAGCACATGAGTAGGAGTGAGCTGGTCAAAGACGTGTGGAATGGCATTCGAGGCAAGGGGAAGAGCACAGGCAAAGGCACTGAGGCAGGCAAGAGTGAAATGCTTGGGTGGTGAGGGCTGGTCAACAAGTTGCCTGGTGTGGAATCTCAGATACATGGACAAGATGAACATCCCAGGCCAGCCTCTTTAGGAGCAGTCTCGACCTCTGCCTACCACACCCAGCAGAAACGTTCCATACAAAGAATCTGAAAAAAGAATGCGTGTGTGTGTGGGTATGTGTGTGTGTGTGTGTGTGTGTGTGTGTAAATGAGTCACTTTGCTGTACACCTGAAACTAACACAACATTGTAAATCAACTATACTTCAATGATAATAAAAAGGATGTTTCATAAGCCCTGTGGCTGAGGATGATGATAAAGATGAGGAGGAGGAGTTTCCTGAATGCCTATCAGTTAAAGGATCTGGTGTTGTCACTGCTATGGCTCAAGACAACACTGTGGCGAGGGTTTGACCCCTGGCTGGGGAAGTTCTGCATGCCACAAAATAAAAAATTAAAAAAATGATGATGATGATGATGATGCTGAAATGAATGCAACATGGATCCGAGGGATCTTTCCTATTCCTAACCCCTGGCAAGTGTCTGTATACACCCCAAGTGATGTGAAGACCCCACGGCCCCTTCTCATGCTCCACTCCACTGACCAACATGCTCGGAATTCAGGAAACTGCTACCCTACATGGTCCCCACCACCCCACTGTCTTGGGGGACGGGTTCAGATCAGAATTCGGTGCACTGTTAGGACGAAGCTCCCACCCAAGTGCAGCAGAGGTTTAATCCCCACGAAGAAGAGAATCAACACTGTGCTCGCAGGCCTGGAGACAGAGCTCACAAAGGCCAGAGCCACCTCCTGAGAAGACCTGGGACTTCCAGCTTGAAAATGAAATGGCACACAAGAGGGGGCGGACGCTTCCAGTCCTGAGCAGCCGTTGTTTCCTCAACAAGCAAGCAGACCCCACACAGACCCTGTTCTCCTCCACAGATGGGCGCCTGGAAAACACAGAGTCGCTTCCAAACTACAGATTGTGCCGAAGCCCCATATCACCTGCTCGAGGCAGACTCCGCCGGCGTCACTCATCTGAAGTCTCCTGGGAGTCAGAGCATTCGGGCTGGCCCACCACCAACTCCAGAGAAAAGCCGGAACAGTGCCATTAAGTGGGGGTTGATGGTTAGAGGATGGGTCAGTGGGAGGGAGGGACCTGCTGAGACAGGGCTGCCCATCTCACAGGCCTGGCTTCTCCCCTATCCCCGCCATCAGCACACCTGCCGCGTGATCAAGCCATTTTTCCCACCTGAGAAGGGGGCTGATTCTGAAGCCCATGAATAGGATGAAACCTGGAGTCTTGAGAGTTTGATGGTAAAAGTGTAACTTAGAGGAGTTGGGCATGAAGCCGATAAACCAGGATGACAGATGCATTGCCTGCAGGCAGCCCCACCTCTTTCCTTGGCCAGGACAGACACAGCCAGTGCCCCAGGCAGCCGATCAGCCAAGTCACAACCCTCCCCACCCACCACAGCCCATCCTGCTGCCACCCCAGTCCATACCAGCTGGCACAGGTGATAACATCGATTTGCCTTCTCAGGGTTAATCAGCAAAGCCTCAAGCCACAAATCCCTGAGGGATGTTTCAGAGCAGAAATATAGGAGTGTCACAGCCTCGGGCCAGCCCATTGCCCAAAGGCAGTCTGGGCACCATGAGAAGAGAAGGAAAGTTGCTCTAAAACCCCTCCCTTCTTCACAGCACAAGACCCAGCTGCCCGAGCAGGAAGAGGATTCCCCAGGGAGGATGGGCAGACACACTCCAGGACTGGGGCCCGAGCCAACCCCAGGCTTTCCCAGCCGACCATTCATCCATTATCCATTCAGTGCAGCAGGAGGAGGGGGGCTGGAAACTTCAGAGCAGGTGGTCAGGGGAGGCCACCCACTCCTGACACACCCCCGTGGGTTCCGGGTGAGTTGTGCTCAATGAGACTAGAGGGGAAGACATTCCAGGCAAAGGAAACTGAAGGTGCCCGAAGACTGGCACCCTTATGCCTGAGGACCATTAGGGACATGCTGCTTTGCTGGCCTGCTCTTCCAGGGTGGCCACCCTCCCTGCAGGGCTGCTGCTGCTCCAGCCCTCCTCCCTTTGTCCCTGGCCTGAGTCCCAGGGGGTTAGGGAGTGGCTAGGATGGAGCACCTTCCCTTCAAGACACTGCAGTCCCCCCACAACTCCCCAGGCCAAAGAGAGGTTGGAATCTTCTAGATTCCTAAGGATGACAAACTGAACTGACCAAGAAGCAAATTTTTCTTTAGGTATAAACACGATAGGGGGGCTGGGTGTGCCCTGGGTCTCTCAACTTACACCTGGCTGTGAGAGTCACCGAGTTCCTTTGCCCTTACCCCTTCTGGAAAAACCCTCCGAGGCATAGTCATCTCACCAAAGGACTGGAGACCTCCTCCAGCCACCCTGGGTGGCCTTGTGCCCCCACAGCCCTCTGGTGATGGGACAGGTACCACATTTGGAGAGCAACATTCACCCAGAGGGAACTTTCTGCCGGGGCTGATCCTTCACCGGCCCCCACGCCTTTGAATCAGGACAGGAGGGGCTCTCTGGAGCCTTCAGGACATGGCTCTGTAATCAGATTTCCACCTCTGTCAATGCCAAACTCATGGTGCTTTCTAGCACGTCTGCCGAGTGGGGCTGCCCTCTGAGCCTGACACCCCAGGGCACTACTTACTCCCAATGAGCAAAGCACCCAAGACACTTAAGGACAGAGGATGTGGGATGGAGGAGGTGGACCCCATGGAGACCTGCAGTGGAGACCAGCCGGCACAGGCTCTGACTGGAGGAAACCACTAAGTCAATCGGCAAGAAGAAAGGTGAGCAGTGGCATGCCAGTGGGAGCAGAAATGATGGTTGTCATCACCACCATCACCACCATCATCACCATCACCATCACCATCACCACCATCACCATCACCATTATGACCATCATCATCACCATCACCACCATCACCATCACCATTATGACCATCATCATCACCATCACCACCACCACCACCACCATCATGACCACCATCATCACCATCACCATCACCACCATCACCATCACCATTATGACCACCATCATCACCATCACCATCACCACCATCACCATCACCATTATGACCATCATCATCACCATCACCATCACCACCATCACCATCACCATTATGACCACCATCATCACCATCACCATCATCACCATTATGACCATCATCATCACCATCACCATCATCACCATCACCACCACCACCAACACCATCACCATTATGACCATCATCATCACCATCACCATCACCACCATCATCACCACCATCATCACCATCACCATCACCACCATCATCACCACCATCATCACCATCATCATCTCCACCACACCATCAACTGTTACTGGATGCTTAAGATGTCCCAGGTGTGGTCCCAGCGCGTGTGCTGGTCCTCGACTTTGCGCTAGCTCCTGTGATTGCCTCCCTTCACTAAGTGGACCACTCGCATCCAACAGACCAGGTTATGGGAGAGAGCATGCCAGGATGGAAGAGAACTGGTTGGAGAAGAAGATCAGCATCCAGCAAAGGCAAAGCAATCCCAGACTCAGCATCTCTGAGCTGACTTCTGCAGGAAGGACACAGAGGACCATTTGAGGTCTGAGCGCTCTGCCTGGCATCTCAGAGCTTCTTTCCCTGGCCTCTATACACCATATGCCTGACCTGGTGAGCCACTCAGAGGGCTCTTTCTACAGCTCCCTGGGGATTCCAGAAATTCCAGAAAGGCTACAACTCTCCCAGACTAGCTACTTGGAAGAAAGCTGGCCAAGGAGTCAAAAAGAAGATTCCAGTTCCTTGCTTTCCCCCAACCCCTACCTCATCTTCAAGCCTTGTTTGCCTGTGCCAGGGATGGTTGGCACCAGCTGCAGAAACTGGGACCAAAGAGAAAGGTACAGGGTGACCTTATGGAGCTCCTTTCATTCTGGCTTTGAACAGTCCCTATGGTCCCTATGGCCCTGCCCATTCCTTCCACAATGCAGAAGATAAACCTGACATGTTCTTCTATCAGCCCACCTTCTCTAGCTGTTTCAACCGGAAAAGAAACTTAAGCTGCCCTTCTTAATATTCGGTGGCTTTTCCTCTTAAAGCTTATAAACGACGAATTCACTTTTGCTTACGAGAGTACTAGAAAGATATTTGAGCATGCTTAATGGGAAAAGTGCATGTTTTCTGATTCTGCAACTGCATACAAAAGGTCCTAGCACCGTATTTTACTTTCCTGCTGGTTCCCAGCCTAGAAAATTTCCACTTCAAAGCTGGGGCTTTCTTATTTTCTTTGTGGAAAAAACGCATTGGTAACAGCAATTATTCTCTCCAAGCTCACCCTCTGCCTGTGCGTGATCAGGAAAGGAAGGAAGGGCAGGCTCCCACTCTCCAATATGCGCCTTCTGTGCTGGGCACTGAGGCCAGGCCCCGTGTCCATCTGGACCCTGATTCTCTGTCGCTGGGAAAACATGTTTAATTCACCGGGTATCCAGTGAACCACCAAATGCAAAGTGAGAAGATAAAATATGGGCAGGTTGGGTCTCTGTGGATGTCAATCGCAGGAGGGTGGGGCAAGCTTCGCAGGAAAAAGCAAGGCAGCCCCAGAGGGCCACAGGGAGGAGGCAGAAGCAAGCAGAGGGCATTAGGGCTCTTCCCATGCAGACTCCTAGTTTGCATTAATTTTCTTTAAATGACACCTTTTAAGCTGCAAATCTCCAGAAGAAAGGGGGATGATTATTACAGCAGAAGAGCTGGCTATGCATTAAGGAGTGAAAAGCCTGTTTCTCCTGCAGAAGCCCAAGGCTGGAGGCTGTCACTCCTTTCAGAGGCTGGAGATTTACTGAACTCGAACCAGAAAAAGGGAGGCCCTCCCATAACAGCCACGGTTCCTCACTCCCAGAGACAAAGAGAAAATGAAAAATGAGAGGGAAAAATACCAGTTAGGGGAATAAAACCATCAGAAGGGAAGGTCTTCCAGGAACAAAGCACTTGGCTTGTCAACATACCTCTGCAGATGGGAGATGACTGCAGGAGAAGGCAGGGGAGATGTACCTTCCACAACGCTGCATCCTCAAACGCTGAACCAAGGCGGCAGTCTCCAGGAGCCCATGGCAGGGACTTTGGGGACAGAGGCTGACTCTTCTGCCACCAGACCTCTGGCTCCGAACAGAATTCCCCTTCATTCTTTCACAACCTGATGACATTTGCCAGAACCCAAGACCCAAACCAATAAGCCTGGGCTTCAAAAACAGCGGGAAAAAGGCTAACACAGAAAAGCAGACTCTCAGAGAGGAAATGCAACCACTCCTGGAGGCTAGCAGTGGATTATACCACCTTCTGAAAGAAGGCTTCCAGCCTGAGAAGCTATAGACTCTGAATTTTTCGGCACTTCTGCTTCAAAAAGTTTAAGGAATTCTCTTTGTGGCTCAGCGGGAACAAACCTGACTAGTATCCATGAGCACTCAGGTTCGATCCCTGGCCTCACTCAGTGGGTTAAGGATCTAGCATTGCCGTGAGCTGTGGTGTAGGTCGCAGACGCAGCTCGGATCCCGCATTGCTGTGGCTGTGGCGTAGGCCGGGGGCTACAGCTCCGATTTCACCCCTAGCATGGGAACCTCCATATGCTGCAGGTACAGCCCTAAAAAACAAACAAATCAAACTGTGTTACTAGAGGGGGGCCTCAGATGAGGAAATCAAGGTTCCAGAGAGGAAATGGAGACGGGGAATATGGTCTCAAGGCAGCACAGTGAGTCAGGTCCTCCCAAATCTGAGGCCTCGCTGCCAGGCTGCCCTGCCTTCTGCAAGGGGTGACTCCAGGAAGGGACACCTCAGGATGAAATTACCCATTGTTCAATGAACACACAGTGAGCCCCACATGCACTGGCTCCAGGAGTCCCCTGCTGGAGGGAACTGAGCCTCTTCCTGAGCTCTGGCTTCATGAGAGGAGAAACCAGCAGGGGCTCAACTCAGAAAGAAGAGAAATAAAGGATGGGGGAGAGGGTGGGAATCAGAGGAAGCAAATGTGAGGGAAAATGCACACTTCCAGGCGAACATCTCCCACCAGCCCAGTGAAGAAAAGATGCTATTGCTCTTGGTACTGCTTCCTTCCTCCCCCACTCCCTCCCTCCCTTCTCCTTCCCTCCCTCCCCTCCTTCTTTCCTTCCTCAATTCAGCCCACAGGTACTTAGGGAGCAGCACCTGGTCTGCAGATAAAGCCCAAAACAAACATATCAGGCTGGAGCCTGACCCTAGACAGCCTATGATCTGGGAAGATAGAGAGACATCCCACAAGGAGTGGCCCAAATACCCATGTCATGATCTTTGCACACAGTGACACAGTGGGGAGGATGCCAGTGGGTGGAATAGACAAGAGGACCTAGCTCAACACGGGGGACTGGGGAATGAGAACATTTGCTGGAAGAAGCAGCTCTGGGACAGACAGAGGGATGGGGCAAATGGGCCCGATGAAGGACAGGGGGCTGGTGCCTGATATGATGCAGCAGGCAGAGCAGGGGTAGGTCCAGAGCCCTGGGGTGAGGGGTCCGGCACTTCTGAGCAAGTGAAAGGCTCCTGTGGGCATCTTCGTGGGGGAGGGGTGTGCCATTGCTCTAGAGAGAGTCGGGAGAAGACAAGGCAGGCTGGGCCCCAGGCCACATTCAGATGTTCTTTGTTGGGATTTATGGCTTGCTTGTTTTTCTACGTATTCTCAGTGCTGGGCGAAACTGCTCAAGTGTTTGAGGCCGAGCCGCCCATGAAAGGATTTGTTCACTCCTCGTTTCAGTGAACATAGTTTAGCTTTACACTTTTTATGTGCATTCTGGAGGCAAACAACAAAGGTTTCAAGGCCTACGCTTGCTAATTACTCAACCAATTAAGTCTGTAATCAGGACGATCTCTAGGCTCCCTGAGACCACTGGTACTCAGGACCACGCTATGGGGATGTGACCCATCCTAGAGACATCTCTTCCTAGATTCTCGCAACTTAATAAGGTCTCAGATGGATGACTTGAGATTTTTCATTATATTTGGCTAGAAGAAGATGCAGAGGGCTGAGATGGTGTGTGTGAGCTTGTGCCTTTGTGCAGGCTGCAGGCATCCTCTGTTTGCAAGGGGCTTGACCCAGGCTGCACAAGTGGCGGTGAACGAGCTGGGGCTCAGCAAAGCAATCCATTTATTATAATTCTACTGAGAAGAGGCCCAGTAAATCAAAGAGACAACCTGACTGCAAACAAATTACACACCAAGAGATAGGATGGAGGGAGGGAGGGCAGAGCGGAGTGGTAACCAATAGGGGAAAGTGAGAATAAAAAGGAAGGAGACAGAAAGCCAGGGAATAGAGACCTAAAGAGATGCCTGGTGTCTGAAAGAAATAAAAATGGAGCCTAATTTGTCCATCAGAAAGAAAAAGCAAAAGAAAAGCATCCTACCAAGAGTGATCCCATTTGCTGGCCACCCCCAACTTATCAACCTTTGACTTAAAAAACCAACTGCCCTTTGTTCTCCCAAGGGGTCACCTAGGGAGTGATTGATGGGTAGTTAGTTTCTCCAGAGCAAAAGCACTGAGTTCTCTTTTCTCATGCAAATAGAGAGGGGGCCTCTTCTCAAAACAGAGTTAACCTGTTCCTGGTACCCCAGCTGCACTTATGCCTAAGTATCCTCCAGAAGCAACTGCCCTTTTGGAGGTGAAGATGCTCTTGTTGGGCCAAGGTTGGAAAGGATGGGCTTCTGAGGAAGGTTCCAGCATGGAACTCAGTCCAGGTTCCTGTCACCAGAATATGACAAGTGGTGAGCAGCTGTGGCTGGGGCTGCCACCCCCACACCCCTGGTAGGGTCATTACACAGTAAATGGGCTTTAAGGCCAGGAAGAAGTAGTAGCTCAACTATCACTTTTTTTTTTTAAAGGATGGACTTTTTAATTTAACTTAATTTACTTTTAATTTTTTTGGCTGGACCCACGGCATGCTTAAGTTCCCAGGCAGGGATTGAGCCTGCACCAGAGCAGTGAACCAAGCTGCTGCAGTGACAACACCAGATCCTTAACCCCTGTGCACAAGGGAACTCCCTTATAACAACTATCAACTTAGTTTCTCTGGGAAAACAGACCCCTAGATCCAAATGCCTCTCTTAAAAACTCAATCTTGAAAGAAGAAAAAAAAAAAAAAGCTGCTCGAAAAGCTACAAAGTGCTTCTACTGAAAGCAGTAAGCAGAGCAGATAGAAGGTTGGGAAAAGGTCTGCTTAGATAATGGGTTACACCAAGTTCTCCAAAACACATTTCTATGGTAAAAAAAAAAAAAAAAACTGAAGAAAGAATAAAATGAGCTATAAGAAGGAGTTTCCGTCTTGGCTCAGTGGTAACAAATCTGACTAGAATCCATGAGGACGAAGGTTCGATCCCTGGTCTCACTCAGTGGGTTAAGGATCCAGCTTTGCAGTGAGCTGTGGTGTAGGTCGCGGATGCAGCTCAGATCCATGTTGCTATGGCTGCGGTGCAGGCCAGCAGCTGCAGCTCTGATTCGACCCCTAGTTTGGGAACCTCCATATGCTGTGCATGCAGATGCAGTTGGGATCTGGCATTGCTGTGGCTGTGGTGTAGACCAGCCGCTGCAACTCTGATTCAACCCCTAGCCTGGGAACTTCCATATGCCTTGGGTGAGGTCCTAAAAAGCCAAAAACAAAACAAAACAAAACAAAACAAAACCTGAGCTATAACAGCAGGCTGTGATCCATGGTCATTCCCAGGGACTCCAAATAGACTCTTCCTATCAAGATGCCATCCTCCCTGTGACACGACTATGCAGATCACCTCTAGAAGGCCAAAGGTCTGTGGAACACCTGGGGACCCAAATAACCATAGGAAGTGCCTCTTAGTGTAAATGCTGAGGCTGCCACGAGGACTCTAACAGCCAGACCCCACAGGATGCTTCAGACATAGCTGCCTATACCCAGGCAGGCCTGGAAAATCAATCTTGTTTATGAATACCAGAGTAAAAACCCTAAATAAATTAGAATCCAGCAACACACGGAAGGACCAAGTGGGGTTTACTACAAAGCAAGAACGGTTCAAGATTAAAGAATTCAAAACATAATTTAGCTCGACTACTAGATCCAGGCATTATTTAAGTATCTCAATGGACACTGAGGAGGCAATAGATAATACTCAACCCTCATTCTTGATTTTTTAAAAACTCATGATAACATGGAGATAGATGGATATTTTATAGGCTATTCTCAGATACAAAACACTTGATGGGAGAACACCAGATTGTCCCCATAAAAAATTAGAAACTGGGCAAAATGTCCAGATTTACCATATTATTAAGCAGTGTCATGGGGCAGTAGGCAGAACAATTAGTGTAGGAAACTAGGTGTATAAACTGGGAAGGAGAAAACAAACATGGTCACCGTTAGTAGGTATGATGATTGTATGCCAGGCACACCCAAGACCATCAACTTGCAATCTGCTCTAAATGGTAAAAGGATATGTTACCAAAGAAGTATCTAGAAAGAAATGATTTTGTTTTCTTGCTTTTTTAGCCCTGCAGGTGCGGCATACGGAAGTTCCTAGATGAGGGGTCGAATCAGAGCTGCAGCTGCAGGCCTACACCACAGCCACAGCCACACCAGATCTGAGCTGTGTCTTTGACCTACACCACAGCTCACAGCAATCCCAGATCCTTAACCCACTGAGTGGGGCCAGGGATTGAACCTGCATCCTTATGGATATTACTCAGGTTTGTTATCACTGAGCCACAATGGGAGCTCCTAGAAAGCAATGACTTTTATATTTACCAACAACCAAAAGAAAGATACAGTGGGAAAGAAAATTCTCGTTTATAACAAAAAAGGACAAAATACCTGGAGATATACTTTAAAGATATATCCCATATTCTTGGATAAGAATTCTCAACATCATATAATGTTGGTTATCCTTGAATGGATCTATAAATGTAATCCAGTGCAACTGTTACTTATTCGTATGTTCGTTTAGCAATAGTTGAGTTAATTCTAAAGTTAAAACAGGAAAGCAAACAGGTACATTCACTTCAAAGAGCAGTTTGACTCTATCTAGGAGGCCTGAACAAGTCTACATCCTATAAACAGGTTATTCCATTTCTAGGTACAGATCCAAACAATCGCAGGGAAATTCTTAGAAACGCACAAGAATGTCAGTAGAAGCACTGTTTATAATGGTAGAAAAGTGTTTACAAGCGAAATGCCCTTCAAGAGGAAAATAAATAAATTATGGCATTTTCATACAATGAAATACCACACGCCTGTGACAGTAATGGACTAGAGCAAGTCATCTCAACTTGGAAGAATCTCCCAAATACAACGCTGACTGGGGAGGGGGCAGCAAGACTCAGAAGGACACCAAGTATAATACCATTTATATAAAATTTACAAACATCTAAGCTATTGTCATGTTTAGGCCCACATACACAAACATCAAAAGTGCATACAACTCATGGAAACAAAATCCCCCAAACACAGTGGCCACCAGGTGGGAGGAGGGGCAGGGACTGGGTGGGATGGATGGCACTTCCTCCCCATTTGTAGGGGAAACTGAAAGATCTTCAGAAGCTTCGCGGTTGGTAGACCAGTTTGTAGACCACATTTACCTTTTTTTTTTGTCTTTTTGTCTTTTCTGGGGTCACTCCTGCGGCATATGGAGGTTCCCAGGCTAGGGGTCGAATCGGAATTGTAGCTGCCAGCCTACACCAGAGCCACAGCAACGGGGGATCCAAGCCGCATCTGCAACCTACACCACAGCTCATGGCAACGCTGGATCCTCAACCCACTGAGCAAGGCCAGGGATCAAACCCACAACCTCATGGTTCCTAGTCGGATTTGTTAACCACTGCACCGCAACAGGAACTCCTAATTTTCTTTTTTTTTAAAAGGTTGCATTATTGTTCATATTCTTTATAGATCTGCAACATTTAACAAAAAAAATTTGAGGAGTTTCCCATCACGACTCAGTGGAAACAAATCTGACTAGTATCCATGAGGATGCAGGTTCGATCCCGGGCCTCACTCAGTGGGTTAACGATCCTGTGCTGCTGTGAGCTATGGTGTAGGTCACAGACATGGCTTGGATCCTGCATTGTTGTGGCTGTGGTGTTGGCCAGCAGTTACAGCTCCGATTCAACCCCTAGCCTGGGAACCTCCAGATGCCATGGCTGCAGCTCTAAAAAGACAAAAAAATAAAATAAAAAATAGGAGTTCCCGTCGTGGCGCAGTGGTTAACGAATCCGACTAGGAACCATGAGGTTGCGGGTTCGGTCCCTGCCCTTGCTCAGTGGGTTAACGATCCGGCGTTGCCATGAGCTGTGGTGTAGGTTGCAGACGCGGCTTGGATCCCGCGTTGCTGTGGCTCTGGCATAGGCTGGTGGCTACAGCTCCGATTTGACCCCTAGCCTGGGAACCTCCATATGCCGCGGGAGCGGCCCAAGAAATAGCAACAACAACAACAACAAACAAACAAAAATAAAATAAAAAAATAAAAAATAAAAAAAATATTTGAGTACAAGATAAACAAGAATAGCCAGGAAAACTTTAATAAAAGAACAAGAAAGGACAACAGTCCTACCACATAATAAAACAGACTATCATGCCACAGCCAGTAAAAACAGTGTGGTACTAGCATTAAAAGAGGTAGATTGCTGGAATAATACACAAAGTTTCGAAATAGTCCCAACTTTCTTTTTCCAAAGGGCTACCTACTTGTTCTAACACAACAGTTTCTGTGTGGTAATACTTCACACACTTTTTCACCCAAGAACCCCTCGTGATAGGATGATGGTGAACAGGGACCTGAAGGTCTGGGACCACAGCTCAAAGTGGCCCATCAGGGGGACAAAACTTCCCTGAAGACTCAAGCTTTATTGTGGTAGTAAAGGCAGAATTGCAATTGACTCAAAAATGCATGCTTTTTCATAACCCCCGGCCCAGGCCACCGTCTTCTCAGGCCTGGCATCTTGCACCTGCCCCTCATTGGACCCTCTGCCCAGTTTCCTCTCTTGCCATCCTTATCAATGGCTAGAAGGATTTTTTTTTAAATTTTTCTTTTGTTTTTCTTTTTAGAGCAGCAGGTGCAGCATGTGGAAGTTCCCAGGCTAAAGGTCAAACTGGAGCTATAGCTGCTGGCCTACACCACAGCCACAGCAATGCAGGATCCAAAACCCACTAAGCAAGGCCAGAGATCCAACCTGCATCTGGTACTAGTCAGGTCCATTACTGCAAAGCCATGATGGGAACTCCCAGCTAGAGGGATCTTTTAAACATGAAAACTGTATCCATGCACTCTCCTGCTTAAAACGTTCCTGCAACATCCCATCGACCTCAGTGGAAACTCTAAATTCCTCGCCAGGACATACGAGCGACTCTTAAGGGCTCTACCTCAGCCCACCTCTCGAGCATTCAGACTCTATACTCAGTGCCCACCAACTAACCTTCTCTCTGCAACTGGGATCGGCCAAACTGCTCCCCTCAGAATTTTTGCACTGTCCTCCTTCTCCTTCTAGAACATTCTTTGAAGCTCCAGGAAAGCAGAGATTTTCATCTGCCTCGTTTATGGCTGCATCTCCATTCCTAGCACAGTGCCTGGATGGAGTGCCCCTCCAAATATGTGTGAATAAGCAAATTACACGTGGGTAACACTGACACTCCAGGAAGACAGGCTTTATTTCTGAAAAAGAAGGGTATCTTTTCCTAGCAGGGACTTGGCAGATATGGGCCACAGCAGATCACAGGATGCTTTTACCATGGGTCTTTAGGATCCCAAAGTCTCCCTCTCCCTCACAGCATCGAGCTCACAGATGAGACATTCCTGGTGGTCTCCCCCACCACATAAAGCATCCCCCGTGCTGGGCAAGCCTCAGGGGGCCCTGGGGGCCTGCACTCTGGCTGTCTGCAGGGAAAGGCTGTCCTCAAGGATGCACAGGAGGTGGAACTTTCCACACTACCCCTCAGCCAGAGCTCCCAGCAGGCAGAGCTCAAGTCCTCCCCTGGCACAAAATCCTGTCCTTGGAAAAGTTCTCACACTACCCTTAGCCCAAAGCAGCAGGGGAACTAGTCAACACAAATTCAGGCAAGGAAGCCCCTGAAAGCCAGACGCAAACTCTTCCAAGGTGGAAAATATGACCCATGTTCTCTGAAATGGCATTTCTGTTTGATGAGTCTCCCAAAATGGATATAGTCCTTTTCTGCTTAAAAAGACCTCTAAATCCTCCATGGATATGATCTCATTAATCTTCAACTTTTTATTAACTTTCGAAATGGATCATCCTGCAGAGTTAAAACAACAAAAACCTGATTATCCTTTGCCATCACTCCCCACATAACCTCTTTGCATTACTCAGACATGTAATGAGTTGTTTTGAAGCTAACATCCAAAGATGTAAATGAAATAAACACTTTCTATTTGTTCCTAGACAAATGTCACTCGTCTTCTGACTGTCCTTTGTCCCAAACCTGGTGCAGTAGACGGCTATAATATCAGCTTCCAGGGAACCTCGCCTCCCTGTGCCCAGGCCTCTTGTCATGTGACTTTGCCATCCCTTCCCTCCATAGATGGTGTCACTTCTCCACCTTCTTGAAGTCAGGCTGTCCCTGAGGCTTGTCCTGACCGACATTATCAGTGGAAGTGACATGTGAATTCAGCAGCTCAGGAGGCCTGGCCCCAAGGACTTCCACGCCTGTCCTCGTACCATGAAGACGCCCAGAAGAACCTCCAACAGCCTGCACCAACTGCCAGATATAAGAATGATGCTCCTTTAGAGGCCCCTACCCTCCAGCAAAATGCAGCTACAGGAATGAGCCCAAGTAAAACCAGAAGAGAAACACCCAGCCAATCCTCAGAACCATGAAAAAAATCACTCGCTGTTAAGTGTCTTAAACCATTTCATTGGGGTGGGGGGGTTGCTATGCAGCAACGGAGAATGGTTGTGTTGGGCCTGTTGACTCACGAGTCTGTGTCTCAATCGCTCTCTCTCTCTCTTTTTTCCTATTTCTCAATTTCCTACCAGGTGAGCTCATTGCCTGGAAAGGAGCATCCCTTCAAGTTGTATGACTTTGTCTCTCATGCCACCCACACAGGACCACCTCATAGATTCAGTGCTGTTTCCAGAAGAGCTGTCATCCTCCTGTTTGTTGGCAGGGCAGCACCTCCTAAAAGACTTCAGAAGCATCCTAGTAGTGATGGGACATGCCCTTCCCTGAATGAGTTCCTGGATCCAAGACAGGGAAAGACTGCTCCCCCGCTCCTTTACCGGGAAGGAGTTTGAAGCTCTGCCATCTCTGCAAGAGCTAGGCCTGCTGGTTTGACCTAGCTGCTCCCAAGCTTTCCCAAACTTTGGAAGCCTTGGAGCCCTCCTTTCTTACAATATCAATTACGTTCCACATAATTCCTTGGAAGCCATGTAAGGAAATTTGGTTAGGGGGTCCTAGAGGTACAGAGCTGGAGAAGACCACCTGACTGCTTCCCACTGGTTAACTGTCCTCAAACGCAGGGTTGCTTCCCAGATTTGTCAATACAAATAGGTGGCTATGGGCATATATATTTTTCTGAAAGGAATCACAAGAAACTGTTACCAGGAAAGTAAATACAGAACTACAATATGATCCAGCAATCCCACTCCTGGGTACATACCCAGACAAAACTTTCATTCAAAAAGATGCATGCACCCCTATGTTCAGAGCAGCACTACTCACAGTAACCAAGACATGGAAACAACCTAAATGTCCATTGACAGATAAATGGATTAAGACGATTTTTTTTTTTTTTGGTTTTTTAGGGCTGTACCCATGGTATGGAGATTGCCAGCCTAGGGATTCCAATCGGAGCATGGCAACATTGGATCCTTAACCCACTGAGCAAGGCCAGGGATTGAACCTGTGTCCTCATGGATGCCAGTTGGGTTTGTTAACCACCGAGCCATGATGGGAACTCCTGGATTAAGATGATTAACACACACACGCACACACACATACACACACACACACACACACACACACACACACAATGGAATACTACTTAGCCATAAAAAAGAATGAAATAATGCCATTTGCAGCAATATGGATACAACTAGAAATTACCATGTCAAGTAAGTCAAAAAGAGAAGGACAGATACCATATGATATCACTTATATGAAGAATCAAAAATACGGCACAAATGAACCAATGTACAAAACAGAAACAGGAGTTCCCGTTGTGGCTCAGCAGAAACAAATCTGACTGGTATCCATGAGAACACAGGTTCTAACTCTTGCCTCACTCAGTAGCTTAAGGATCCAGTGTTTCCGTGAGCTGTGGTGTAGATTGCAGGTGAAGCTTGGATCTGGTGTTGCTGTGGCTGTGGTGTAGGCCGGCGGCTACAGCTGATTTGACCCCTAGCCTGGGAACCTCCATATGCCACAGGTGAGGCCCTAAAAAAAAGAAAAAGAAACAGACTCATAGACATGGAGAACAGACTTGTGGCTGCCAAAGGGAAGCAGGGAGGGAATGGGTTGGACTGGGAGTTTGGGGCTGGTAGATGCAAAGTATCACATTTAGAATGGATAAGCAATGAGGTCCTGCTGTATATAGCACAGGAAACTGTATCCAGTCTCCTGGGGTAAACCATGATGGAAGATAATATGAGAAAAAGAATGTATATATTTGTGTGACTAAGTCACTTTGCTGTACAGTAGAAATAGACACAATATTGTAAATCAAATATACTTTCATTTAACAGAAGAAATAAACAGTTATCAGTGCTCATCACTGAGGAAGGACATGGGGATGCAAATTGGAGAAAGAGGCTATCACTTTCATTCTGCGCTTTTTCTAACATCTTCCATGGTACTACTCCTTTGTTGCTGTTGTTGTTGTTGTTGTTGTCGTTTTAATGCCAACAGTTCACTGATGCCCTGTTCATTATTCTTCAATCTTTTATCCCTCTGTGTTTCATTCTGGATTAAAGTCTTCGAGTTCATGCATCTTTTCTGCAGTGCTTCATCTTCCTTCAATCCCTTCCAGTGTATTCCACATCTCAAGATGTTCATCTCTAGATGTTCAATTTGGACCTTTTCTACATTTTCTTTATCTCTCCTTATCTCACTCACACATCCCTCTACCTTCTTGAAAAGCAGAAATAACTCTGCACCATTAGAATCTAAACCTTTGTCTTCAATTACTCAGATGAATTCCAAACAAAGCCACCCTTTCAGCCCTGCAATATGAGAATCAAAGCATCCACTCCTTGTGTTTCCTCCAAGGGCTGATGTCAATTCCAGCATGCCTTTACTTATATAAGTGTTCAATACATGCATGCTGATTGATTGATTACAGTTCCAAAGATCAGGTCTAAATAGATGGATTGCTCAATTTCTGTTCATTGGTCCAGCATCTCCCTTGTGCCCACACATGTCAGGTGTGAATACAGCACAGCTCAGCCCACTCAGTGGAGGAGACTTAGAGGCTTTCTCACTTAGATTATTCCAGTGCCCAGTACTTTGGCCTCTTAAAATGCAAAAATTCAAATTAGCCAAAGGAAATATGATCTGGGTCATTCAGATCTTTTGAAAGAAAATGGTCTTATTAACTCGCATCCTACTGCTTGTTTATGCTGATTTTTGATATTTTGTTTAACTAACAGGATGGTAGCCATTGCTCGCTCATTCTTTGAACCCTAGCTAATTAAGACCCGCTGTACTCTCTGTCAAGAACAGACCACCTTCTGATCAAATGAACTTCTGAATCCCCAGGAACAGCATCTGAGCAACTTTGGTTTCAAGCATGTATTTTCAGAGCTAAGAGAAAGCTGACACTCATTTAGTTATAATAAGCATATGTGCACGAAAGGTTTCTTTGAGGCTTCAGGAAGTAGTAGAAGTGTGATTGCTTATGAACTTAGAATTCTTCCAGCTGTGCCCTACCCAACAAGGAACATTCAAATCCTGGCTTCTCCACACGTTCACTGCCCTCTGACATGCTGCAGGGGACCATAGCCTCTGACACAGGAGGCTCAGCCAATGGAACACTGCTCGGGTATTTGGACATCATGGCCCAGAAGACCAACCAGGGCCACAGGGCCTGACACACAGAAACCAGAATGGGAGGCAGCACAGGGCACTCAGCTCTAAAACGGATGAACCTGGGCTCAAATCCCATCTTCTCAGTACCTGTCAGCAGTGTGGCCCTTAAATTCATGGAGACTACATTTCTTCACCTCTTAAACCAGAGGAAAAAACAGTTTGTGAGTTGCCATGAAATGCATTTAACACAGCACCCAGCACAGAGAAGGTCCCTAAGGGCTTCTCTCCCTGATCCCTGCCCCACTCCTTCAAGGAAGGACAACTCCTATCCTCTGCGCATCTCAGCACGACTGGGATCTGGTACAGCTGCTCCATGGTAACCAAAGGTTACTCAGGAAGGTCCAATCTCAGAATAGTCAGTGATCCCCTGGTCCACCCCCCAACCCCTAAACCTGACCCAATTCCTTTCATGAAAGAAGCTATGTCTGTCCATCCTTTATTTTTTGATGGCTAACTTAGGGTTCATGGCCAGCTGTGAAAAGCTACCCGAGGAATCCACTCCTCCAAAAATCTTAAGTCAATAGCTTGTCCTTTCTAAGAGAGTTTCAAGTTGATCCTGCTTGCATTCTCAGAATTAAACACAAGGATTAAGCAGGAACTTTCAAACGCAGTCCTTGACTCCCCCTCAATATTTCTGCCAGCAGGTTGTACAACCTCTGCTTGGGATGGAGCACTCCCTACGTCCTAAGGCAGGACACTTTGTTTTAAGACAATCAGGGCCCAAATCAGAGAACTTTGTATCAGGGGGACCCTTTTCCTTGCAGTGACTCTCATGTCTGCCTCTGATGTGCCGTGTTTCTACAACGTCTCTTCTTAGGACAGATTTCCAGTGTCTGCTCCTTGGAACAGACTATGGTTTGTTTCTCCTCCTTCAGAGTAGATGGAATAGTTCCTTCCAGGCCTAAAAGTCCTGATTGCAGAAGGAAAGAAGAGCTCCTGCTCCAGGTCTCCAATTCCATCATCTTAGGGATGTCCCTCTCCACCCCCTCCCCCGACATACAACACATTGTATCTTCATGGTGAGTCTGTGTTATAGCCATCTGGACAGTGATGCTCCGTAATTGGGAATTTTTTTATAGCTTTAATTATTTCCTCTGCTCTCTTTTCTTTTTCATATACAATGAATCACTCTGCTCCTGAGAGAGGAAAAATAAAAAGATTTTTGAAAGTTATGGCTGTAATTTCAATAGAAAGAGATTGGGCTTTGAGGAATATGAGCATTTGTTGTATTTTCTGAGTCCATTTTTCATCCCTGCTGGTTAATGAAGATGTTATTTCTCTCTTGCATTTCAGTTGTTAATTTCTGACAAGTGGGCTTTTTTAGTTATGGCTGGTTATACGGCTCTTGGTTCACCCCTCTTTTGTATATTTTATGAAATACTCAGTTCTTCATGATAGGATGAGGTTTGATTCTCCCCTGGCTGTGATTAATGGTGTTAGTATTTGGGGACCTAATTTATGTTTATATGATTCTCCTAGTGTTTCCATTTTCTTTTCTAATTATCCATTTTTTCCCCATCTTTTTCCCTGAAATTAGTACTGAATTAGCTTGCCTCTGATTACAGTCTTGGATGCATCCCAAAGAATATTGTTGGGCAGCTCCCCATTATCATTTCATTCCATGAATTCTTTGTTTGGTTTTTGCAATAAAGCTTTGTTAACCCTCCGTGAACCCTTCTTTTCATTTGCTCAGCCATCCTGGATGGGAAGCTGCTCCAGGCTACGGCCCGGTGTTAAGGCAGTCCCTCCCGCGATCTCTGCTACTGCCTGCCAAGTCAAGCTCTTTTGAAAAAGTCAGAACTCCAGGGATTAAAAAAAGATCTATGCCTGTATTGTGGGGGGAGGGGAAGCTCATTTCAATTATTCATTTATTTACCATTCTCACATGGATGACTGTTGGGGCAGCTCTAATGATGGGTATGAATCCATCATTGTCTGTTGCCAGGACTCCTGCCCCTGTAGGTCTTACTTAGTTTACAGAGAGGTCCTTTCTGACCTGGCGCCACAAATGGCTGATGCCCCGTCTCAGCCAGCAGGACTCGCCAGCAGGACTCTCCAGTGGCCCCGACAATCTGAGGCAGGTGGGGCCCCAGTGAGGTTGCTCTGGAACGGGGACACATCTCACACATCTTCAACCAAGACACCTTTATTTCAAGTCAGCCTAGGGTCTGTATTTTGCTTCTTGGTGGGCTCTCCTTTCTGACAACTCCCTGCCCCTATCTGCCTGAATATACCTACATGCCCCATCCCACCATATACACATCTATCGACTATGTACCTGTTACACCCTTGACGCATTCATGCACATGTGAAACACACACCTGTCCACCTCTTCCCATGGAGCCTTTGGGGCTTCTGCCTCCCTGGCAGATGCTGTTTCCTACATTAGGGATGTTGCAACAAAGGCTCTGGACCACTGCTCATAAAAAGTCCTCGCTCAGCCAGCAAAGGCTCAGCTACCCCGAATCCCCAACAGCAGAGGGCACAAACCATTCTGACCAGGGCCCTTCTGCTTCTACCCTTGATCTGCCAATGTGAGTGTGGGAATGGCACTGTTCCAATGATGGACAACTTTTATCTTTTAACTGTATCCCAAGCCCCAGAATCCTCACAAATTTAATTCTCACACCACCCCTTCCTTTTGTAGATAAAGCAATAACATCTCTTGCTTCTCGAAAGAAGGACCAAGAAACCTGATTCCAAGCTACTTAACCTTCCAGCAGAGATGCATCAGGAGTCTCATCAGCGTTGAGTGCCGCCCAGCTCTGCCCTACAGCGAGATGCTCACCTACCACAATTTCGCCCTGCTGAGCGCCAGCCGGGGTCTCCCAGGGGACCCAGGGAGATGAATTCTGGCTGAGCAGTGACATGGGCCTATCTGTCTGGCCTTGTGGTCCCTGGAGATGGGCCCTGAATGCCACACCCTCTGCAATGGCAGAAGCTATCTCTTGGCTATGAGGAGGGCAACTGCAGTCTCTAGGAAGAGCCCCTGGCTGCCATGCTGACATGCCTCCACCACCACCACCAGAAGGCCTGCCCTGGGAACCTTTCAGATGAGAAGGATGGACAAAGGAGGAAGAGCAGAACCAGCCTTTACCTCCCATGGCAGCACCCAGCAGGTGCCCACTGCAGAATGGACAAACCAACCTCACCAAAGCCCCTTGCTGGCCTAAGGGACAATTCATAATCCTAAAATGTCACCCAGATGTCTTGAGGAAACGTGCTTCCAAAGAAGACCTGGACCAAGGCTGCCCAGGTCTGTCCACACATATTCCTCACATCTCCCAGTCACTCCTTCAATGGCTGGAGGGCAGCAATATCCTTGTCACCTTCAGTTCTGTGTTTACTGTCTGGCCAGATGCACATAGGCCAATTCAGACCAAGGCAGGGTGTTTCTTCCCACAAGTCCTCTTCCAGCCCTGGAGCAAAAGGCATAGTTGCCAGAAGCTAGGAACAAAGAATGAAGCATGGTGTCTGGGAAAGGCCAGCGGATAAACATAAAGGAACAAGAAGCCAGGCTGCTCAGAGAAGACCTTATAATTTGTTTTTCAGCTCTGAGACATTCTCTGGGGCATGCTGTTTTTTTCCAGCCTCATTGATATTGCTTCTCTACCAATCAGCCCCTACCAATACCTATTTCAGATTTGATTTTGCCTGCTACAGTGGCATCAGGCTGGGTTTTGATATGAATCATTCTACAACTTAGTCCAAACTAGACTCCCTTCCTCTAAAGCTCAAGAAATTGGACAGATTCCACACCCCCCCCCAACAACTCTGCCCTCCCCAAATCCCCACCCTTTGCATTTCTTGATGGAGCCTTTGCTTGGTAAATGCTTGGGGCCTGGAATTAGGGTCTGATGTTGGTTTTCCAGGCTAAGCAGTGATCTAACGACTCTGGTTCCCCAAAGTCTTAAGTCCTGGGCTTTGCTCTCTGGCCAGTTCTGAGCACCGTGGATATATTACCCTATATGTGAGCCTTAGTCAAGCTTTCTGCAAAACGGGAGAGTTGGAGGGACCAGGTGAGGGGAGAGAGGCGGGCACCACTGTGACATTCAAAGCAATTTGAAGGTAGAGTCAAACACCACACTAAATCATGCTGGATGGCTTAGGTAGAAAAGCCTGCCCCTTTCAATTTCCTTCCCATCCTTCTGATCACCAAAAGGAAGAAAGTATCAGTTTGCGTGTGATATTTAACACCTCTTGAACATGTAGTCATCAAAAACAAGAAAAAAAAAATGGCTTTAGATTTTAGCTAAAGCTGGATACCTTTTTTTATTTGATTCGTTTTGACAGTTATTTTCTGTTGCCTGTCTATGTCCAATTTTCCGTATATTAGATTGATTTAAACCTTCTTTTACAAATGAATGCATGTAGACTTTCAAAAAGTGAATCAACAATGGAACAACAGTGAATCAACAATAGTAAACTATTATGGCAAAAATTCACCGTGGCTGGTGTGTGAAGAACAGAAATGGAGGAAATGCTGGGCTCTGTGGTCCTGGGTGGTCCCTTCTGCGCTCAACACCTAGACTCCCGGCTGGGAACCTATCCCTGTAACCACAGTTGTGATGAAGGGACCAAAGCCTCCCCTCCCACCAGCTCTCTGGAAGCCAAAGGGAGTCACAGCAGGGACTCGCTTCTTGCCACTCAGGGATGGCGATGCCAACCCCTGAGGTGTTTCCCTCCACCGACACAGCGGTTTTTCATTCCTGGGGTTTCCAGCTCCTCTTTGTTAACAACTTTAATATGAGCCGTCAACTCTCCCTGCCCCACATCTGGCTGATTCTCCATTAAGGACAGAGCAAATTTAAATTGGGAAGACAGACAATGAATTATTCAGAAACGCTCATTTCACCTGGGCCATTTTCTTAAGAAATTGCTTGAAGAACAGCCTGAAACTTGTTCTTAATTCATGATATACAAATATCCCTCAGAAAGATCAATGGAGACGGGGCCAGAGGGCTCTGCGGAAAGTCCCAGCCTTCCCACGACCATCCTCAGCTGGGGTGTGAAAACTGGCAATGCCGCCATCACCTCTGCTGGGGGAGCTGGTGGTCGTCTCCACACAGAGGCAGAGGGGAGGAGGGGCCTGCCTTCCCTCAGTCACACCCACCTCTGTGGGAACCACATGTGATTCGTCCCAACCTGACCTGGCGGCTCTGAGGGCTGAGGCAGCCGGGGAGGGGCTCCTACTGCCCAAGGGAAAGAGGATCTCAGAATGGTGGGTCTTACCTAAACCACTGCCTGGTCAGGTAACACTGTCAGACTGGGCAGAGTCTCCCCAGGGTCCCCAGGTAAGGGGGCTGCATGACGGATCTGAAAGGCCACAGGTGACACACAGTCCCTGGCTCTCCCCTTACCATGGAGCCATCTCCCGCACACAGGAAAGCACATATGAGTCAGGGAAAGTAGTTATAGGGAATAACCTTGAACCCCTACAATCTGTTAAAGAAGCAAACACATTATTCACAAACTTGGGGGGTTTGTCATCTACTACAATTTTCTCATGGTCTATCTGCTGACTGATGCTGACCCCGATTCTGGAGTTGGTGCCTTTGGAAAGGTGTGCTCCTGGGCGTGCTCAGCTAACTGTCAAAGGGGCTGGGGGATGTGGAGACCTGAGGGTCAAAGGGGGATAAGAAGAGGTGCTCAATACAGAAGGAACATGGCTTTGGGGTGGGCCCTGGTCCCTGGGAGCTTGGGGGCTGAGGGCCAGGGGGCTGGCGGCTGAATTGATTCCTCCCCTACAAGGAAAGCACTGGCGCCTGTGACATTGTACCACTCACTCCATCCTTGCTGGGCTCCATCAAGGCTAATGCTCTCCAGGTATCCTGTCCATGACAGGACACTCTCAGCCTATGAAGAAGTGGCCCCCCAGTGGTGGATCTTATCAGACCACAGGACCCTCAGGATCTGGACCGGTGTACACAGCAAAGGTCCACACCCACTACCATTAGCACAGTCTAGGACCATGACCTCAGGTACGAACGCACTCCAGACCTCTCAGTGGGGCTCCGTTTGTGTGTGAGCCTAGGGCTGGGCCTCAGTGGGCTCACAGGTACTGAGCCCCATGGGATGCAGGCCAGGGATCAGGTGATCAGGAGTCAGTGCTGAAGGGGACACCCACCCTGGCCTCAGGAAGCTCACAGTGCAGTGGGAGAAACAGCTGCATGAGCTAAAATGCCTTCCACTGTGATGACAGCAGCAAGGCACATGGGCAGCACACAATCTCCTGGGTGGTAGGAGCAGTCAGGGAAGGCATGCTGGAATTTTCTGGGCCTGCCGTCCAGCATTTCCACCCTTTACTTTAGTAAAAACACTAGACTCTGCTCTGGTCAATAGCTCCCTTCTGCTCTCAGTCCATGGGACTCAGGGACTCCTCACCCTGCCCCACCCGCCCCCAGCCACAAGGGATGGTCAGTCATGTTACCCAAACCACCAAGTGAGCCTCTGCTTAGGACCTTTTCAGGCATAACTATGGAGATGCATCCTGTCTGCATTTTAAGACTGGACTTGCCGATGGCCATCTTTGCCATCACTTTGGGGGCCTACTTGAGAATGCTTCCACGGGGAGTTCTCGTCGACGTCGTGGCTCAGCAGTAACGAACCCAACTAGTAACCATGAGGATGGGGGTTTGATCCTTGGCCTCGCTCAGTGAGTTAAGGATCCGGCGTTCCCATGAGCTATGGTGTAGGTCGCAGACACGGCTCAAATCCCAAGCTGCTGTGGCTGTGGTGTAGGCCAGCAGCTGCAGCTCTGATTAGACCCCTAAGGGGCCCTAAAAAGCAAAAAAAAAAAAAAAAAAGAAGAAGAAGAATGCGTCCAGGGAAGAAGGGACGATAGCAGAGCCATGAGATGAGAGAGATCTGGTCCTGATTTGCCCGAGCACCTGCAGCCAGAAAGTATGTGATTTTTCAGTTTTGTAAATCAATCAACTTCCTTTTCCTTGAAGCTTTTTTTTTTTTTTTGTCTTTTTGGGACTGCACTCACAGCATAGGGAGGTTCCCAGACTAGGGGTCAAATCTGAGCTGTAGCAACCAAATCTGAGCCACGTCTGCGACCCACAGCATGTCACCTCTGCCACAGCTCACGGCAACGCCAGATCCTTAACCCACTGAGCAGGGCCAGGGATCGAACCTCATGGATACTGGTCGGGTTTGTTAACCACTGAGCAACGACAGGAACTCCATCCTTTTCCTTGAAGCTATTTTGTGTTGAATTTCCATCCTGTGTATCCCTCCAAAGGCTGGACGCAAAACTGGCAAATGAAGAGGAAAGAGGAATGGAGGAAAAAGCAATTGCAGGGGGCCCAGCACTAGCCAATCAACTCTGGGAGCTTCCCCTGAGCTAAGGGAGGAAGGGGTGGGGAGGAGGAGCAAGGAGGATGGGTTGGAGGGGTGAGCAGAGGACAGCCCCAGAAGACCAGGGAGCCAGGATGCTTACCCTGCAGGGGCAAAGGAGCCCCAGACCATGAGCCCAGGGACAGGACGGTGCCTCCCATCCTTCTGCCCAGCTCCGTGCCCAGCACAGAACTCAGGTACATCTCTTTTGTGAAAGCTGAGTTATGACCAGAAGGTTGTGGAGCAGGAAAAGGACAAGACCATGGGTGCAGTTTCTGAGAGCTCCCTCTGGAGGCCGTGTGGAGGATGGCGCAGTGGAGGCCAGGCTGGGTGCTGCGAGGCTAGTTTGGGGGCGGAGGCAATGGTCTGTTTCAGCAGGAGATGACAAAGGCTCAAAAGAGGCCTATGGCCACTTCCCTGACCTGTTCCATTTTGGATGTCTTTAAAATTTTTGCTTTAAAGACCTGGGTGAAAGTAAGTACTAGAGAAGTGGAATAAAAATAGGTAAACATAATAATCATCTCACTTAGGTGTAGCGATCTACAGTGTTTCAAGCCCTCTCACAAACATTAGCTCATCACCACGTTGAGAGGTAGTTATTATCCACATTTTATAGACGTGGAGACGAGAGTACAGAGGCGCCGAGGAGCTTGCTGTGGCTGTGGCAGCATCAGCGCGAGGGTTCAGGGGAGAACAGGTCTGCAGGGCTGTGCCTTCCAGGCCTCCAGGGTCCCCTGAGGGCCACCAGTACCCCCACTCCCTGAAGTTTCCTAAAGGTCCCTCCCTTCTGCAAGAGACTGGGGCTGCGCCTCTCCAGACTGCCCACTTGCGCCCTCTCCACTGCCAGCCGTGCCTCCATCTGCCCAAACTCGCCCTCCCAGCTGGCCTTCTGCTCCCCTCTGCCCGCCAACACAAGCCCTGGTGAGGGACCAGGCGGGCAGGTCAGCTGTTCCTGGCTGAGCCAAATGGAAAGGGATTAGGACAAGGCTCGGCTTCTCCCCAGGAGCCAGCAGAGCTACCTGCCGGAGTCCAAGCTGAGCTGCCCGCTTCCTTGCCCGGCATAACTGGGCAGGGAGGGCTTCCACTCTGGAAAGCTTTGTCCAGGTGTCACAAGGCCTGTGGGAGGCTGATCCCTTGGGAAGTGAGTTCCTAAGGAAGCCAGGAGCCAAGCTCTGGGCAGGCCCCCAGAAGTGATGCAAAAGCCTGGCCCGCTGGGCACCCAGGTCAGACAATGTTGTGGAAGGGGATGGAAGTAGACTGTCTCCCTCAGACAGGGACCCCTCAGCTCTCAAGAGGGTGCAGTGATGCAGGCTCAGTCTGCGACAGGGACAGGAGGGCAGGGGACTCCAGTGACCCAGTGACAGTGGGAGCCCACATTCTATAACCAGGCCACCAGGTAACTACAAAATGAATTCAGCCCACACAATGCAGTGGGGAGGGAGGGTTCCTTCTGAAAACTCTCCAGCAAGAAGGAGAGACATTTCTCCACATTAGGAGCGATTTCAGTCTACTTTGAGCTGAGGAGTGCAGATCACCATGGGCCCAGAAGATATGCAACATAAAGTCCTACTGAGCCATCCAGGCCAGCCTGCTGCTCCAAAAGACAAGGACCTATGATTTCCATGCTGCCTACAAACTTTTTTGGGGGGGTTGGAGGGGTAACTGTGTATAATGCTTTAAAAATCTGTTGCTAATGTTTTGTTTTTGTTTTTTTTTTGTTTTTTTTTTTTTTGTCTTTTTGCCTTTTCTAGGGCCTCTACTGCAGCATATGGAAGTTCCCAGGCTAGGGGTCAAATTGGAGCTGCAGCCGCCAGCCTACGCCAGAGCCACAGCAATGCTGGATCCAAGTCACATCTACGACCTACACCACAGCTCACGGCAATGCCGGATCCTTAACCCACTGAGCAAGGCCAGGGATTGAACCCGCAACCTCATGGTTCCTAGTCGGATTCGTTAACCACTGTGCCACGATGGGAACTCCTGTTGCTACTGCTAAAAAAAAAAAAAAAAAAAAAAAAAAAACACACACAAAGATTTCACATAAAAATCCCAATTTCTGGACCGAATTAAAGAACATCCAAAGATCTGGCCATGCCTGCTCCTGCTGGAGGGGAGGGCAGGGCTGGAGCAATCAGCTTGCAGCCACAGGCTGCCTGCCTGTCTGCCAGCATCGCCTGCCAGGCCCTGCTGAGTACAAGCTTCTACCCAGAACCAACCCACAGGAGCGTCTGAATTTCTGCGCCTCTCAAAGTTTCTCCAGAGAGGGGGACTCCCCATCCTGCTTGCTCTGTCTCTCCTTAGAACCTCCCAGGCCCAGCTGAGTGACAAACCACTGCCCACCAACTTTCAAATAAAGGCTACTCTACCCCAACTGGAATCTGAGGTTGAGAGGAATCACCTCCCTTGTTCTTGTTTATTGCTGTTCTTCAGTCCACACTGGAGGCCCCTCCCTCACCCCGGAACCCACCTGGCCATCCCTCCTCAGGGCTGTCAAGAGACACAGATGCACAAAGGGGCCATCATTTAACCATCATCTTGGTGCCAGTCCAGCTCCTCCAGAAGGACAGCAGGCAGGCACTGCAGGACCATCTCCTGGTTGCAGAACAGGCCACAGTGAGCACAGCCTTGCGAACTGACAATAGCAGGTCATGAGTTCCCACTGCCATTCCTCAATGAATATATCCACTACTACTGCTGAGATGCAAACTAGATGAAAAGACAATTACTGTGGTCGGTTATTAGAATACAGATAAATTCAGTAGGAAGCCCCAAACCATCTGGGTGGCTGGGATGTGGCAAATACATCCCAGAAAAGTTTTCTCTTACTTGGGGTAAAGGTGACAAGGAGCAGCAGGGAAGCAGGAGAGAGGAGATGTCACTGCCCAGTCCCCATCGGCTCTGGGGCTCCTTCTTATCTCCTCCTCCCCTCCTCTCGCTCCCTCTCTGCTCCCTCTCTCCAGGAGGGCATGAGTTGGCTCCTGTTCCCTCCATCTCTGTCGCAGCACGGGTAGTTAAGCTGGCAGAATTCTAATTTAATGGTTCGGGTTTAAGGGTTAGGCTGAGAGAGAAAATTCCAGGTGCTGTGTCAATATCTAAAAATGTCATTTTCTGAATTACAGCTGAAACAAGAGCCATGTCAGGTCCATAAGGCGCTCCCCCATCCATCCCCGTCAACCACTGTCCCCAGTAGCTCAGGTTTTTCATTCCATCATCCATCCACTCAGCCAGCCTCTGCTGGGCTCTCTTTGGATGCCGGGTCCCGTGCTTATCCAGGGAGAGGGAAAATAGCGTGGTGCCTGCCTCACAGGACACCCAGTCTGGTGGGGGCGGCACATGGAATATTCTGGATGATAAGTGCCAGGATGGAGGAGAGCTGTGAGGTACTAATTTATGGAAAGACATTGAAGGAGCCTAAGCAGGGAGTGACATGATCACTCATGTAATTGAGTAAATTAGATGTCAAGAAAGCACCGTTCTGCCCACGATATTGTTAGTTGGATTGTAATACAACTGGCAGGCCCCGATGTAGCTTTCCTTTATTTATTGGAAATCTGTGGTGTGTAATGTGATAGGTTGGCCATAAAAACGTCTAATCGCCACATGTGAAATAGCCATGTCTTTCCGCTTTGCATGAAAATGGCAAATTCTGCTTAATGTTCCTGGACTCTTTTACAGCCTGATTAATTGTATTGGATCCAAATTATAAGGAAGAGAAGAGGCAACAGCAGAGGGAACTAAGACTCTGAGAGCATGAGGCCCCTCCCTCGAGTGGGAATCATCTTTTAGATGTGCTGATAAGGGCCCAGGTAAACCACGTCAAGGCCACTTTGTGAGGCATCCTGGAGCCCCCTCAGTGGGGGGATTATGCGGTTCCTCCTAAGGAAGCAGAGGTGTTACCCAGAACCTAGCCATTCATTGTCAATTTATCCTGAGAAGGTGGCCTTTATCCTCAGGGGTCAGGGGAGGCTCAGAACAGACAGAGCGCCCCCCAGGAAAAACAGAGAGGTGGGAGAGGGCCAGAAAGTCAAGGATTTTACAGCAGAAAGGGGCCCTCCACGTGGGGATCAAGAGCAGATGCAGGCATCAGAGGGGGTGGAAGGGTGGTTTGGCAGACGGGGTGCCACCCCATGGTGACACAGCAGCCAATGCTTGCTGGCAAATAGCCACCCACATGGTGGTGGTCTGGAAAATTTCTTTTTTAATTTTGTTTTGTTTCTTTATTTCTGCACCCGTGGCGTGCAGAAGTTCCTGGACCCAGGATCGAACCTGTGCCACACCAGCGGCCCAAGCCACTGCACTGACAATGCCAGATCCTTAACCCACTGAGCCACACGGGAACTTCTGGTCTAGACTTTTTGCAGACACTGCCCTTTAGTTGTACTAAGAGTTTGATGCCATTAATTATATTAATATATCCAGCTGTAGCCATCACAGGGCCACACGGATGTGATGTCCCTGTGAGGATAACCCGGAACTTTAGGAAAGCCACTACTCATTCTGCCCACTCCCCCACACACACTCACACTTGCTCCCTCACCTGCAGCTGCTGGGATAATGAGGATGATAATTATAAAGACTCCAGGGTCCAAACACAGTAACCCCTCTGCAGGAGTGCCCCTGAGCCTACTAAGAAACATCTTCCCAGGGGATTCCCAAACTTTCTCTTTGGGGAGAAGGTTTGTCCTGGAAAAGTAGCATGACCTTGGAGAAGTGCATTGGAGCAGACCAAACTGGGTTTGAACTTCATCTCTGCCACTTACAAGCTTGGAGGAACTTAGGCAAAATAAGTGACTTTTTTTTTTTTGTCTTTTTAGGGCCTCACCTGCAGCACATGGAGGTTCCCAGGCTAGGGGTCAAATCAGAGCTACAGCTGCCGGCCTACACCACAGCCACAGCCACAGCAACGCAGGATCTGAGCCGCATCTGAAATCTATACCACAGCTCAAGGCAAAGCCAGATTCTTCACCCACTGAGCGAGGCCAGAGATCGAACCTGCAACTTTATGGTTCCTAATCGGATTTGTTTCCACTGAGCCATGACGGAAACTCTGCTAGGTTATTATTAAAATGAGAAAAACACTTGTTTATGAATACACTCAATAATTATTTATGCAGAGCCTATAAT